>NC_067207.1:32022168-32366909 GCF_026262505.1 Trichomonas vaginalis G3
GGTGTTGAGAACGACATAGACGGCGAACTTGAAGGAGCTCAAACCACAATTGCAACCAAAATTGCACAAGTCAAGAAAGATAGCTCCACTTAAAGCTACCAAAGCTACTCTTGACCTCATGGATACTTACCGTTTAGAAGTAAAGAGTGGAATAAGACAATTAAAATTAAAACTTCTAAACTACGAAGCTATACTCCAAAAGTTAGCAGAAATGAGAAGACTTTACCAGAGCTACTTACATGTAAGGGACTTACCTTCAAGCAGTCCGACCAAAGATGAATTTTCTGACATTGTCCCAATTTTGTCCGAAAGTCAGCTCAGATGTTTTGAACTGCTCCCAACATATCCAGAATATGAACGTTTGCCTGAACTCTTCCGCAATCTCAAAAAACGTTT
Source organism: Trichomonas vaginalis G3 (assembly GCF_026262505.1). Lineage (NCBI taxonomy): Eukaryota > Parabasalia > Trichomonadida > Trichomonadidae > Trichomonas > Trichomonas vaginalis. The sequence continues at coordinate 32,022,565 of NC_067207.1, forward strand.
TTTGGTTCTCATGTTCGAAACTTTTATCGGAAGAGACAACAAACGTTCAGAAGAAGAACAAGATATTATTTTAAACTTGTTGTATGACTTAACCGTCATAACAAGCTTTTTGAAGTAAAACCGTCATTCTCAAACCACTTCATTTTTTCGATGTCCGAACAAGCACCGAAGCCGAACACAATGGCAGATGTCCTTTCAATGTTGCCAGACAAGCGCCCAGTTCAAATTCAAATTTTGAATTTGAAAGCTCATCTGACAAACACCGTTAAGACTCTCCAAAGTAGTCTTATGGAAGAGATGAAGGGACTTAAAGGTGAGTTCCTCATGAACCAAGCTTCCAATGAGAAAGTCCTGAACGATTTGACGGAAACCTTGCGCATTTACGCGAGAGAGAACCGAGACCTTGCCAGACTCATCTACCGTTTCTTCGAAGAGATAGATGCCATCTGGAAGGTACTCGGAAAGGACAGAACCTCCAACACCGTAATTCGTGAGTACCAAATTGAAGAAGGTATTATCAAAGAAGAGGAAGAAGAGGAAGAAGAAGAAGAAGAGAAACACGAAGAAAAGGAAGTTTGGGCAACCCTTGTTGCCGATGACGCTTACGAAATTTCCCAACCCTACCCATACCAAATCCGCAACAAGGAGACAGGCAAGGTTCTTACCCCAGTCCTCAACAACTTGGGACACTTGAACCTTAACCTTCGGAATCGCGGTTCAATCTCCATGGGCAAGCTTGTCGCAATTCAATGGGTTCCAAATCCAGACAAGAAGACGAGGGTCAGACACATTGACGGTGACAAGCTCAACAACCGTAAGGAGAACCTCGAGTGGTTCTAAGAGTAAAAAAATTTTATTTTAGGGGGAAACCCCAAGTAAATTTAAGTTTTTATTTAGATAAGTAGCTTAAATTAAGGGTAATTTGCAAAATTAGTTCCCGACCTTTGAATTGGGCTCTTTCGTTATCCCAGTTGCGTAGGAGGTCGTCCCAGAGGAGTTGGTAGAATTGCCAATCCAAGGACGATTTGTCCTCCCAGGCATTGAGGATGTACTGCTCGTAGAGTTTCATGACCTCTGCCTTGCACCAGACACCCTCTCCCTTGGAAAGTAAGGCTTCTTCGAAGTGCTCGAATGCGATTGGCTGCGGGACCATCCGAAATGACACTTTTTGTCCGTTTGGTCAATGTTCGTGTCTCGTGCCATAGTCGACGAAAATACAGACAAACAGGTTATATATGAGTTTGAGACCAAGAATGGTGTAACTCGACCTGTCCGATTCAAAGACTCCGAGGGCGACCATGAAATTAAACGGAAATTAGCTAGGAAGGAATATAAAAATTTTTTATTTCATGCAATGTTTTATTTCTGTGCCGTCTTCAAGTATGCCCCAGTACTTACGCTTGGAGAGGACATGAACTTCGGTGAAAATTTTGTCCAATTTGAATTGACCCATCTTTTCACCGACTAAACCCATTTCAATGAGTTTGTTATAGCCTTCTTTGTTCGTCATGAGTGCGTCGATGTTCTCATAGTAAACCACAACTTTGGATTTGACTTCGGAGAAGAATTTGTTGTAGTTGTCAAGGACTGCCTTTGCGAACTGAGGGTAAGACCAATGTTCGACAATAGGTTTTAATGTGGTTACTAAGCCACTTTGACCTTGAGTGAATTCGTACTTCAAAACAAAAGGAGAAAACCTTTCAACAAAGTTGTCGACCTTCTCATAATGTTTACTCTTCATCTCTTGAGGTTTCTTAATGGAATATCCCCATGTCGAATTCATAAGCAATTTGAGTGTCATTGCAAGTTTGGGGTTTGAAGCTTTCCTAATATCATACAGTTGTTGTATGACTTTTCCAACTGTATAGTTCCTTCCCGGGAACTCACCATCTTCGTTTGGAATTCCAGTCGGAATATATTGGACAAACCTCATGTACGCAGCGTTAAGGTCGACATAGTATATCTTTTCGTATGAGTCGAACTTGTCGCATCCAATCGGACCAGTTTGTGGAAATTCAAGTGAGTCTCTTATCTTTTGAGAAACTTCTCCTGTTATCTCATAAACATCGTCAAAGCAACCTGTTTCATATAAAATCTTCTGACCTAACTCTGATGCTCTCCAATACAATTTGACGTCGATTGGATGTCTCAATGGAAGTTTGTTTATAGCATCTTGAAGTTCTTGCAACCTCATTGGAAGTTCTTCTGGTTCAGGTTGGTATCCGAACAATCCAACTCCTTTTGGAGCTGTGTACTTCTTTTGTGCTATAACTTTGTCTGGAACAACTTTTGGTCTTACTAACAATGAAAAGTTTGTTTCGTCTTTTGGTACAAAAGTTTCTGTCAGCTTGTCATCTGGAATTGGTTCCAACAAGCCTTTCTCGAAAAGAATGTTTACAGCTCTGACAATGTTGCACTTGCCTTTTCCGAACAATGGGTTTGTAAGACTTTCGTTCAACATGAAGTGGTTGTGGACAATTGCAATCTTCAACCATGGTAAATTGAACTCAACAACATAGTCGTCATGTGAAGAACCTTTAGCTGTAGGTATGTTGACTCGGATATTGACATTTGCCAACGGTGCAATTTTTGCCAATTGACCTCTGAGAATGTACCTTGTCTTCACACATGACTCAAGATACTTCATCTTCTCATCTGTAACAAGACCAGAGTTCCTGAGACATGTAAGAATACAAGGTTCATTGACAATTGTTTCAATTGAATTGTAAATTCCATACCTTGTCAAGTCAATGTCAGACTTATTTATGAAGGGAAGTATCCAGCATGTTGTCTGACTGCTTGAGGGTTAGGTTGGTACCATTCGAACTTGACACTTGCAATTCCTTCAATTGCATTCAAAATGTCTGAGTCGGAGTCAAACATTTGTTCTCTCTTTGTAGTCTTGAAAGCGTCAAGAAGTTGTGCGGCTGTTGTGACATTGCCATGTGCATAGTAAATGTGACCGTCCAAATCTGTTATGGTTAGTCTGAGATTGTATCCTTTCTTATTTCCGTCTTGTATGGCAGCAAGTACACCCATGAAGCCTTCTTTGTTCTTTCCTTCGTCAAAGTTTACTGTAAAGGTTCGACCAGATGTAATTTGACTTCTAACTTCACGATACTTCTCATATGCATATCTTGTTCTTTCCATGGGAGCATGTTTGTCTTCACCTTTTCCTTTTTTCCTTCTCAAAGGATACAATTGTTCGTCATGTTTCCAATAGAATCTGGCAAAGCCGTCGTGTCCTTCAACTTGCGGTTCAGAAACATCGAAAGGCATGTCCATAAGACGTTCTTCTTCTAACCTCTCTAGTCTGTTTGGATAATTTGCGCGTGCTGTTTCCAATCCATTTCGTAGCGAAGACCAGACAATTTGTCATAGACTTTTATGGGTCTTCCCTTCCTATATTTAAAATTCTTCGAAACTTTCCAACCATATCTTTCTAACTCTGCTTTTATTCTAGCAGATTTTCTATCCATTCTATATGGGGGCATTTTTATAAAAATAAAAAAAATTTTTTTCTTTACTTTACATAACCACCTGCTGCCATAAGTCTTTGACGCCAACCCATACCAGCTAATGAAGGTTGACTTGGTTTAGTTTGAAACTAAACTTTGGTTTTGGTTTATCTTCAGTTTTTGGTTTCTCTTCTTCTATCGGTTTTTCGTCACTTTTCGGTTCCTCTGACTTTACCTCACTTGCAGGAACAGTTGTGTCGTCAACATCTTCATAAATATCATATGCCATTTGTTTTTGTTTTCCTTTCAACTTTTTGTGTTTGTTGTAAAGTTTAGAATATTTCGACTCTAAGTCAATGAGATGTTCTATAATGAACTGTTGGTCAGTGAAGTAAACTTTTCCATCTGTTGTCTCGAAAGCTCCTTCAGACTTCAATATTTTATTTGTGAGAGTCTGTTTCTTTTTTGAGATACTAGCCGTTCCATTTCTATGAAAAGTGACTTTATAGTTAGGGTTTGTATTTCCAGACCTGGCACTTTCTATTATTGAATTTTTCTCTTCATCTGTAAGTTCTTTGACAGGTTTTGACAATGGTTCTGAACTTTTTGTTTGTGGTGTCAAATCTACCGTTTCAACTTCTTCGGTCATTTCATCTCAGTAAAAAATTTTAGTTTGGTTTGTTTTCAACTGGTTTTTAGGTTTTTTAAGTCGGTCTAAAACTTCCTGAGGTATAGGAAGAACTTGACAAACACGTGGTGTAACTGCTGGAAGCCGACAAATCCATCTTGAACCCATTTGTCTCAATGCTGTATTGTTCATTTCATCTCAGTAAAAAACTTTACATTCCCCACGTTTGAGGCGGTTGCGGTTGGTTATTGTTTACCCACTGTTGTGCATGGTTATATCCTCTGTTAAAGAATCTTTCACCTTGGTCCATATAGTGTCCTGCTTGGTTATAGTAGTCATTTGCTTTGTTATAATAGTTTCCTGCTTGTCTTCCTACATTGTCCATCCATCCTTGAACTTTTCCTCTTGTTTCAGGATTTGGAATAAGATTTGCTGCATCTCGTGCTACATCCCAACCTTTCTGTACAGTTTGTATAATAGGTTGTGCTTTCTCTTTAAGTATACCTAATGTACTCAAAATCTTCCTTCCAACTCCAAATACACCTCTGGCTATTGTTCCCACTGCGGGCAAAAATCTGGATGCAACTCCTGCTAATGCGCCAAATAAACCCATTTCTTATGGTTAAAAAATGACGAATCCAAACAAGGACCCCTATGTTTCTAAAGCGACAAAGAAAGCACTCATGATAAAAATCTTTAGTTCAACACCAAATGCTTGGTTTATGGATATCTTGGAAAACATTCCGAGGTATAGAGAAGATGGACCACCATACTGGCTAATATTTGTCGGTCAAAACACAAGATACTGTGAAGCCATACCATTACAGTCCAAAAATATTTTAGATGTGAAAACTGCTTTGACAATATTCGTTGACAAATACCATCCAACAAAACTGACATCTGACTGTGAAAGTTCTTTCAAATCAGATGATTAAAAAACTATCTGCGTTCAAAAAATGTAAACCAATATTTCATTGTCGACCAAAACCATTCTGCTCTTGGTGTCATTGACAGTTGTATAAAAATCTTAAGAGACTTAAACCAACCACAAGGTGGTGAAGCAAATGAAATGTCATATGACGACAAATATAGACACTTCTCCATGGCAAAGATGAGACAAGTTTTAAATATTTACAATAGCCGTAAACAAAAAGGTTTGGGAAACCACTCCCCCGAAGAAATGAAAAACAACCCTGACTTAGAGAAAGACTATATATTTAATATTTAGTCAAAAGAGACAAACAAGAAAGAATGCCAGGCTTCAAACTTAAGAAAGGTGACAAAGTAAAAATAGAAATACCTAAACGCGACCCATATGAAAATACTATTGACTATGACAACAATGGGAACTCGACAGGTACTCACATTCGTGTTCGTAAAAATAGAAGAAAGTATACAAGAGAATATTATGAAGTTTTAGGCAAACATGGCAAAATGTACAGACTGCAAGCAGAAGATAAAACTACTATTGTCAGACCTCGTTTCAAACTTGTCAAAGTTCAAGGTGGTATACTTTCAAAGACAGTTCCTAACAAATATAAGACAACTCCTGACGAATATGCTAAAGAAGTTGAAAATGACGACTAAGCAATTCTATACCATGCGTAAACTGTCATGTAAGGTGGCATGTAGTCTTTACTTTGTCCCGTTGTTTGCGTATACCCTGAAACGCGATGTGTATGGTTTCCATCTCCCTGTGTCACCCAGAAACAATTTATAGCAAACTGAACGTGTCTTTAACATCATATCCTTTACCTTTTTTCATTGCTGACCAATCCCAAAATCTATGCTTATGCCAACCTGCTTGAGATGTACTTAAATCTATGTAGTGACTGTGCGCAGGTAAATTTTCACCTGAAATCGTTTTACTTCCACCTGTTTCCTTTGAAGAGTTTGCACAATACAAAAACCTGTCGACTATTTGAGTCCAAGTTCCGAGACCAAGTACTACTTCTGGTCTGGTAGAGTTCATTGACGTGTAAATAGAACCTATAGGATATATGTTTGAAGTATTTCTGTCTTTAACGTTTGAAGCTCTGTTTTGTCAGCTTTTTTATCTAACTCATCGTTAACATATGTTTTGTCAGCTTTTTTATCTAACTCATCGTTAACATATGTTTTGTCAGCTTTCTTATATAAATCTTGAGCAGTGAATTTAACATTGTTTTCATCCTCCATGACATAGACATTTCTACATCTAGTGTATTTCATCGTCGTTATGTCTTCATCCGATGTTAAACCTTGTGGAAAGTTAGGAGGTTTCCAATTTAATACATCCCCACCAGTTCCATCAGGTTCTTCAACCGTTCCTGCAATATTTTCTATACCAACAGTTGCGAAGAAATCGTGTGTATGTCCAACGGCACTTTTACTGTTTAAGGTTTCTTGTAAGTCTGTTATTTCAGATATAGAATGTGTATGAGTCTTTTTAGAATATTCGTTTTCAGCTCTTGTCACTTCACTTGACATTTTATTGTCAACATATGTTTTGTCTGCTAGTTCAGGATGAGTATGTTCTTTTGTTGCATAAGCATTGTTAGCTCTTTCTTCTTCTTTTGCTATTGCATCGTCTACATATTCTTTGTCAGCTTTGTTGTCAACATCCGTTTTCAAAAGAAGTTCATTTATAGGTTTCTCGTTTAAAGTTCCTTTTGTTGGATTTATACAGACAGTATGGTTCTTATTGTCTTGAAACAGAAACTCATCTGTCATTGGGTTTAATGTCAGTTTTAAGTTTCCTTCTTTCAATGACTCAGATATCTTAGAATAGTTTGAAAAGTTTGTTGTGTTCTTATTTAGAGCTTGCATAATGAGTTGTCGGTTGTGTTGTATTTCTCTCATAGACGCTGTTTCATTTGACATTTTTATTCTAGATAAAATATGCTTCCAATAGAAAAAGAAAATTCAAGAGTTGCTACAACTAAACCATTAGATGAACTTTTTACTAATGTCGGTCAAAAGTTTGAGACAGAGACCGTAAAGCATGAAGGCTATCGTTTTGACTACCCATTAAGATGGCTAAGAGACCCATCTGTCACAAAAGCTATTGGCTTTCGTAGAATGAAGTTTGTATCTGTAGAAGATAAAAGTTTTCCATTTATTGTAAGGTTTCATATAGATTATATATCTGAAGGGAAACGAAAAATGTGGGAAGAAATTGAGCTAATACAAGTTGACCTTTCATCTTCTCTACAGACTGCGTTAAAAAATATAGAAGATAAAATAAATTCATGTTATGCAAAATATGCTGATGAATATGCAAATACCGAGAGCACACTTTATGTGAGAATTGTATATGACAAACAAAATTCACAAGTGTCATTTCAAATCTACGAAGACAATCCAAAGAAAGACGAACAAATATATACAGAATTCACTGCAATGTCATGGTATTATTTGCAAAGAATGTTAAATCAGAAAGTCGAACTTCCTTTAGCAAATATTTACAGTCGATATGCAAGAGATGAACCATATTTATTTAAAGATGTTTTCGACCCAGCTGCTATTATTGTTCATGCTTCATTTTCTGGCGCCCAAAACTCTTTTTTATGCTTGGCAAATGACTTTTACGAAAAACCTACAAAGTTATACGAACCACCAAGTGGAAGTATTTCAGACTTTCAAGTATGGTTTACTACAGATGGAAGAAAAAGAATAATTCCATTATACCATGCGTTTTACTTAGAACTTAGTTTCATATACAACTACTATCGAACGGTAAAAATATAATTTTTAATACGGTTGAGGTGTTGGATTTGGTTGCCAACTAGACTGTGGTGCAGGTTCAGGCTGTTGTATAACAGGAGCTTGTTCTTCTGGTTCAGGGTCTTTAGGTATAATACCAACAAACTGACCTACTCTTTTACCAATATTTTTGACTCCGTTCCAAATTCCTCTTCCTACGGTTTTTATTCCATTCCATATACCTCTTCCAACATTTCGAAAGAAGTTTCCTATCTTACTGAAGAAACCCATTTTACTATATGTAAAAATCTAATGTCCGCCTAGTCTCTTACGTTTCCTGTTGAGTTCCATAGCATTCTTTAACTGGAGCTCATACATTCTGTTTCTCCTCTGGTAGAAAAACATATTCTGGGTCAACTCCTGTGTTCGCGTCATCTGCATAAAGTTGTTTATATCCCACTTCAGGGTTTGTATAAAACTCTTTCCATCTCATATTTGCATACCATGGTGGCAAACCTAACGCAGCGTCATTTGACATGGCAGTTTGCATTTGTACATCTGTTGGCACTTGACCATAGTTTGCCATTGCAGTTTGTATTCTAACTTCATTTGGAATATTCTCTGGGTTTGGTTGTCCAGGTTGCTGTGCATTCGCTAAGTTCTGTGCGTCCATTTAATATTAGATAAAAATATCTCTTACGAGTACATATGCTGAACATTTGCTGGTATTGGTTCATCTTCATATTCTCTGTACCTTTCTGCCACGTCAAATAAGTAAATGACACAATGGAAAAAACCTAAAACAAGTAGTCCTATTTCAAACCACATTTACTTACAATAAAATTTCTTTGTTGTGACACTTTCTCCAGTTTATAGGACCTCTCTCATATTCTATCTTATCGTATCTAAACTCATAGTCATGTATGTCCTCTAACCATCTCATGACACTTTCCAAACCACTTTTATCGGATGTAAAGTAAAAGCATGGATGGTTATGTAAAACGTCTAAAGTTTCTAAAGAGTCTCTCAAAGTCCAGTCTACTTGGTATTGAAAATCCCATGTGTTATAGAACGGCGGGTCCACTATAAAGAAAACATTTTCCTTGTCTTTATATTTTTCATACAACTCTGTCCAATGACATCTCACAAACTCTATACCCTCAATATATTTTTCTATGTTCTCTTTGAAAACATTTGTATAGTTAAGATATAAAACTTTTGACATAAGTGTTTCAATGTCATGAACTCTTATAGCACCACTATATAATAGTCTAGCAGATATACTATCCCAGTCAATATACTCTGCCTTTTTCAAAACCTCTCTGACAGTATTTTTCTTATCTAATGGTATACGTTCCATCTTACCTATAGGTATCTTTCTTTTAACTCTTTCAATATTTGTTTGTGTCTGGTATATGTTTGAGACGGTTCATATAGTTGTCGAAGTCATTGCATATAATCTTTGAGTCAGGAAATATTGTATGGCACAAATGAGATATATAGAAACTTCCACCGAACAAGTCTACAAATGTTAGACCATTCGGTAGTTTCTTAAGTTCTCTCAATAGAATATCTTTACATCTACTCTTATTTCCAAAGAAGGGTAACGGTGGTTTTGTAAAATTCATTTTATATACAATAAAAATGTTTTTTCCTGAAAAGTGACAGAAAAGTGACAAAACATGTACGAAGAAGTCTTGAAAATTCAAGAGGGTAGAAAAGAGGTTAGAAAAGAGGTTATATCTAACCTTCTACCCTAAACATTATTTTTGTCTGATTTTACGAAGAAGTCTTGACAAAACATGAAAACATATATAATTTGTGAAAAGCTCCTGGAAGACCCGTATATAAGAACTTCATTTATACTAAACATCTTCAGGGCTAGAAGGCACGAAGTGCCTGGAAGCCCCATTCCTTTTTTTTTTTTTTTTTTTTTTTTTTCACAACCCATCCTATCCTACTACTATTACAATATTTGATGAAGGTTTCATTTCAATACGATGAAATACCAAAACTCATCACATTAAAGTAAGGATGTCAATTCGGAAAATTGTTTTCATTTTAGGAGAATATAATTTTCCTTTTGGAAAATTTAAAAAGTGAGACGCGCAGGATTCGAACTTTTTTAAAAGTTGATTTAAATATATTCTAGTGTGGATTCTAAGGATAATATCATATTTAAAATAAGAATATACTAGTTTAGGTGGTATAATTTTTTTCGATAAATTTGAGAGTATGTACGTTTAGGGCATCAAAAGTGTCAATTCGCTCAGCGAAAGCTGAGCTAGCTTTGTTCTCGAAAGAATAGGGAAGGAGTGAAAGAGAGTGATACAGATGTTGACACATTCATATCATTTCAACAAATTTTGATCAAATTGAAATTCAATGAAATTCAATTCACTTCATATCCTTCAGTCAGTACATTGACATCCTTCTACATCACAATGATAACTCGTGCATCAATAGTTCTACAACTAACTCAGAAAAAACAAGATTTTTACTTCAGCTTACAGCTTTTAAAAAGTTTCGATGATAAAAATCACTCTACTCTTGTTTATCGATATGTTGTGATAGTAGGTAAACGTATTCTTATCGATATTAATAAAAATTTTTTACGAAAATCTGAACCAATTACAGAGTTATTCATAAAGTTTATGATAACTGTAATTACTTCATCTTTGTTAATATTTGAATAAACAATTTAATTTGCATAATTTTTTTTAGTTGAAAGACAGGAAACTTAGTTGAGTTTGTATTATTTTTATCGTTCAATTCATTGTATCAGTGAGTGATCCAGATATTTAAGATATTTACAAAAAATTTATTAATTTGATTAACAAATTTTAATCTAAATAGCAAAATTCTATTTGATAGCTGTAAGCAAATAATAATTTCTATTTCAACCAAAATCAATTATTTTCATCTAAACGTATAAAATTGTCAATTTTATGAGAATAAATTTAAAATCTCATGAAATATAAAGGAGAGTAATATTTTTCAATTTTCTTTTTTTCTTTCTCTCAAATATTTTCTATTGGGAATTTTCTTGTTATCAAAAAATAATTTTAATATTTGTTTATTTCATTACATACAATAAAATTTTAAAAACTCTATTCTTCACAAGAAAATTTTTTCCTTCATATGAAGAAACATTTTGTTCTCCATTTGATGCTGAGTCTAAATCTCGATTTTTGAATTTTCTTCTTTCCAAATTTCTTTTTTCCAAATTAGAAGTTTAATTCAAATTTTCAATAGTTTATATACCGTACCTTGAATAACCGGCGAACCATTCAATTGGTCATAGACCAATTTGAGATACCCTTTTCAGAGGAATCTAAAATGTTGTTTATATGGTTATTTATATATTATTTAATCATTTTCTTAAATAAAAATCATAAGTTCTCAATTTTTCTTCATAACGATTCTTATAAATTTTAATGTTTTTACTATGAGTGCTAAATATTATTAATTACTAAATGATTTTAAAAAGAATAAACATGTTTTTACTTTGTACGTTAACATACGTTAATATCACTTCGGCTATGGATAGAGGCCAACAGCGCCTTATTAATGAGAAAAACATTAGCCTCTTATCAATGAGATGGAAGTGTATTCGTGGATTACAATTGTGAATTCAGATACACTTCCATCTCAAAAAATGCAATCAAATTTGTATTGAATTGCATTTTTTGAATACATGCTATTGGCAGTTGGGTTTTTAGTGCATTTATATTATATTGGTACTAAGGCTTTGGAAAATTTACAAAATAAATTTAATATTTTTGTAAATTTATCGGTTCTTACGCTTTTGGAAGGAGGATGGTATTTTGGAGCATTTTATTATATATTGGTACTAAGGCTTTTGGAAATTTACAAAATAAATTTAATTTTGTAAATGTTATCGGTTCTTACGCTTTTGGAAGGAGGGATGTATTTTTGGAGCATTTTATATTACATTGGTACTAAGGCTTTTGGAAAATTTACAAAATAAATTATAATTTTGTAAATGTTATCGGTTCTTACGCTTTTGGAAGGAGGGATGGTAATTTTTGGAGCATTTATATTACATTGGTACTAAGGCTTTTGGAAAATTTACAAAATAAATTTAATATTTTGTAAATGTTATCGGTTCTTACGCTTCCTCTCTTCATCAAGATGCTTCCTCTCTTCATCAAGATGCTTCCTCTCTTCATCAGATGCTTCCTCTCTTCAACAAAGTGATTCCTCTCTTCTTCAAAGTACTTCCTCTCTTGATCAAGATGCTTCCTCACTCCATCATGCAGCTTCCTCTCTTCATCAAGATGCTTCCTCTCTTCATCAAAGTACTTCCTCTCTTGATCAAGATGCTTCCTCTCTTCTTCAAAGTGCTTCCTCTCTTCTTCAAGATGCTTCCTCTCTTCTTCAAAGTACTTCCTCTCTTGATCAAGGTGCTTCCTCTCTTCATCATGCAGCTTCCTCTCTTGATCAAGGTGCTTCCTCTCTTCATCATGCAGCTTCCTCTCTTCTTCAAGATGCTTCCTCTCTTCATCATGCAGCTTCCTCTCTTCTTAAAAGTACTTCCTCTCTTCATCAAGATGCTTCCTCTCTTCATCAAGATGTTCCTCTCTTCATCATGCAGCTTCCTCTCTTCTTCAAAGTGCTTCCTCTCTTCAACAAAGTGATTCCTCTCTTCTTCAAAGTGCTTCCTCTCTTCTTCAAAGTGCTTCCTCTCTTCTTCAAAGTACTTCCTCTCTTCTTCAAAGTACTTCCTCTCTTGATCAAGGTGCTTCCTCTCTTCTTCAAAGTACTTCCTCTCTTGATCAAGATGCTTCCTCTCTTTATCAAGTGCTTCCTCTCTTCATCAAGATGCTTCCTCTCTTCATCATGCAGCTTCCTCTCTTCTTCAAAGTGCTTCCTCTCTTCAACAAAGTGATTCCTCTCTTCTTCAAAGTGCTTCCTCTCTTCTTCAAAGTACTTCCTCTCTTCTTCAAAGTATTCCTCTCTTGATCAAGATACAGCTTCCTCTCTTGATCAAGGTGCTTCCTCTCTTCTTCAAAGTACTCTCCTCTCTTGATCAAGATGCTTCCTCTCTTTATCAATGCTTCCTCTCTTCATCAAGATGCTTCCTCTCTTCATCATGCAGCTTCCTCTCTTCTTCAAAGTGCTTCCTCTCTTCAACAAAGTGATTCCTCTCTTCTTCAAAGTACTTCCTCTCTTCATCATGCAGCTTCCTCTCTTCTTCAAAGTGCTTCCTCTCTTCAACAAAGTGCTTCCTCTCTTCTTCAAAGTGCTTCCTCTCTTCATCAAGATGCTTCCTCTCTTCTTCAAAGTACTTCCTCTCTTGATCAAGATGCTTCCTCTCTTTATCAAGGTGCTTCCTCTCTTCATCAAGATGCTTCCTCTCTTCATCATGCAGCTTCCTCTCTTCTTCAAAGTGCTTCCTCTCTTCAACAAAGTGCTTCCTCTCTTCTTCAAAGTACTTCCTCTCTTGATCAAGGTGCTTCCTCTCTTCATCAAGATGCTTCCTCTCTTCATCAATTCCTCTTCACCCTGGAGCTCCTCAGCTTTATATCATTTTAATTGGATTTTTTGAAATCCACCTGCAGTAGGATAAAGGAGATGTAACTCACGACTAAGAACCTGCCATATGCGCCATTCAGGCCAAAACAGATTGCATAGCCACAAACAGATTGAAATACCAATCCTGTTGCTGCATGGGCGTCCATATTCCATTTGGAAGACTTGCATCATCACATTTGGATCTGTAAGGACTTTGTCGTTGACAAAATTGGGCCTTGCAGGAGGAACTCCATTTGCTACAATGTATCTGGAAGCAAGAGGTTTGTTCATATCCAATGGATAGATTACTGTTGCTTTAAAAGCATTTTCGATGTTTGTAGCTGTGCAAGACACACTACATGCATCAAGGAAGCTGCGAACCATGATATAGCGCAGTTCTCTGGCGTTCCATACATAATTGATCACCATATGCCCTTGCTGATCGTACCGGATAGTCGCCATATCAAACAACTTCTTGAATTGGGCCTTCAAGGGAGAAAAAATCCCAACATCAAGAGGTTGTAAGATATGAGATGTATGGCCTGGGAGAACAAGAAGCTCGATATTGAAGGCGCTCAAGAGGCGAACGGCCAAGAAAGAGAGCCTGGATGGATGACCATCTACAATTAGGAGAAAAGGTACCTGGGCATCAAACACATTCATTTGAGACCTTTTCTCCTGTACTTTGCAGATGAACATGATACAGTATACCATAAAAAGGTATTTGTTCATCCATCCACTCTCGGAGCGAACAAAAAAAGCGTCCAGATCTTCCAATTCCGCATCAAGGGTCTTCTTTTGTGGAAGTATCACCATTGGCTTCATAGTTGTACCATCTGCAAAGATGGTACAGACCCCTGTAAGATGTGGAAGCTGAGACTTTTCAGCGCGAACTGGGCGATTCCGGCCAGCAGTAAGAACTTTATAGCGACGTTTGGAATAGAGCATTGTCTCGTCCATATTCGCAATAAATTTCTTCCTGCGGGCAAAGTATCTATGCTTGGAGAGGAAAAATTGGCGAATATGTTTTGCGTCACAGGTAGAGCGTCGGAGCATATCAATAGTTTGGGAGCTCACAATCCGAATTGACAATCTTGTGGCGATATGATTAAGCCAGCCACGGGATGGCGATGGGCAGTAATCATCGAGCTTCGCTAGAAGATGCGGGCATCTTGCAGCGATTAGTACCCGCGCCGCAAATTTTAATCTCCTATTTTGTAATTCCGTACAGACAGCAATGGCCATTGATGTTGTAATACAGTTCAAGTCGTCTGCCATCTCTTGAACAAGTTTTTTGAACTGCATTTCATCTGGTAGTGACAAAAGGGTCATACCACCCCCTGACTGACCTTTTGTCCATGAACGACAAGTAGCAGTGCGCATGATTGCGCGTGCTACTGTCGTCTTTGAAATTGAGTAAACATTCCGTATTTGTTGATAAGACTCGCCATTTACTCTTCGATAGAGTAAATCGAGTTGCATCTGGGTCAATAGCCCAAGATTTTTATAGTTTTCTAATTCTGCAAACTCGGGAATTCGTGTTCTTGGTTGCATTTTTTTTAAACGGGAACTTCACAAATTTGGTTCATGGCCATAAAAACTCATTCAATTTTTCTGAGATTTTTTTTTCGTCACTCACTCAAAACGCAGAGGACCATTCTTCTCAAAATTGAATTATTTTCTCAAATATTGAGTGAGTAAAATGGGCACGTTGTGTAAATTGATTCAAAATTTTTTATTGGTACACGACCTTTGAAATTGGTCTCGGGCTATTCAACCTACGGTATTTTCTCAAACCGTCTTAGATTTTCTCACTTTTTAGGGATTTTCTCGCAAAATATACAAAAATAGTAATCCTGTTGCATGCTAAGTAGTGTCAATGTGTAAACCTCTCAATTTTATCGTCGGGGAAGCAACACAATTCCCTCAAAAATATTGAAAAAATATAGAAAATAAAATGAATTAAGATGTACTTAAAATGAGAAATAGATTATGATATTAGATTTTAGAAAAAACAGACTTTTGATATAACTTTTGAGAATCTCATATAAAAAAAAGCATTTAAAAATAAATTTAAATATCTTATTTATTTTACTATTGTAAATATATTCTGAGATTTTTAGAAAAAAACACTTTTCATAAGTATTCAATATTTGAGAATACGGTCCAAAAAAAATAGATTCTCTTATATTTGCTTATATAAAAGGAAACTCTCTATCAGATGCGAATGCATGAATTCAGCACCTCTGATAGAGAGTTTCCTCTTATATAAGCAAATCTTTTTCATGAGTTATTGTTAATATAAAAACATCAAAATCTACCAATATGAGAAATTAAACCCTGCGAGGCACCAGTCTAGAACTGGCACTTCGCAGGGTTTAATTTCTCTTGACAAATGACAAAACTTGTTCGCAATTGTGAACCATTGCGAGCAAGTTTGCCAGATATCTGGAAGGAATTGCTCCTTATGATATATGCATTGTAACTGTATATATCATAAGAGCAATTCCTTCAATTAAACGCAAAAACTTTGGTGCAATCGTTGCTGATTGCACCAAAGTTTTCGAACTTTCCCGAGGGAATTGGAGGGTGAGAGATACATAGTCTATCTATGTACCTCCCACCCTCCAAATCCCACTCTAAATGGGAGAAACTTTGTTCGCATGTTATCTTATTCAAACAAAGTTTCTTCCATTTAGAGAAGGAATAGGAGCCTACCAGGCACTGATATATAATCAGTGCTTTGTAGGCTCCTATTCCTAATAAAAATTTGAAAAGTTTGGAGCATTTGATTATTGTATTTTGTCAAGAGAAATTCAACCCTGCGAAGTGCCAGTTCTAGACTGGTGCCTCGCAGGGTTTAATTTCTCATATTGGTAGATTTTGATGTTTTTATATTAACAATAACTCATGAAAAAGATTTGCTTATATAAGAGGAAACTCTCTATCAGAGGTGCTGAATTCATGCATTCGCATCTGATAGAGAGTCTCCTTTTATATAAGCGAATATAAAAGAATCTATTCTTTTTTGGAGCGTATTTTCAAATATTGAATACTTATGAAAAGTGTTTTTCTTAAAAATTTAATATAATGCTTAGCACAATATATAAAATTAAAATATCTATAATTATTTTCTATATCACACTTTTCATTACACCTTGAAAAGTCTTCTCAAACTCTATTTTTAATTATTTTTTAGATATATCTCAAGTGTGATTATTCAAAAACTCATATAGACTATATTTATTTTTTTCATTCAAAAAATTATATGAGAATCTCAAATTAACTTTCAAATTTTTTATTTTAAAAACATATTAATAATCATATTTTAAGATACTTTTTCGCCCAAAAAATAATCGTACTTCCTCGACGATTAATAGGATCTCAATTTCTATCGTTGACACTACTTAGCATGCAACAATACCAATACATGTGTCTAATATACTTTAAAACCATCGTGATAAAATTCAAAAACGAAGAGTTCTTCTCTCCAAATATAGATCCGTATTTTTCCCAAGTGAGCGGGGTATCTCCAATCCCAGCCCTATCGTCCTCCTAGTGTCAGTTTTCAATATAAAATCCAAATTTTTTTTGAAAATAAAAATTTCGAGAAATTTTTCTGATTTTTTTTCGGGGTATTATTATTGTCGTCTGGCGGTTTTAGACGACAATGCGAATTTTCAAATAATAGGATTTTTAGCCAGATAAAGAGCTACTCCATATATCATGCGTGTTTGCATACTATATACATAGATGGAATTGATGTTCTTCCTTTATTTAGGTACCGAAACATGCTTGAAAAATCTATTTTTTAGACGACAATGATAATTTTGTCACTTTTCCAGACGACAATAATAATTTGTCACCTTTTTAGACGACAATAATAATTTTGTCACTTTTTCCAGACGACAATAAAACATCCTCTTTTTTTTCTTTGATTTCAATAATTCAAAATAAATTTGGGAGTAAAAAGACACTATTTAATGAAATTCATATGAGTGAATGTGGATAAATACTCTCAAAACATACAATTTATCTATTTTTTCTTTATATTATCAACTAATTAGTGATAATTTTTTTTGAATCAGATTTTTTTTTCATTAAAAACATAATATATAACACAACAATGATGCACACATACGTATCTACACATCAAAATATAAAGCTTGTTTTGGTCTGGGCATCCCAACCCAAAATTCTTAAAAAATTGAATAAAATTGAATACTTGGGGCTGGGATACCCATCCCAAAACCGAATTGAATTTTTTGAAAAAAAATATATTTATGTATTTATAATATACATGTGATGTCTATAAAAAATACTAAATTCTAAAAAAAAATTCAATTTATTCAAAACGTATACTAAGTGATCACTTCATTAGTAGGATCAGCAATCCTACTAAATGGTGAGAACGCCACTAACTAAAAAGGGAGTCCTTGGAGCTCTTGATCTCTTGTCAGTAGAGTTCATAATGAGGCATGGCATCTACTTAGAGATCAGAGCAATCCTACCTTACCTTCAGGAGCTACAAAGCTCCTAATCGTTACGAGAGGGAGCCTTGGAGCTCCTGAAGCTCATCAGCAGAGGCTATTTACCATTTGGGCCTCTTCTGATGAAAGATGCGAAACACGTCTACGAACCAGGAGCTTCAAAGCTTCTAATCCTTACTAAAGGGAGCTTTGGAGCTCCTGAGTCTCCATCAACAGAGTCCCAGATGGTAAATGTCCTTTTCTGATGAAAGATGCGAAACACATCTCCGAACCAGGAGCTCCAAAGCTCCTAATCCTTACGAAAGGGAGCTTTGGAGCTCCTGAAACTCCTTTTACTATAAAATAGGACAGTTTTCTTCTGAGGTTCTCATCAAATCTAAGACTTCAGAAGAAAGCTGTCCTATCAATGTATACTTACACTCTCATGGACTACAAGTGTACAATTTTAAGGCAGAGATTATCGAGGCCTCTCATCAAATGAGGGACCTCGGATAATCTCTACCTTAAGTAGTCAAATAACTTTTCTCACTATTTAGGAACAAAAGAACAAGAGTTGGAGTACTTTAAGCAAGATTCTTCCGAAATCTCTCATCGAATGAGAGACTTCGGAAGGACCTTGCCAAATCCTTGAACGCCAATATCCTTGGAACTGAGCTAGAACCAGGGAGAAGTAGCATACTATAGAGCACGATGGTAATCTCGGAAATGCTTATATCGCCCCAAGCACAATATTTAAGAAGTCTAACTCATATATACAAGAAGTCAGGCTGAATAGATATTGTGCATATGGTTTGCAGAACTCTCATGATATTGAAAATTCATGTTATCCCAAAAAGGTGACACTTTGGGTGTATCGTCCATCCCAGGGATGCAAAAATCACATCACCTTGGATCTATATCTCCAAATTTTTTTCAAAATCAAAAAAATGAGATAAAAAAATACGTTTGGAAAATTCATTTTTAGCATTTTAGGAATTTTCTCACTTTTCTTCCAAATTGACATCCTTAATTAAAGCTTTCATAAAAGATCATATCATCTATTAATTGCACATTTAACTTAATTAGATAAAAGCTGCACGATATTTCATCAAAAAAATGAAAAGCAATCATTAATAATTGTAGTAGCAGGTAACTGTGCCTTTGGGTAATTTAATTTGGCTTATTAAATTGAACTATATGCAAAAAAATATAATTAAGATATCTAAGAAACATTTTAGAATGATTTTTTGCATAAATAATGAATATTTATTTAATATGGAATCTAGTCAATGTTAAAAAGTTTTTCAAAAAAAATGCAGTTCTTGTGAAAATGATATTTTATTTGTTAAATTTGCTATTGAAAAAATATTTTTCAATTTTATTTGGAGTTTTCAAGATTCTTTCATTGCGTGGATTCATACAAATTTTCTATTTAGATTTGTGAGACAGCAATATTTGTTATTCAGCTAAAATATTTAAGCTCAAATTGAGAATAATAATGCATAAACTATACCATTTCATAAACGCAAAGTTTAAAATTTGCATAGATACTATGGAAACTAGTTTTATTCGTAGTTTTTGTAAACCCATGATGCATCCACAGGTTCAGGGTAGCCAGAAATTGAGAGAGCATCGGTAAATTGCCACATAGTCTTTGGACCTGTGTATTTGCAGTATGAATTGTACTCGGCAAGCCAAACGTCAATTCCCGCTTCATTTATTCGATCCATGTTGCAATAATTATTTGCCCATACCAAATTGAGGTATAGCATTGGTTTGAAACCAGCAGCCTTTACTTTATTGCAAAAAGCAATTACCATATCTGCAACAAGTTCCTTTCCAACATTCATTGCAGCATCTTCTACGCCATATGCTACAGGGAATTTAATGTAGTCTTTATATGGGCTGATTACTGAAATTGCGAAATCTGCTTCTCTCTCTGCTTGTTCAACAGAACGTGCGTAACCATAATGATATGTTCCTATTAGCATATTTGATGCAATTGCATTTCTCATATGATTTTCGAACATTGTATCAATCTGTTTCGGATCATATGATCCGTAACTGGAGCGAATCATAACACCTTGAATTTGGCTGTTATCTTTGGCAGCCTGAAAATCAATTTCGTTTTGCCATTTGCTAACATCGATTATCTTGAATGGAAGATCAGGCATTTTATTACAATTACAAACAACGTAAAGTATTCAATTTTGATTTCAGTTTAATTACATCGTTTTATCGTTTTCCAATCATTCGAGATATATTGGAAGGGCGAATGTCTATTTCGAAAAAAATAATCGTCTTTCGGTCTATTTCGAAAATAATCGTTCCGATCACGACGATAGACATTAAAATGCATAATTCTCCACCATAGAGTTATTTTAGATCCTTGATCTTTTAGGCTCTACTAAAGCATACTATTTGTAATCTATTTATATAACAAAAATACTATATTATCCTTTTTTATGAGATTAATTAGAAGATTGCAAGACAAATTATGATATTTCTCACTATTTTCGCATATAAGGAGGTAGCCTAATACTAATACTAACGTTTTGTAACTGTGCTATTGTGTTAATACATAAAAAGTATTATGTTTATTTAATTCTAAAAAAAAATATTGTGTTTATAAGGTAACAATATATTATTTGTGCTATCATATATGAGGATATAACAATAACACTATTATTTAGCCCAAATATATTGAATTTCATATAAAAAAAATTATTAATTATTATTGCTGTTTGTAACGAGACCTTTAATAAATGCATAGTTTAGAGTGATGATTTACAATAATAAAATGTGATAATTCTCTTAATTTTTTTATTAATATGAAATATTTAGCATATCATTAATATAATGGATGATATGAATTGGACTAAGGAAATCTATATCTATTCAATGATTAAAATTCGATATAAATAGATATAAATCACAATTGCAAAAATAGATTATGATATTAGGCAAATAGCTGCAGTACATCATTTAAATAGTAATGTTTGTGAAGGTGAATATGCACAATTTGTGAAAAAACAGCTTTTTCTCTCATATTTCAAAAAAATATCAATAAATCGATTATTAAACGGAATGCTTCATCAGTAATGATTGTTTTACATTATAATTTAACAATTTTGGCCAATCATTCATCTAAATTTGTCAAGAATTTAAAATTCGAATAAAGTTGTTGATTTTATAAGAGACATATATGAGAATTTATCTTTAAAATTAATCACTCGCTATGAAACATAAGTGATTTATCTTAAAAGGTCATATTTATCAAAATTGATTACAAATTTTTGAGAAAAATCATAATTTTTCACATAAATAGCATTATTTGCAAATATAAAACTTGATCTACTTTCTCAAAAATTCCAAAATAATTTTAAATTTATGATTTTCATATATTTTTTAACAATTTTTGGATTTATTTTTTATTTTTTGAAAAAATTTTGGAAATTTCATATCATTAAATCACGTTTTTAGTATTTCAAAAGTTATTTTTACGTTATGTCGTAATGAATTTACCTATTTTTAAGTGAAAATATAAAATAATGTCAATTTCTTTAAAATAATGAGGAACTAGCAAGAATGATCAATATCACTCTTTCATATATCATCAATTGCTACTTGTTCTTTTCATTTATAGTTAATGAATATGGCTGAGTAGGGGTAATTTTAGCTAAAAGTGACACACCTGTCAAAAGTGACACACCCGTGAAGGGTGTGATTACCGATCGGTAATTTCGACAGTTTAGAATTTAAAATTTTTTATGGAACTGTTGCGAGTTTCATAAAGAATTTAAGGAATATAAGCAAAGATTTGAATCAAAATCTTAGACCTAAGCCGCTCGATTCGCTCGCGGCTTCCGCGAATTACCGATCAGCAAAGATTTGAATCAAAATCTTCGAACTAAGCCGATCGCTTCGCTCGCGGCTTTCTTTATTATTTTAAATTTGCATATTTCCATCAAAAGTTCATAAGGTAAAAAATTTCGTTTATTTTTACTAAGAAAAAAAAGGTTTTTGATAATAAATTTATTTTATTTCGAAAAAGTAGCAATAATCGTAAAAGGGTATTGATAGGCTTGCTAAAGTAACTAATTTTAGCTGTCAAATACTTTTGTATTTTGAAGTAAATTAGTATAAATTTGTTTTTACTTTTATTTCGAAAAGTAGCAATAATCGTAAAAGGGTATTGATAGGCTTGCTAAAGTAACTAATTTTAGCTGTCAAATACTTTTGTATTTTGAAGTAAATTAGTATAAATTTGTTTTTACTTTTATTTCGAAAAAGTAGCAATAATCGTAAAAGGGTATTGATAGGCTTGCTAAAGTAACTAATTTTAGCTGTCAAATACTTTTGTATTTTGAAGTAAATTAGTATAAATTTGATATTATTTTAACTCCCTTTGAAAACCTCAATTTTCCATACAGAGGGAACGGGAATAGCATCCAATATTCCCTGAGAATGGTTGCGCATTCTCAGTTCCCTCTATATTTCGAACGAAGCTCTCATCGGTCTTTTTTTTAATACTAAACGTTTTTTCCCCTGTCACTTTTAGCTAAAATTTGGGTTTGCCGAATATGGCTGAATGCTGATAACGTATTCATTGACTATTAAAGGTGAGAGCGGGAACATCAATGCTGATTCGGAACGGATTACATTGACGAACGCATCTCTATTTAATCATTCAAAATTCAAATTTCTCGATTATTATTACAAGTTCTCACAAATTAAGCAAATTATACATCATTTCATCAACAATACAATTGCAATCTACATTCAATTCGAAACTCAAACGAAATTATCCACTATTACAATATTTTGATTCATAAATTAACGAAAGTGAAATCTTTTATAAATTTCGAATAACTAAACAACGTATAACTCAAATATACAACCAATAAATGAATCTCAAACTTATTTACAGATTCAAAATATCTTTTTAAAATATTCTCATTATCAGCTACCTTTATGCCCACATTGTACTACAGATATATTTTCCCAAGCAACTACTTTAAAAAATTCGATTTTCAGAAATTTTACATTCTATTTTTGTTAAAATCGTTCTTATACTAGTAACACGGATCACCGCTACGATAAACAAAAATAGTGTTATTACTTTCTTACTTATTATGACTAAAAATTTACTTTTATTATTATTTTGTGCTTTTTTTTTTCATATATTCACTTCAGCATACTTATTTATCATAATCCTAGAAAGATTACAGGG
Organism: Trichomonas vaginalis G3; assembly: GCF_026262505.1. Classification (NCBI taxonomy): domain Eukaryota; phylum Parabasalia; order Trichomonadida; family Trichomonadidae; genus Trichomonas; species Trichomonas vaginalis. The sequence continues at coordinate 32,045,575 of NC_067207.1, forward strand.
TCATTATCCCATAAACACTTCTTTTCCATGATTAATTTAATGAAAACTCACAAATTGCCATTTTATAGGTTTTTTCAATATAAAATTATGATATATAGAATATGTTTAGTAAGTCTTCAAACAATCATCAGTACATATCATATATAATGAAATTATGATTTTATATAAGAACTTGAACACTTCCTTTACTATGTATTTGTCTCGGCCTAGATGAGTTCTGATCTATGCATATATTCATTCATTTCAAAATGCAGATTTTAATAATTTCGCCCCCTATCGTCGTGATCGGAATGATTATTTTCGAAATAGACCGAAAGACGATTATTTTTTTCGAAATAGACATTCTCCCTATATTGGAACATCGAAAAATATTAGGAAAATTCTTCAACCACTAGATTTTTGCTGAGCAAACTTTTGACATTAGAACACATGTTATTGCATTAAACTTTTTACTGATAATTTTAACTTGATGATTTGTTTATTATATTTTCCGCATCACAATACAATTCTTTTCAATTTTTCAATGAAACCGGCATTAAATTGAAAATGGAAAAAATATGTATTTTTTTGTATGTCCATCCGATCACTCGGTCATGAGAATACGGCCAACTTATACTTGATCTCTATCCTTGCTATATATGATGCTAATTCATAATAAAATTAGAACCTTATTTTGGGTAAAAGATTTTGAACTGTCAGGAAATATTTTTTATTTTTTTGGCTTGCCAAGATGAAGATTGTTGTTATTGGTGAAACACAAGTTGGCAAGACATGCTTATTGCGCAGATTATATGCTAATGCTTTTACAAATAATATTCCTCAAACAATTGGCGCAGCATTTCAAAATTATGTCATTCAAACGCAAAAAGGAAAAGTAGAATTACAGCTGTGGGATACAGCTGGGCAAGAAAAGTTTCGCTCATTAACACCAATGTACTATAGATTGGCAGCTTTCGCTGTAATTTGCTTTGATCTAACAAACAAGCCAAGCTTTGAAGCTTTAGAGAGTTGGTATACAGATATTATTGAAAAAGGACCTCCCAGAATACAATTCGTCATTGTAGGGACTAAAAAAGATTGTCAGGAGGATAGGGTCATCTCATTTGAAGAGGCAATGAACTTTGCCGAATCTCATGGAACAGCGTTTTATATAGAAACATCAGCAAAGACAGGAGAAAACGTTCGCGAACTATTTTTACGGATTGCCCAATTATATGAGAGCAAGCCAGAAAATGTAGAAGTATACCCAGATGATTCTCCTAAAGAGAAAGATGGTAGTAAGTCGAAATGTTGTTAATATTCAAAATTATATTTCAATAATATTTTTTTTACAAATATCTCGTTTGGCTTTGTAATATGTTTGTACTAATACTAAAACGCGCTTTTTTAAATCATAGTTCAGACTTTTTAAAAGTGTGATTCAACAAATACTCCATCGAATCAAATGCCTTTAAAACTTTCTGTCATTTTTAAAGGAATTAGTTAAGAAATCACGAACCGGGTTTAAACATTCTACTCTTATCGAAAATCAAGATATGAAATCATGATTTGGTAAATTGGCGTTTGAAAAACAGATATCTATCAACTACTTGGATGATATGAATGAACAAATCATGTGAAGTCTACTAATTTGAGGCAATTTATATTCGCTCAAATTAATTACAACATTTCAAGATTCCGAACATCGCAGATCAATATACATCACATGATTGTAAGCCGAAACTTCGATCAGATTTGTTTTCAGCGATAAAACAAGGAAGTTTCATTCAGAAAAATGAATAAAACGCCATGTAAAAGAAGATTTACAAATGAATTATAGCACATTAGTACTATCTTCTTCCGATGATATCACTAAATGGTCGAATTGATCGTGTAAAACAATTTCGACGATGGAGATTGAAATAAAAAACGATGAACGACGATAAAAACCACTTCAAAAAGAATAACCCAAGTAGGTAATAATAAGAACCTCTTATCATACACAAAAATGACATCAAACCATTTTTTTTGTCAATTCACTACGATAAGAAATTTTTGGCACATCACTTTTAGATGGCTGTTCCAACTCGCCATATCCTCACAGCTACATCCTTCTCTGCTGAAGAGTTCCAGAAGACACTCGACCTTGCTATTGATATCAAGGCCAACCCACAGAAGTACGCCGGTGCTATGAATCAGAAGACACTTCTTATGCTCTTCCAGAAGCCATCCCTTCGTACACGTGTTTCCTTCGAAACAGGTATGACAAAGATGGGCGGCCACGCTATTTTCTACTCTGTTGCCGATTCTCCACTCGGTGCTAAGGAAACAATCGCTGATACAGCCCACGTTCTTGAGCGCATGGTCGATGTTGTCATGGCTCGTCTCAACAAGCGTGCTGATATCCGCGAACTCGCTGCTAACTCTAAGATCCCAATCATCAACGCTCTTGATGACTTTGCTCACCCATGCCAAATGATCGCTGACTTCCAGACAATCCTCGAGAAGCGTGGCACACTCAAGGGCACAGTCCTCTCATACTTCGGTGATGTTGCTAACAACGTTACATACGATCTCATGAGAACATGCGCTCTCTTCGGCCTCGAATGCCACGTTTGCGGCCCAGCTGATACACACTACGCCATCGAGAAGGAAGTTATCGATGAATGCGAGGAACTCAACAAGAAGACAGGCGGCAAACTCCTCATCACACACGATGTTGCCGAAGCTTGCAAGGGCACAAACGTTGTCTACACAGACACAATCATTTCCTACCACATTCCAAAGGAGGAGCTCCCAGAGCGCCGCCGCGTTTTCAAGCCATTCCAGGTTACAAAGGAACTCATGGCCCAGTGCGAGAAGGACTGCATCTTCATGCACTGCCTCCCAGCTGCTCGTGGCGATGAAGTTACAGCCGAAGTTATCGATGGACCACAGTCCGTCATCTTCGACGAGGCTGAGAACCGTATGTGGGCTCAGATGGCTCTCCTCATCCACCTTATCTATGGCTTCAAGTAAAATTTTTTAATCTGATAGTTTTAATGAAAAAATCAATTCATTTTTTATCAAATTTGCAAAACTCACTTGAATCAGTCTCAGATCTTAGTTTCACATCAAACTATTCTAGCTTTATGAGAGATAGGTTTGAGTTTTAGTTGAGGGTTCAGATAGTAAAACCCATACCACAGGCATGTTCTGCACAATGACACTGATAAACATGCTATTTGGCATAATAATTCAATAAAATCCACGTGGGAATGACAAGGAAAATGATCATCAACAAAAGACGGATTATGACATGTCTTATGCAATAAATGCATAATGATCCTCAATTAGAATAGACTCGTTTAGTCGGATCAACAGTTTTGGTAATTGTTTTTATCCAAAAATGATGCAAAGTATAGTTTTGAAATAGAGTCTCCATTCATCAACACTTCAATGCCCTTAAATCATCAATGTAATAGTACGGATTGCAATAGAGATAATATATTGTCTGTTTTGCAATTTATTGTTTTATTTCATTGAACGTTTTTACAGATAATGATCGTCCAAATGAATATCTGATAAATGTACAGTACCCAAAGATAAAATCAGAGAGTAAAATGGACTATGGCTCGATGGCTCGAAATCTGTCGATGGATGGTCTCAATTTTTTAATTTTTTATTGAAAAAATTTAATTATACAGGTGACTTAAATTAAAAAATTTATATTCCAAAAACCATTTTTCTATCGTCAACGATAGATGTAAATTTTGAATAGAGAAATGGTCAGATAAAATTTATTTCTATTATGTTGAGAGGCATCAAAGCCGTATTCTTTGATATGGATGGAACGCTTCTTAATTCAAACCACATTCCAAAGCTAGTAGATAAAGTGTTCTTTAAAGCTCACAATATGGAAGTTCCACAAGATTTACCAAAAAAGCTTTATGGAATGAGTCTATTTCAATCATGCCAATTCTTCACAACATTAGGTGTTAAAGGTACTGCAGAAGAAATTCATAAACAATGAATGAGTGTCGCTATCAAAACTTATCTTGAAAAAGCAACACTAAAAAAGGGAGCAGATCGTCTCGTTAGATACTTAGATGACAAGGGATACAAAACCGCAATTGTTACTAGTAATGATCCACAAATAGCTGAGGCTTTATCAAAATCCAACAATATTCGCCATTTATTTGATGCAATTTGTTCCTCCAATGAAGTCGTTAAAGCCAAACCCGAACCAGATGTTTACCTCCATGCTGCTCGCAAACTAGGTGTACAACCAAAAGATTGTTTAACTTTTGAAGACACTGTCAGCGGCATAACATCTGGCAAGAAGGCTGGAATGAAAGTTTGCGCTATTTTTGATACAAACTCTGTTTCTTCTGATCCAACAAAGAAACAGCTTTCTGATTTTTATATCAATGACTTTGATGAAGTTCTTGATAACACATACGAAATTCTTCATCAAGTTGACACAGCACAGAAGTAATTTTGCGCTTTTTTTTTCATGATATATTTTCATTTATGAGAGAACTTTCTTTTTAATGATCATTCTTGTTTCAATTTTCTATCTATTGATAAAATTAACATTGTTTCACTTTGATTAATTAATTTCATTTTCCAAAATTCCATGAATTTCCAAACAAATTATCCGTAAAATATTATGCAAATAGGAAATTTATTATATTTACAATCAGTAATAGTCGAACTTAATCAATTTATCTGAAATTGCCATTAACTTTCTGCAATTTCCAGTGTATTTATATCGCTAACAGTTAGATCTCAACATAAACTTGTATTTGTTATATCAATGATTCATTTTTTTATAATGTTATCCAAAAAATTTTCGACTTTAGATTATTTTTATAACAGAAGCCATGGAATGCTACAACTTGTTTTAAAGTTCGATGATACATCTAAGATCGAAGAAACAATCGATAAATTGTCGAAAAATGTTTTGGCCTTTCATCTCAAAACTGATGAATATCACTTTTACAAGCAAAAATCAAATATCACTCCAGTGAAAATCATAGAAAGCGATAACTTACCTGATTTGGCCACTTACATGTACGAAAACCATTCTCCAGACTTTTCAAAAACGCTCGCTACTTTGGGATACAACTCAAATACACTAGTATTAAACATTGCGCACTTAGTTGCAGATGGAGGATATTTGCATCAAATTGTTGATTTGATTTTATCAGATAGCGACAAGTTAAATACAAAATTGGAATTCCCAGACAATATCGAAGAGAATTTTATAAACCAAATCAACTCAAAATACATAGATCAATGTAAATACATTTTCACAGATCCAGAAATCATCAGAATCAATGCTGACAAGCCCAAGAATCCAAGTAACAAATATGCGAAACACTGTTACATCAATACGCCGGTTGAAAATCTCAAATGTTTTTCGAAAAAATCGAAACGTGTTTCAGGATTAACAGAAGTTCTTTGGACATCTTACATTTTATCTGCATCAGCAATGAACAAAAAGATAAATAATACGGGAATTGCTACCTGTATTGATATGAGAAACTATTTTAACCAAATTAACAAAACAAACTCTTTATCTGTTTGCAATCATTATTCTAATATCACCCCATGCTCAAACATTTCACCGTCAATGACAGTTGGAGAACTTGGAAAGCAAATGAGAAAAGATTTTAATGATAAAATCAAGAAAGGACATCATTACTCATTCCTTAAGTCATTAGTTCCACCAGAAGCCAAAGCAATACCAGGAATCGGCTTAGAACTCTCAAATATTGGCAGATTCCAAATTAAATCTCCTCTCAAAGATTTATTCCTTAAATCTTCCGTTTTCGACCAATTTTGTGATCCTTTGATCTCACATTCCAGTTTTTCAGTTGATACTGGCGTTAAAAACACACTTCATGGAATGTTTCGTTTCAAACCAAGCGCAATCAAAGAAGAAACTGTTAGGGAGCTTGCTTCCAAAGTTAAGTTTTCTCTACAAAATATATCTAATGACATGACTGTTGCTGAATCGATTTCTTTGATTCAGAAATCAAATTGAATATTATGTTATAAACATATACTGTATATTACTAGTTTATTTCGTATTAGCTAAGTATTTTAATGTAATATGTCCACTTTCCCAATGTTATTTTCAATTTCATTTTTGAAATTTTAGAATGAAAGGAAATAAATCAGAAAATTATGCATGTAATATAAATGATTTCCAAATCCTTCAAGAAAATGGTGACACTATTGATCATTTTTTTAATGTCGATTGAAGCTCTGGAGAACATTAACGAAGAAGAGTTTTCAATGCGACAGTTATTTAAAATAAAGCCAACAGATAAATATATTATTGCTTGCATGTGCATATCTACTTTAATTGTTTGGACTCCATTAATATTTTCAAAAAAATCAGAAAATATTATGCTCTATAATGATGGACCACATTTATTACATATTTCGAACCATTTTTATTCATTTCCATCAGAAAAATTTCATTCAAATACAGCTATCAAATGCGATTCATATGTTAATTCAATTCCTATTGGTGCACCATTACTTCTCAGAGTTATAAAAACAATATTGTTCGGTTATTGGCTACCTTCATGCATGATTTTTATGTTAATCACGAATATAATTTGCGCAATTGTATTCGAACGATTCATTTCGTGATGGCAAATAGTTCGAGATCCAGTATTTACATCTTGCCTTTTATCAATTTTTCCGACATCGTTTTTCATTGACCATTCCACGTTTTCTACTTGTCCAATCTACATGACATTCGTATTTCTTGCATTTATTGGATATAAAAAACACAAAGTCAACTTAATATTCTACTCAGTTTTAGTATCTGCATTTTTTGATCGCCAATCCGGATCATTAATGCTATCTTTCTTTATAATATTCTTCCAAAATGGACATTACGCTTATGCATTCAAGACTTTGCTTGCATATTTGATTCCAATTGTAATTCAAAGCGGAATTCAATTTTTCAAGACTCAAACAACTTTTCTGTCATTCTTTATTAATAACAAAAGTATGGGAAAGCTTCCCTTCTCAAGTATGCTTTATAGCATTGCTCATATGAAAACCGAAGAATTTTATGCTCAATGGTACTACTTTGTCGCACTTTTAGTCGGTGCTTCGTTCTTATCAAGATATTCAATCTCATTATTGATATTTTCTTTAACATCTTTTGCAATTGATTCTTTCTTTTTATTTAAAGATTTGTGGAAGTATGCTTCAGCTTACCACGTGTTCACTATACTTCTTGGATTCGATATTATCATAAGCAATGAAAAATTTAAGAAAATTCGACTGATATTTATAATTTTGTATGGAATAATTTCCTTCATTTATGTATATAAGAGCATATCTGGTCGAGGATTCATGAATTCTCAGTTTTTATGGGATGAAATTAAGAAATGATTTTTTTTATCTTTATTAATCAAAAATTATCATATTATTGTTTGTTATTCTAAATATATTTAGTTTAATGTTAATATATTTTATAGTTTTCATCTCTAATACCTATTATTTAATTCTAAAAAACGAACTCAAAATCTCTGTAAAAAGTGCACGTTTAAAAATTCACTTCATGATTCCTGATGAAAAATCAGGAGTTAATGAGCCAATATCAACAAGTACATATGATAACATTGGCAGCAATAATACTAATGAAGATAGATGCCTTGATAAATCACAATTAGAGCAACAAATTCAAAATTTACAACTCGAGAATCATAAATTGAAAGAAATAAACGATAATTTTAACTTTAAAATAAATGTTGAATACCAAAGACTTGCAGAACAAACTGTATCGCGCGAAAAATACTATATTCAAGAATATGATAAAATGAAAAGTCAACTCAAGTCTGAAATTGAAGTATTACACACAGATATTGATAAATTCAAATCTTATATCGACAGAAAAGATTTGGATATGAAAAATAAGGATGTTCAAATTCAAAGAATTATTCAAGTTATTTCACGCCTTACTTCCAAAAATTTCGAAACAATAGAAGATACCTGCGATTACCTTGATACAAATCCTCAATTTTCACTTAATTCAAATATTGATTCAGTAAAAGACGAAAAAATCAAGAAATTGGACGTTAATACAGAACTCCAGCGGGAAAAAAGAAGGAGGAAAACTTCCGAAAAAGTTGTTTTGCAGCTACAAAATGAGATACTTTCTTTGAAGCAAATATCTAAAGAAAAAGAAGTATTGGAACAAAAATGCAGACAATTAAATGAAAAGATTTCTCAATTTGAGCATAATAACTCAATTGATATGATTGAACATCAATCAGAAATATCAACTTTATCTAAAAAGATTGAATTGCTTAACGAACAAAACAACTACTTAAAACAAAAGTTATTATCAAATCAAACAGAAATTTCCCATTTAGAGATTCCAAAACCACAAGAAATTACAATTCCCGAAGAAAAGATGTGTCATAGACATGAAGAACTAGCAGAAGTCAATAATGATTTAAGGAGAGAGATTAGATCACTTCGAAATCAGTTGAGCACACAAAAATCAAAAATTGAAGAGCAAACTATGGAAATTCAACAATTAAAATCAACAATTTCAGATCAAAAAGGAGAAATAATTTCAATTAAGACTAAATATAACGATCTATCATTACAAGCATCTAAAATAACTACTTTACAAGATCAAATTTCGAAATTGAAGCTAAAAAACTCTAGATTTAAAGAAGAAAACGCGAAGCTTAAGAAAGATCTAGCTGATGTAACTAATATAGTTGCAAAATTAAAGAATAATAGACAAGAAACAGAAAAACCTGATTCCTCAAAAATAATCAAGTTACAGGAAAGAATTCATAAGCTAGAAGCCGAACTCGATGATGCTAATAACAGACTTGAGATAGTTCAACATACAGATATTACACCAAATGATGTTTTGCCTCCAAATATATTTCATCCACAAAATTATGACAAAAAGTTAACAGAACAAATCGATCATATTGCATCTATTGAATGTGTTCAGCCTGCAAACAAAATACAACAGATATATGGTGTAATTTCAAGATATTACTCAGAGATTGCTGGAGCATTATCAGATGATAATTATGAGATTAAGAATCAACTTTTAAACCTCAAAGCAGATATTAAAGAGTTCATGAATACCATTTCGAGGGAATTGATAGGCTTTGAATATCCATACGAATATTGTAGGATAGAAGATACAAAAGATCTAGTAGATAGATTAATTCTTCTAAAATCTGATCAGGAAAAAAGCAAAAAATCATTTTATGATCTCAAATCAAAAATTGATTTCGTATGCTCAATTTTTGAATGCAATGAAGCAAACTTTAATACAAAAGTAAAAGAAATATCGGAACGAATCAAAAATTACGAAGATATTATTTCAATGCAACAACAGAAACTGAAAAAGGCAAAGAAAACCATCAAGATCATACATAATCTTAATGAACAAGAAAACAAACAAATATGTGACAAGATAAACAAAATGAATAACGAAAGAATTAATGCATATCAGAAATTAGCAAATATCGAATCAAAAAATAAAATGGTGTTAAGCAAAGTAGAAACAATTACGCGACAACTTGAAAGAAAAGAGATGGAAAATGAAAAATTAAAAATTCAGATTGAAAACCAAAAAATAGATAACCTTGATAAGATATGTTCAGAGTTTAAGAAAAAAGAAGTTGAAATCGCGCATTTGGTTCAAGATTTTGCAAAAAAGATAAATTTTGCAGAAGATCATCTTGTAAAGTGTGAATGCAAAGTTGCCCGGCTTCGGAAAACATGTGAAACACAAAAAGAAACTATTACAAGTTTGAGAAACGAATTAAAATCACTGGAAAATGAACAACACAGTGATAAAATAAAAATGCAAAATGCTGAACAAAAAGAAACAAAACTTATGTTAAAAATACAGGAACTGGAAGAATACAATGAATCGGAAAAGAAGGAAAGAGAAAGACTTTGGCAAGAGAATGAAATATATCAAAAAGAAATACGAAATTTCAGAAGTAACCTCAAATATATTTCCAATAGATTAAAGAATGCAGAACAGATAGTGAAAGTCAAAGATGATGAAATGACACGACAGATGATTTTAAATCAAGAGAAGTTAAAACTTGCATGCTCTAACCTTGAAAATAAACGAAATATCGAAATACTAAATATGAAGTCGGAGTTTGAACGAGAAAAGCAGAGAATATATGCATTTGCCGCAGCAAATCTCAAACAATTCTTTGATCCAAGAGATTCTATCAACTTTGAAACCTTTTGCAAATTAATTTTAGCTGTAAGCAAATTTACATATGCACAAGTTCATGGCTATGAAAATGCAAGTCCAATTGAATCATAATATCATTAATTTACCTTATTTTTTTTTATTTTCAACTGTGCTAAACGTTATTTTTTAAAAAGTTCGGTTATAATTCAAATCAAGATCTGAATTATCAATGCGATATACATAAACAAATCTAAATTTCAAAATCGATAATATATTTCTGAGTTTTCAACATTTTCTTTGTGAATAAAAAAATTAAGGCAAACCGCCAATATTCTCTGAATTCGCAACGTTTCCTTTGTATAATTTATTCAAGTTTACGATAAAAACTTAGATATATATCCCCAAACTACAACTTATTATTTATTTTTGAAATGAAATTTTTATAATAATAAATGCTTACCCTCCTATTGTTGGGGCATTTTCTTAGGAGAGGGTAAATTTGAATACCATTCAAAAGTAAAAATTCACAATTTGTTCGATTTGGACATATAATCTATTATTATATATAATGTAATTAAGAAAAAAATAAAATGACCTGCATATATTAATTATTTAGATTGCAAGATTCAAAAAAGCTATTAAAATTAGAGACTAAATAAATAGCGAATTGATTCATATGGATTTATGTAATTGTGAACATTAAAAGAGTTTATTTATTGATCTAATAAAAAAAGATAAAATATTAATGAGAAAATTGAAAGAATAGAGTGTCCCATTCACTCGTGTTGGTCGCAATGCATCATTCTGGGAGACATTGCCTCTGCATGTCTCCCACAATGGCACAATGTTCCTTGGAGAAAGACCTGGAAGGGGGTCCTTTCTCAAGGTCAGGGCCCCTTCTAGTCTTTCTGGTCCTGGAAGGAGCGCTTCTGACTGGTCTGTGCGCTGCTTCCAGGAAGATCAGGAGATTGCTCGAAGTTCGCGGCAAGTGCATTCCGACACCACAGATGCACTTGCCGCAACATATAATTGCGAGTGTCTGCTGCTTTGGTCAAAAGAAGCAGCAGACACTCGCAATGCGAACCGAATTGTCCCAGAAAGACCTGGAAGGGGATCCTTTCTCAAGGTCAGGGCCCCCTTCTAGTCTTTCTGGTCCTGGAAGGAGCGCTTCTGACTGGTCTGTGCGCTGCTTCCAGGAAGAACATGAGATTGCGCCAATAAGCTCCTATCAACAAATTTTGACTAAAAATATAAAGTATCCTTTTGTGATTTAACGAATAGCTCAATTTTAAAATAGATTTGATTCTAATAATAAATTGAATGAGTTTCGCTTACGTTTAGAATTTAATGATTTATATGATTTTTTCGTTCACAGAAGAGTCATTGATATCCAATATCAAAAAAACAAAAGACACACCATAATAAATGATATTGAAGCTAAATATTACATATTTCAACATATCTAAAAAATTATTATAAGATTAGATCTCATGCAATGCCGAGCAGTTTCCTAAAGCATAATTACTTATTTATACAGAATCAATTATATAATATTCACATTGCAAATTATATACATTCTCACGAAGCAACATGAAATAGACTGTCCGAATTTGAATTCAAATAGAGATCTACTTCAAAAGGATTTCTTACAATATGTAATCTCGATGTTGATCACTGGAATACAAGGGATGCACGTAATTTACAAATTGTTGCAAAAATAGTAGTGCAACAAAAATTTTATTTTTCGTGTAATAAACAGAAATTCATCAAAAGTGACAGCTCTCAATTTTTTGACATTTGTAAATTCTAAATTGAATGAGAAAAATGAAATAATACTAAGCATAATACAATATTCTAGATTTAATTATAATTAGGAAAAAGTTAGTTTTGAGAGTACTTTTCATAGGCATATAGAATGAAATCTTCTGAAAAAGAATATCACATAAACTCATATTATTTTCTAATATATAACTATTTTATATAAAAATCAAATTCAATGATCTTAAAAGCGAAGGATAAACCTCAAAATTTACGAATATAATGAGTGGGAATATTTCATATGGTTTTATGATAGATAAGCATTATATTCCCACTCATTATATTCGTAAATTTTGAGGTTTATCCTTCGCTTTTAAGATCATTGAATTTGATTTTTATATAAAATAGTTATATATTAGAAAATAATATGAGTTTATGTGATATTATTTTTCAGAAGATTTTGTGTTCTTCTTCAAAATTTTATTTTTTTATTAAAAAGAATCTTTACAAAATATACATTTACTTAAATTAATATTTAAAAACGTGCTCTATCAAAAGTTCCAAAAATTCAATATTTTAGCTTTTCTGAGGTGTCACTTTTGATGAATTTCTGTTTACAACATTAGCTTGTCACTTGATATATAACAATTGCAAAAACTCAATCAAAAATAGGATTTGAACGACTTTTTAAAATTGTGAGGAAAATTCTATCGGCACATTCTATTCAATTTTAAAGTATTTCTTTCATATTCCAATCGATTATTCAATATTTGCCAATCACAAATTTTAGTTCAAAATTCAAAAAATCCCTAATTTTAATTTCAGATGAAATCTCGCAAAAATAACATTGTTTTAACCATATAAATATATATTTTATATATTGTATAGTGATTTTTTAATATTTTTATGAGTAAAATCGAGAGTGAGGAAATGTGGACTACAAAAAACGATAGAAATGAATAGTTTACATGGGAATTCAATACTTACAAGTATTCAATGTCACTTTTGTGCTCGAGATTTTGACTCTAGTATATTTTATCAAAATCTTACGCCTACTTTCATGAGTACTTATGATAGCACGCACATGACATACCACTGTGAACTTCATACCGATTTTAAAGGTACGAATATATCAAAAACAAGAAGAGAAAATTTCGAATATTTTTATTCATCAGTTTTTATTGAAAATTCAAACTTCACAAATAACGAAGCTTTCGGAAATGTTCTTGCCGCTGGCTGGGGAGGTGCTTTCTATGTATTCTCCAGCAGAATTAAATCCGATACTTGCATTTACGAGGGCAATATAGCTCTTTGTGGCGGAGCTATCTCATTAATTGAATCAGATGCGTTGCTTCTTACAATTACTTATACTTCAAATCACGCTTTGATTAATGGAGGCGCCTTATACGTAGCAAACAAAAAGGAACCATCTAAAATTTGGAACATTAAAGGCACATTTAATGGAAATATAGCGGACCAAATGGGTGGAGCCATATCTTCTAGTTACGTCACCGACTTTTAAGAAAACTCTGAATTCAAAGGGAACCATGCAGATCATAATGGCGGTTCAATACATTTATCTCATACAGCAGCTTTTATTACATCAACAGAATTCATTGGTAACACGGCAGGTGATTTGGAAGCAAAAAATAAAATGACAGATGGCAAGAAAAAAATTTGGGACATCAAACTAAGTTACAAATTCCAAAACAGAGGCTGCGCAGGAATATTCGCCAAAAACTGCGAGAAACTAATTACTCAATTATGCACGTTTGACGATAACGCTATGAAAAATGGCTTTATGAGAACATTAGATTTATTACCCTCTTTTCAAGGTTCAGGTGTTGATGTTATGCTCGATTCTTGCGATTCTTATTCATCAATTAGAGATTGCTTCAGCCATGCAGGATCAGGCAGTACCATTTTAAGTTATGGACACAATGATACCATTATATCTCAAATTGAAAATACTACTTGTAAAGTCTTATCCGTAAATGAAGGTAAAACCAGGGGCTCTTTTGCAAAAGCTTCAAATATAGCAGAGGGTAACATCACTTCTGATGTACCATCACCAACTCTATATACTTACAGAAGAACCTTAAACATAACGAGAGTAAACTATTCAACATCGGGTAAAATACCATCAAAACTTTTCAATTTTGAGACAGCCACACAAACTACAATGACAGGAAATGCTAAAACCAATGTAATTACACCCAAACCAACATCACAAACTCCAGAACCAACTTTTAACGAGAGTGTGAACTACACATATATATTAACAAACGTTACAAAGTTTATCAACTCCGAAACCACTATTTTAACAAACATTACGACAGTTTCCAAAGCCAGTAATAATGAAAGGACATACGCAATAACAGAATCATACATCATTACGTTCACTTTAGTTCAGACTAATACTCTCATTCAAATTATTGAGATTTATCAAGCCGAAGCACCAGTTTCCAAAGGCCCGTCACTCGGTTTCATCATTGGTATAACTGTTGGCTGCTTACTCATTGTTTTGATCTTATCCATGCTCGGTCTATATCTCTATAGAAAGTCCAAGAATGATACATCATCTCCATCTGACCAAGAAACGGAGGAGATGGAAGAACTCGAGAAGACCAATGCTAACTACAATATATCCACAACAATTGTGGATGCTGATGGAAATGACGGTGTAGAAGCACCTGGCGAAGACGAGAAGTTCTTGAATGCCGACTTCTAACCTTACGGCATTTCATTTTTTTTTTATTAATCTTTTTTATTTCTTTTTCTTTTTAATTCACCACTGTTGAGGCGGGTAATTTTTTAAAAACAATTTTTTATGAATTAGTCATGACAGTTTGTCACTTTTTTCTAAATTATTTTACTAGAAATGGATCATTCCTCTGATCATTCTTCAACATTAACACACTTAATTGTTTCGGAAGCAATCCGCGAGTTAGAGAAATCTCTTGATGCAAACCAGGAGAAAAGTACTCCACTAGAAAATCGTATGTACACCTTAGGAATAAAACCGGGATTTGCAATCGCTGGCATATTATGCAAGAGTGGAACCGATTTTTCCTCGATTGAAGATTGTTCTAAATTCCTCGGAAACAAGTTTTCACCTATCGTTTTAAATCCATGCAGCGGAATCAATCAACAAGCTGACAAACAGTCATTTTCGATTTTATTTAAAGGCCAAAACTTACCAAAATTGTTTACTTGCTTACTCGGACAGCAAAATCAACAACAACAGTTATGGTTTAAGGGTTACACTCAATTCTACAAAGGAGTTTACATGGGAGCTCTCATGCATATGGGATATAGTGCAAAAGCAACTGTTGAAATGAATCCAAGCCAACTTAACCTCAAATTCGAAGATATTAAAGAACTTGATAGAGATTCACCATGGGAAAACGCATTTTCTACAATCTAACTTGCTGAATTTTATATATTACGTTCAATAAAAATTATCGTTTTGTTTTCTTCTTTCCAGCTAAAATCATATTTATTGTCATTTCTAAAAATGAAAGGAAATTGAATTTTTAAACATGTTTTCTTATTTATTCTTTTTTATTAACATTTATAGAGTGACCTGCAGAAAGAGATACACGTGAGAAACATTCAACCAAGCCAACTCAGAATGTTAGTATTTTCAGTATCAATAACATTAGATTTAAAAGATTTGAATAACATTTAAATCAGAGGTGATTAGTTCGGAGGTTTGTTGAATGAGATAAATGTAGCTATGTAACGATCCT
Source organism: Trichomonas vaginalis G3 (assembly GCF_026262505.1). NCBI lineage: Eukaryota > Parabasalia > Trichomonadida > Trichomonadidae > Trichomonas > Trichomonas vaginalis. The sequence goes on from NC_067207.1 coordinate 32,061,271, forward strand.
CAGTAACAGTATTTAGGTCAAAGATCGAATGCAATAGCGGGAAAATCGTAATTTTATTAGTTTTTTTTGGATGTAAAGTTTATCACAAACCTTATGTACTCATATTTTGATGCATTTAAGCAATTTTTACCATATTATTTTGGATGAATGGATATTTGATCGAAAATGTGATATTTCTTTATTGAAACTATTCGCAGCCTAAAATATTATTTGGTTTTTCTCAATCATTATAGACAGAAATAAAAACGATGATATGAAATTTCACATATCTGCGTTAAGCTCATTAATCCCAACGAATTATATTATTCATGTAATGGAACGAGTAAATACGCCTAAATTATAGCTTTATTACGATTTGAATTCATTTCGAATTATGAACTATTTTGATTTCGGAGCATGTTTATTGCAGATTGCATATAAATTCCATTCTTCTTTATGTGGACAATTGTGTTTATCAAACAACGCACTCTTTTTCAATCAATAAAAATATGAATGAAATATGTCATCTAAATTGAATTAAATCCGAGCATGAGTAAGCATTTTGTACAGATTAGAGCCCATAGAACTCAATGCATGCATTAATTTTGTTGAACCATAAAATAGTTGTTCGGCTAATTGTAAAAATCTTCGTTTAGAAATCTTCAATCATTAGCAATTATTAAAATGCTTATTCGCTCTTCCGATCAGAGTTTACAAATTTTTTTTCGGGAGATTTTTTGATAGGATGGATAAAATTATTATGGGCAAAATATTTAGTCCTATATGACACGTAACAAGTCATATATGAATGACAATTTGCAGAAAAATTTATTGGATAAAAATTTTGAATGTAAAAAAATCAAGCAAAGATGGGAAAATAGGATAATCGCATGTTATATGAACACCTGATCATATATATTAAGGGTTTCGTTTTGCTAAAATTGTCACTTTTATAGCATATTTGTTTTTGGATGTTTTGCGAAACCAAAAAAAAACTATGATATACAATGTGTGTGTAAAGAAAATACTTTATTTACTAGTTAAAAAATCATTTGGTATTGATCAAGTAGTAGTAGGATATGAAGGGTTGTGTGACTTTTTTTGTTACATCTATATATAGACGATGCATTAAAATATATATATTTATAAACCATTAAAAAATTAACATTAATTTTAAAATAATTTATTTTTTATCTTTTATAAAAGAAGCTATATATAGATGATGTCAGATATTCCGCGATTAATTAAACATTGTTTAAATCCTGAATGGGTTAAACTTCAATTTAAAAATGAAGATTGTGAATTATTAAATGAATATGAAAGCCAAAATAAGCTAATGAGGTATAAATATAATGATAAAGAATATTTAATTTCATGGAATCAATGGAGTCATAATCAAAGACCTCATAAACGAGAAGAAGAAATTGAAAATAATGAAATGGAAATCATTGATGACATTAAAGAGGATGGAATTCCTAAATTTTGTAGAAAAACCTTTAGAACTAAGTTAGGAGCATATAAACGTAGAGTATTAAATCCTGAATATCTTAAACATATATTTAAAAAGGAAGACTGTGAATTATTAAACGCTAATGAATATGAAAATGCTAAATCAAAACTGAGATATAAATATATTGGAAGTGATGAAAGGTGTAAAGATAAAGATAAAGTTTATTCAGTTTCATATAATAACTGGCACACGTTAGGGATAAGAAAACATTTAGGAGATTATGGGAAATGTTCTGAATTCTTCAAATCTAGTATGTACGAGAGAGTAAAAGAAATTAGAAATAATTATTTTCATGAATAAAAGATTCACTACCATAATGAAAAATAAAAAAATTTTTTAAAAAATAAACTTTAAAAATTATGTCTTACATTTTTGAATAATTTATTTTTATTTTGTATGAAATGAGCGTCAAAACTAACAACGTTAAAAAATTAGGATTCACAAACGAGGAAATAAAGGATATATTAGATGAGATGTGTTATGAAGTTAGTAAATATTATTTAAGAAATTGTCAAAAATTTGCCGAGTTATTAAATGATTTAGATTATGATGGAAAAATGAATAAAGATGATGTTATAAATTTCTTATATCCCACATCTGAAGAAGAAAAACCTAAAGAACCTGATGTTTTCCCTGAATATTATGAAGAACGGATTAAAGATGATGATGATGAATACGATGAAATTGAAATTGAAAAACTGGAAAAAATAAGAGATGAAATAGATGAAAAAATTAAGGAATTAAGAGAAGTTGAAAAATATAATGAAAATGAAGTAGAGGGTTTAATGAATATCCCAGCTTCAGAATCAGCAGTTCAGAAATCTCATGAAGAAAGATATAAAAATTATGTCTCAGAATCAACACAAAATTTATTGGATGGCGAAATAGATGAAACACTTTCAGAAGAAGGTACTAAATTTATACGTAAACATAAGTTACAATTTATGATAATGAAGAATACCCTTGTATCCTACTTTCACCACCTTTAGATTCTGAGAAATTCAAAAAAGCTCTTAAAAACGTGACATATGCAACTAATACGATTAAGAAAGAAGATCATGATATTTACACAAATTATTATTTAAATAAATGCACAGTGTGATAAAGTTTTTGATTATTAGATAAAATATCAAAAGAAACCCATAAAATTTGTGATTGTGTTTCATTATTGAAGATACCAATAATGTTTCATATGAAAGAACAGCACCGAAGGAAGACGAAGTGGAAAGGTCTATACCATTCGTTATTAAGAATATAAAAGATATGAAAACGTATAAGCATTATATTTATTCATTTATTTCAGAAAAAATGGAAGCAACCCATAAAACATCTTCTCATTTTATAGCTATTCATACATTCCTTTTCAAAGTTGTGAAATTAAATAAGACAGGAATTAGATTTAATGTATCAGGGTACGCATTCTTGAGTAAATTAAAATGTATTCGTCACGTCGCAGATGATAAAAATTTATGTTTCTTAATTCATTTTATGGGCTTTAAAAAATAAACTTTATTTTTATTTATTTTTTAATTTTTATTCTTACATAAATGAACAAAAACGGAACCGCTAAAATGAATGATAATCAAATTAGAGCAGAAGGTAGAAGGTTATTTAAACGCTTCTATAACATTCCTGATGGTGTTAATCCTAAAACTCGTAGAAGTTATTTAAATGAAGCAATAGATTCATATGAAGGTTTGACATTTCATCAGAAAGTGAGAGATTAGCGAGAATGTTAAATGTTAATATTGATTTCTATTATTGTGATCCTCAACCAGAAGACGTGGACATAAATAAGGTAGACTTTCCATTAGTGGAATCAATAATGATAGATCCAGAATTTGAAACAGTAAATATTTTATTAACACAGAGTCCATGTGGAAAACTTCACGCTGACAGAATAACAGACGTTGAAGCACTCACCGGCTATAGAGTTTGTCCATATTGTAAAGAAGAAGTTTATTCTATCCGTGATGATCCAGAAAGGAAAAACCAAAGAAGATTTTTAAAGCATTGTGAGAAATGTAAAGAAAATAATGGAAGATTAATTCAAGACGTTCAGTTGCAAAAGACACAGCAACCATATGCACCACATATTACGAAACAGAAGATATATCAGTGGTTATTAGCTCACAATTTGCAGGAATATTATCAACCGACAAGATATTATATTACTTTTGACTTCGAAACATTAGAGACTAAAGAAGAATTACAACTTTCTGAGTGTGCAACTTTGAACGCTTACTTAAAACCATTCATGTATCATCAACGGTTAAATTAAATGATAAAACATATACGAGGAATTTTTGCTTAACTTCGAGTGATTCTTTTATTTCTGATTGGATTGAGTTTTTATTTTCAACCTTTCATTAGTTGCTAAATCAAATATTGAACAATATGAAGAATTAATGAAGTCGCAAACGGACTCTTTGAGTCCTGAAGGTCTTTCAGACCAAACGGCGGGGACTTTGTCTCATACATTAAATGAAAAACAGAAGGAAGCATTTAAAGAACTTCTAGATGAGGAATTCAATAAAGTGAATATCATAGGTTTTAATTCGGGAAAGTTTGATTTAAATTTAATTCTTCGTGATTTAAACACTGCAAAATGGAAAATAAAATCAATGCTGGGTTCATCTTCACAATTTAAGCAAATCATTGTAAAGAAAACAAACACTCCATATGAATTGAGATTTATTGACATCAGAAATTATATAGCGGGTGGGACATTAGACCAATTCACTCAAGATTTCGGAAACAATAAATCACGTGTTAAATCCTTTTTCCCTTATCAATTTATCACATGGGAGAATTATGAAGAAGAATTATATAAAGAGGAACCATTCACTCAAGATTCATTTTATTCAGCATTAACCCAAGAAACTATATCAGATAGTGATTATCAAATATATCTCAATGATGCTAAAAATTTTAAGAATAGATTAGAATATTTTATTCATTATTGCAATAAAGATGTTGAAATTATGATTGACCCAATTGATAAAATTATTGAAGAAACATTTGTTTATAAAATTGACATGCTTCATAATCTTTTTTATCATCGAATGCTTCAATGATTCGTTACGCTTTAGCATATAAAGACTTTAATCCTAATGAAAAATATCCTGAGGAAGAGATAGAATCAAGTTTTGAATTAACGAAAAAGTATTGAAATATAAAATTGAATCATATAAGAAACAAGATGAAAAAGCAGAAAGGGATACTAAAAATAATGTTTCAATGGATGATTTTCAATACTATCACGATTTAATCCTTTCATCTAAATGCAAAATGTGTGGTAAAGCGTTTACATATGCAAATAAACCAACATTGGATAGAATCGATAATGAAAAACCACATACCAAAGAAAATTGTCAGTTAATGTGTTGTTATTGCAATGTCCTAAAATCAAATAAAGATGAAGATGTTCAACGTTTAAGAATCAATTTAAGAAATTATGCATTAAAAAATAATTTACCAATGACTTTAGATTCGGTTGAAGCTTATCACATTCTCCGTAATGGAATTACTGGTGGTTTATCAAATGTTCAACATCGTGTTAATCTTAAAGGAATCACGCACATTAATAAACTTTCATATAATCCAGAAACTAAAACTGTATCAAATGAGGACACCACCAACATTATGACTCATTTCGTTGGAGTTGACTTTAATTCATTATATCCTTCATCATTTTCATCTAATCCTCATGATTTCATTCAATATACTGACCATAAAATGTATATGCCGGGAAGATTGAATGGTGTTATCATTTGTGATACAGCAACAAAGAAAGCAAAAGCATTGGGAATAATTAAGAAGAAAAATACTTTATTCGTGGCTGAAGTAAAAGGTCACATTGATGAAAAATACATTAATGATTACATAAACTTTTTACCGATAATAAGAAACTTAGATATTATCACAGATGAAAAAACAATTGGCAGTTTTATGTATAATTACATGAAATCAAACAATCTACCAGTTGACCAGAAACAGAGAAAATTAACTCAGTTAGCATCAACACACAACCAATATCAACCATTTTCTTCTTATTATCTTTGGTATCTAATAGACAGGTTTCATTTTATCATCGATGATATTCAATCAATTTTAACATTTACTAAAAACACTTGCTTTAATGAATTTGCGAACAAATTTATGAACGAAAGACAAAAGGCTGAATTAGAAGGAAATAAAGGAAAAAGTTTATTTTGCAAAATTTCACTTAATGGATCATATGGTTACGATGCAATGAATACACAAAATTACGCAAAGACTAAAATAATGAATGCACAGAAGGCACGCGTTGCATGTATGTCAAATAAGTTTAAAAACATAAGAGAAATAGGTGAAGATACATATCAAGTGATGCTTAAAGATAGATTTTATAGATGTGATACATGTTTACAAGAGGCATTCTTCACTTTAGATAATGCTAAATACTGGTATTTGGTTTTCATTTATGATTTTATGTATAAATGCATGGATGTTAATCGTTTTCATTTCATTGAAGGTGATACCGATTCATCTTATTGGGCAATCGCTGGCGACCCAAATCTTCCTAACACTCAAGCATTTCAGGTGATTGTTACCGATAAACAATTTTATGATAAAAACATTTTCAAATTCGCACCATTTGATTTCTTCTGTTTTGATGAGAAATTTAAACCTAAATTAAAGAATAAAGCTGAAGAAAAAGCACATGAGAAAAAATTATTGGGTTTAGCAATTGAGAAACAAGGTGATAACATGGTTGCTTTATGTCCTAAGTGTTATACATCATTCAACGGTTCAATTGATGGAAGTGATTTTAAAAAGATTGCACAAAAAATGAAGGGTGTTAGTTTAAGACAAAATAAGCAATTAACACCTAAAAAATATTTGGATATAATAAATGATAAAGTGATATTTGATGGTCAGAATATTAATTTACAACTTAAAAATGGGTCAATGACTCGCTTAACAATCGGTAAGACTGCATTAACAGGAGCACACACTAAGGCTGTATGTTGTGAAAATGGATGTTGTATGCCATTTATTTAATACAATTTAAAATTTTATTTTTAATGAAATGCCACAGAAGAGACAAAAGGAACCGTTAATGATGGTTTTGATACTATGATTCAAAGAGGTGGGCACCCTTAAACATTTATTTTATTTTTATATAAATGGATAACACAGATTTAAAAATTTTAATTGATGATTTAGTACTTAATCAAAATTTTCTTAGTTATTATGAATTAAAATCATATCTCCAAAAACATAATAAAAATATAACGGGTGATGATATGGATTATTATTATCCATATTATAAAAATGAAATTTTGAAATATCATGATAAAATAATTTCTAAAATTAAAGACAAAATTAAAAATAATGAATATACAAAGGAAAAAACTAAATCACAACTTAAACAATTGAAAGATTTCAAAAATAAAGTATTAACAGAAGAAGATATTGATGAATTATATAATTTATATAATCCTGAGCCACAAAAACCAAAGGTGCAAAACGCCCTAACCCTTCAGACCATAAATGAAGCACAAGCTTTAATTTATGATTCATTAGTTAAACTATATTCAGCCCGACTTTTAAATGAAGATCAACTTTTGGAATTCATCCTTCAACATAAACTCGAAGCGGGAAAGTATATCAAACCTTTATATACAGCATATTTAAAACAAATGAATAGAATACATCCAGAATTAATGAAGGAAGGAATGAAATCCAAAATCAAAGCAGATAAAATTAAACCACTTGCAACAACAGTACCTCCAACGACAGTACCTCCAACGACAGTACCGCCTCCTCCTTCAGTTAATCCTTCATCATTCACTTTATTATATCCATTTCAAACATTAAAGAAGCAAAAAGATTTTAAAAAGGATTTCAAAATATTAAATAAACCAATTGACCCAAAAATTCAACCATTAAAGGAAAAATTTAGTCGCCCTTCATTTGCACCATATCCATATTCATACGAAATCGATCATCTGGAATATTCAAAAGGAAACGTTACTTATTTATTTGCCATTAACATTAACACTAGATATTTATATTGCATTCCGGTGAAAGGGAAAACAGAACAGGAAACAAGAAGAGCTATACAATACTTACTAGATCATGAAAGAGTAGATAATATCAGGGGTGATGGTGATAAAGGATTTCAGGCAGCTATGGCTCATTATTTCCCACAAATTAATTTTTTCTTTTCATCCTCTCCATATACGTTTCATAATAAAATAGTTGATTCGGTAATGAGAACTCTTAGAGATGCGTTAGGGGTTAACGGTCAGATATACTGGGATGGAAAATCATGACTCCATCATACACAGTTAGTATATATATTACAATAATACATGGCATAGAACAATAAACATGAAACCAGTGGAAATGAAAAATGATATTTCAAAGAATGGGAATATATTAGAAAGCAAATGGAAAAGGTTGAATGATGTTAAACATGAACAAATTAATTCGGGGCTCATGAATTTTAAACAAGGGGATAAAGTTTTGATTCATCTCGATTATGGAAAAACTGATAAATCAATGACAAAAAGAAGACGAAGATTTGACACAATAGCTGAATTTGTTAGATATATTAACGGTAATGTATTAGTTGAAGTTGACAATAAATTAATAGAAATTCCGATTTATTTTATTACTCCATTATATTTAAATAATATTTAATTTTTTTATTCGTAAGAAATGAGTGACAACAAAGCAGTCAAGAGTCCTGATTTAATTAAGATTCAGAGTCCAGACGATGAATATAAAAAGAAACTAAACAGAATTAATCAAAAATATGCTATTACAAAAAGAAGCCGCAATGCGGTGGGGCTGATGCCCATAAAACTAATGGAACTGAAAACGATGAAGAGAGGAAAGAAATAATCGAAAAATTAGAAACTTACCGTTCAATCCTTAAACTGAGTGAAGCAAAAATAAAAGAATTTAATAGAATAAATAAATTGATTGGAAGAGATGAATTTAATAAAGATGAATTTTTAAACTCTATCCAAATTTAATTTTTATTTTTCTTTGACAACGTCTCGAATAACTGAAGGTGTTACCATGTTACCATGTGCTACCAGGTTAATTAACTTCTCTGAAAAAATGAGACAACATGACATTTAGACAACACAACAGGAGGAAGGCACTTATGAATTATTTTTGAATAACTGAAGGTGCTACCATATTACCATGTGCTACCAGGTTAATTAACTTCTCTGAAAAAATGAGACAACATGACATTTAGACAACACAACAGGAGGAAGGCACTTATGAATTATTTTTGAATAACTGAAGGTGTTACCATGTTACCATGTGCTACCAGGTTAATTAACTTCTCTGAAAAAATGAGACAACATGACATTTAGACAACACAACAGGAGGAAGGCAAAAATAAATTCAAATCATACTTTATAAAGCTTCATTTACAGGTATTTCATCGTCAGTAAATGAATCATCATTATCATTTGGTTCAACCTGTTTATATAATCCTTTCATTTCTTCTTTCAAAACATAACACCATGTTTGTTTATCGTCTATTCTTCTATGTTTCCTATCACATTTATCCTTAATGCTCATTTGAAAATTCTTGTCTTTCATGTCTGATGGTTTGCAGAATAGAGCATTTTTACACGTCATACCTGCACACAATTCATCATAATGTGTATTTATCCATACATCTAAAGGATTTGTTGATAATTCAATTAAATCTTGTTTGGCTTCAGTCATCGTATGATTCGTACATTAAATGCATGAAAGGTCATATTGCATAAAATATGTTAGTAAATTATCATAAAATTCCTTTGTGCATGAATCCATTAAATTCTTGAAGTAATCAAATTGACCTTTGAATTTACCATTTACTCTTAACACAACGTATCTTCTGTCTCCAACTTCAATTTTGACAGGGTAAACGTTATTAGTTACCAAAATGAAATTGGCAACATTCTGAGCAGTTCTTCTGGGTTGATTCTTTTCATTAATTCTAATCTCATTATCCGTTATAATTGATTTCAAAGCGTTGAAGTTTGCGAGTCTGTCTTCACCTACATTCTTGAGTTCATTAAGTACAAGAAACATTTTATTCTCAACTACTGAATTGAAATTACCCGTTAGCTCACCTATTTCAGTAATGTTTTTTACATGAATAACCAGCGAGAAGTTCAGAAATAATGTCTGTAAATCTGTTTTTAACCTGTTCCCTGAGTCCTTTCAAAATAATTGCTGTTTCATTCTTGATTCCAGGATGTTGAATCATATGATGCAATCCAGCCGAGCGAAGTAATTATATACACTTCATCATTATTATCACATATGGCTTCTTTTAATAAAATCCATAAACATCTCAATTTTTGAGTAATCAGGCTTTTTCGAGAACGTTGTATTTATAACCTTGAAACGTTGAGAAAACATCTGGGGAATCAGATTTGAAGCAAACAACACCTTAACGGTTAATGAAGACAATTGAATTAGTCGTACGTCCCATGCTGTTATGGTTTTTACCTTCTTCTTTAAATAATTTAATCATTTTAAGTGACTCTTCATGTTTGATTGAAGAACGAATGATATTTGATTCATTTTTCATGAATATTATAGTCCTTTTGAATGAAATATTTGTTTCCACAATCTACAAAAACGATTACACGTGATAAATCCTCAATTTACTTCAGAACTGTTTTTATACTGATGATTTTCAGCCCTGCGTCTAATATCTGTTATCAAAAACGAGTCATCAAGTTTGATATCAAATGTTATTTTTGGCTTACGTAATAAAGGTAAAACGTATTCATCATAATATTCCTTTTGTATTAGTTTAGAATCTTCACTAAACAAATGGAGAAGTCATTAAATGTGCATATCTACTACGTGCTTTTTTCAAAATTACTTTTTGCATTTTCAGTTAAAATTGCAGAAGTTAATAAACGTATCGTAGGCTTCATTAATTAAATGATTAGGTAACAAATTAATTGCTTGAAAACAGTGTGAATAATGTAACTTCTTTTTCTAATTCATGTTTCCACCGTCATTATGTACTTCAAAATCACTGATGCCATCAACTATGCTCTGGGCAAGTTTATCGTCAATGTTTACATCTTTGTTTTCATTCATTATACTCTTTATTTCTTCGTTCTTCTGTTCAATTCTTACCTTAATATTCAAATCATTTAATATATCATTCACTGTTCTAGTTAATGTTGAATCATAACTTCCACGAATGAATGAGTATGTATTGATTGGTTCTGTTGCATTCCTGCGAACTCTTGAATCAGCCATAACTACTAAAGAACGCTTTGATTCATCCATTGAAGTCATTATGTCGATATCATAATCATTGCAGGAATAACATTTAATCATTCTGTTCGAAACTGAATAGAAGAAATTAGTGTTGCAATAAATGTGAAGACCTCCTGAAGCGGTTTTAACGATAACATCTTTATCCGAAAGTTTTGATAGAATGTCTTTTCTAACTGTTTCTTTAAGTTCATCATTGTACGATTTATTGATATCAACATCTATAATAGTTAAATTTGGAATTTTATTTACTAATAAAGCCACACCAGTTTTCCTTCCTCTTCCTCCATCATGTTTGAGGTAGTTATGTAAATCAATCTTGTTTTCACCGATTCTTTCGTTGAGGGTTTTAGTTTCTGCCACAACTAATTCCTCAGCTAATGAATCAATAACTTTTTCATCAGAAACGATATAGTTGTTGTTGTTGTTTGTTGCTGTCATTTATATAGGAATAAAAAAATAAAAATAATTTTAAAACTAACTTTATTTTTGGACTGCATCAAATTTCCAGGACTGTTGTCTAAATGTCATGTTGTCTCATTTTTTCAGAGAAGTTAAATAACCTGGTAGCACATGGTAACATGGTAACACCATCAGTTCTTCAAAAATAATTAATTATTGAATAACCTGAAAACATTAACGATAAAATATATTTTTGGTCGTTTATGACAAAAATAAATGGTTCATTTACTCACAATATTTTTTTTACAAAACGACCCCAAACTTTTAACTTCTTTTCTGCAGTTTCTAATGCTATCTTAGCGAGTTCATATTCTCTAAATTCTCTCTTTAAATCTTCTTGTTCCCATTGGTCTAGTTCGTATGGAGAATCTCTATAACCATAATATATCTCACGTTCATGTTCTAATTGTTTTTCGCACATTTTTCTAACTTCTTCTTCAAACAAATGTTTAGCATTCTCTACTGTATCTTCGAGTTCTTCTTCATCTAATTTCTCATGAACTTTCTTGTCTATGGAGTCCATAATTTTTCCAACTGCTATGCAATATTTTGGAGAAGCCCACATTGCTATATAGTTTATAAGTCCTGGGTCTACATACGTTCCTCTAACCTGTTTGATTTCATCAGGAATTCCTGCATGAATTTTGTATAAAAAGCAACAGTCTGAATTCCGGCGGTTGCTATATTCTTCACAAAATGCCTTATAATACTCTTCCCAGGACTTATTTTCCAACAACTTTCTAAAGTCTTTCCTAAACTGCTGACACATATTTGTTGCATTAATGTAACCATCCTTGTCTCTACGTAAGACTTCAATACCGTTATAAGTGCCTTTTGTGAATGTTTCGCCATTAGATTTGTTCGTGAATTTCCTTAAGATAGAAAAAATAATTTTATGTTAGCATGTTAGATCTAACACGTTTTCTAACCAACTTTTCTAACATAACTATTTACAAGCGTTTTACATGGTATATGTTGCGATGGTTCATGACTTTAAACAGTTTTGTAGCTTCTATTTCTTCACGAAGAATATCAAAAATTTTAACTATGCCGAATTTTCTTTATACTTCTTCTTGACATCAGATAATAGGAAATCGTCAGCTGTTGGATAGTTTTTTGTTTCAGAAATTCTAACATGTCCATTTATCTTCTGCTGGTTTCTCTACTTCTTTCTTTAAGTCAGCATAGTCGTTTCGCATACGTTCTATCTCTTTGACGGAGTAGTTATATTTCCTTATTGCTGCTTTACATTTTGAACATTGCGGATTCATTTTTGCGTTATACATTGAAATTTGACCTGCTAGAACAACTAAGGCGTCAATGGTTTTCTTTAACTCAAAAGTTGTTTGGTTTTATTTGTCCATTCCATATTTTACATCTTTTATCTTTATCTCTTATCTGCCATACACATTCAGCAACTAATGAAACAAAGTTGTCGTATGTCTTAAACTCCCCAGATTTATATATGTCAGAGATGTTCTTATATACCATGTCGCAATCTTTGTCCATAACTTTATGGTTGCAATGATATCCTAGAAACTCATAGTTTACTTTACGTATGAACTTCTTTATTTCTACTGAGTCAGTTGGTTTCACTTCTATTTCATCGAATTCATGAATAGTGAGCTTTTGTTGTTGGATTTCAGGCAATTTGGGTAAATGGTCAATAATGTCCTGCATGTCATAAAGATTACTGTTCATTTGTTTCATCTTTCGCACTACAGTCTAAATTACTTGTTAAAAGTTCTTGCTTAATTCTTTGTATTTCTGTCTCAAGAGTATATGAAGAAGGAATGAAGCTTTTCATCTCTACTAACATAGATGTTGGATTCATAACTAAAGAGTTTGGTGAAGTTGTTGTTTGAAGTGTTGTAGAACCTATTGTTGAAATCATATCTTTACATACAAGATAAAAATTTTTCTTAGAAAAAAATTAGCGTTATTTTTCTTTCATAAGGAAATGTCAAAAATTCATGATTTTCGAGAGTTTTAGACCATGTTAGAAAAGTGGTTAGAAAACGTGTTAGATCTAACATGCTAACGTAAATATTAACATAAACATTATTTCTGCAGTTCATCCATTACTTCATTACCTAATTAATTACAGACATAAAATATATTTAGTTCATTCGGTAAGCCTTGACCCAAAGGTCTGGGCTCAAGCACATTCAATGAATGCGGTACCATGCAAATACAGTCACAAATGGTGGCATATAATCTTTACCCAAGCCTGTTGGATTTGTTGTGAAAGTGTGTGAATGATTTCCCCCCGGTTCAGTTTGTCGAAAAGTCTTTTTTGCTGAATGGTTATAATCTGGAGATAAAACATCATAACCAGCTTTATAGTCTGAGTTGTATAATGGGTGGTCTCTTAATGAGTGGATATGGTCGCCAGAAAAGTTTGTAGTTCCTGTATGAGTGTGCGGTGGAAGGTTTGCTTCTTTAATTTTCTTCGAACCTCCTGTTTGCTTTGAATATCTAGCACAGTATAAGAATTTATCTACAATCTGCTTCCACGTACCAAAACCTAAAACTTCTGAAGGATTTGTTGAGTTCATTGACGTATAAATAGAACCAACAGGATATAATGTTTGAAGTATTTCATTTTTCATGCTTGTAATCACATCATTTACTTCCGACTTCTTTGCATAATTTTCATCAACATATGTTTTATCTGCTTTAAGGTCTAAACATCCCAAAACCCATTCTGTATCAGCTTTAACTTTAAAAGTCTCAAATGTCCATTCATGATACCATTCAACCTTTTCTTTAATTTCATTATCTTTTTCATCAACATAAACCAAATTTGCCTTCTTCATTAATTCACTATCCACATATTCCTTATCCACCTTCTTCATTATGTCATTTAGGAAACCTTCTATGAATTCCTCATTTAAATTAAATCTTCCAATCTTCAAAACTTTAGGAAATGCATTTAATGCGTAATATCTCTGTTCTTCTGGTGGAATTGATGTTATATCATCCGTTATACCTTTAATTTTAGAATTCATAAATAAAATTTCTTTTATATTTGATATCACCGCACCACCTTTGCAAACGAATTCGAAATGTTCATTTTTCAATACTATCTCCAAATCTCCATATTTCAACCTTTGCGTTTGTTCTGCCGTCTTTGAATTATATGCATATATGGCGTATGTAATGGTCTGAAGGACCTGGGTGCTTTGCGCCTTAAGTTGCTGTTGTTTAATCATTTATTACGATTTAAAAATAAATATTTAATCCGTTATCTCATCAGCTATTTTCTCTATTTGAAATTGCCATAATATTTCATTCATAAATTCTAAATCACAATCAAATAGGTCAGTTATTCTAAATTTAATATTTGATAAATCTTTTGAATGAAGAATAAATGAATTCCCGGATAATTGAAATGGATATGATAAAGAAAATGTGTTTAAGTTGATGGATAAAATGTTTTGTATTGATGGGTAAGAGTTAGGGTCTAATGTTTGATGTGAAAATCTCATTGGGGTATTAACTTTATCACATTTGATTAAAATGAAATTGGAACCAGTGTCAGAATACAAAACATCCCCAACATCTTTTTCAAAATTTAATATCCTCAACAATGAACGAAGATGAGGAGTACAAAATTTAATTTCAGCGGGAATTTAATAAGGTTATTTATTTCATCAAGTTCAAAAAGTTTATCAGGTTTTGATTTAAAATTTTCTTCATACCATACGATAAATGATTCATTTAAATAACTTAAAATCATGTTAATATCCCATTTCGCTATCACATTATTTATATACATATCATACGTTTTTTTCAAGGTCATCTTTAATAAATGATATATAATCTGAAGGGTCTAAAAGAATGGGATTAAATTTACCACTCACAGAAACGAGAGTAACATTATAAATTCCACTAACTGTTAAATTTAATTCACAGTTATTATTTGAAATAATATTGATAATTGACATTTTTATTACGATTAAAAATATGGTAAAGCGTTATTTTTCCAGTGATAAATAAAACTAAAATAAGATTACCTCAAGAATTCATAAATTCAACGAATAAGAAATTCATTCATGTTATAAATTTTAGTGTTTTCAGAAAATATGAGTCAGTGTCATATTCATCAACAGGTTATATTTCACTTCATTCAAATTTAGTTCAATCAAACCCATATAATGACCATTTCATAAGATTTTCAGATGGTATTAAAAATGTAATTGATATATTAAAATATGAACAGATTGACAATATCGAATTTTTGGAATTTTGGTTTAAATATCCAATGGAAAAAAGATTGAAGTTAAAGATAAAGCTGATACTATAACAAAAACAATTACAATGACCGATCCGGATAGTGGGGAACAAAAAGAAATAAAACAAACGATAGAAACTGGTGAAAGGTCAATTATTATTGATTATGATTCAAAGGATTATTATTCGATAATGTTAATGCTTGAATATTAAATAGCCTTAACAAAGAATTTTTCAAATGATATTTTATATTCATCAACTATTTTATTATAAATATAGGGTGTCCAAAGGTGTGTTTAGCACAAACCTGAATACTGCGAATAGAAATAAACAAGTTACATATATATAAAGTTTATTTAAATATAATCACCATTGGATTCAATCACGCGTTCGCAGCGATCGATCCAGGCTTGAAAGACACGCTTTAAATCATCATGAGAAAATTGCTCAAATTGCTCTCTTACAAAATTTTCAAGATCATCTGGACTCGCGAATTCGCGTCCTTCAGCTCTCTTTTTTAGCGTGCCGAATAAATAAAAGTCAGAGGGTGCAATATCAGGTGAATAAATTGGGTTTGGAACAACTTTGACATTGTTTTCCACCAAGTAATTCATTACCTTATGATTTTGTGAACTCTTGAATTATCAAAATGAATTGCAAACTTTTGTTTTTGTTGTTTGGATTTCTCAAACTCATCAGAATTGATAATTTGAGTAAGAACATTGTCAATTAGATACTGAGCATTCATCGTATTAGGTTTTGAAGAATATCAATTGCGATGATGCCATTCACGCCCCAAAAAACCGACAACATCATCATTGGTGTGTCAATTTTTTTCTTCGGGAATTTTGCGGATTTTCATCCTTCGGGATCCACATGATTTTGGCTTCTGTTTGCATATTGAAACCAAGACTCGTCCCCTGTTACTAAAAAGCGAAACTTCTTGGATTGATACGCACCCAATATAGAGAGGAGCTCTTTCGAAGATTGGACTCTAGATTTTTTTTGAACTGAATTAAGGTTGTGCGGAACCCAACGTGTATACGCTAGTTTGTAGTTCAAATAATTGTGCAGATAATAACTGACTGTTGTACGTGGTATCTTTGTCATCTCCTCTATCCTTCTGAGTGATGCTCTTGGGTCTTCATCTAGCGCTTGAAGAATTGCTTTGATTTTCTTTGATCCGGCGATTTTGTCAATTTTTATGATGGGCGCCTTTTTGTTCATGAAGTGATACATCCTAACATGATACGTTACAGTGGAATAGCTAGGAGCATCCATACCGAAGCATTTTACCAATGTCTCGTAGATTTTTTTTACAGTCTTTGCATTTTTTTGCAAGAGCGAGGATGTTTTCTTTATGATTCATTAAAAAAATGAAAAAAATCCCGCCAAAATTTCCCGCGAAACCGCCTCTTGTCTCAAAATTCATTTTATATCCCGGCATGGCGCCAAAATACAACATACTCATCATATACATATATTCATATTTTTTATTATATATTTATAATCAGCATATATCTCCTTTAATAGTCTCATATAGAGCGCTGTGCTAAACGCACCTTTGGACACCCTATATCATTATATGTTAAATGAAGTTCAGTTGTTGTTCCGTTCTTTGATATCTTAATTGTGCTAATATCCTTTATAGGATTTATTTTTGCAACTGTTCCGCAGCATGAAACCTCATCATCTATGAAAAATTGAATCTTAACGTCTGAATCTTGAACATCACAAAGAATGGCGATAATGTGAATTAATGATTCATAAGGTAAAATAATTAAACCGGATTGATCAATTAAATTTATTATTGAATCATAATTATTAATTATTATATCACGGTAAATTTTCATTAATTCAGAATTAATGTCTATTTTATATGGGTTCTCGATGTTTGATGAAAGAGGTGGGGGTATGTTGGATAAGTGGGAATTTCAACAGGTTCTTTACCGGGTTCAGATAAAATGATTGGGTCTCCATTCTCATGGTTTTCTTCATTCTCCTGTTTCGGTAAGTCACGAGTTAATAAATTTGGTTGAGTTGCTGACCTTGTTAATTCGGGGCTAACATTAACTTTAACATTTTGAATAATTCGTGATTTATCATCATTTACGTTATAACCAACCGTAATCTCTGCTTTGCGTTAGTGTTCTTTTGACTAGTGAAACGTCTTCTCATTTATATTCGAATAAAAAAATATATTTAAACTTTTATTTTGCTGGAACTTTTGAATCTATTATTCCCTGTATTTGTTCATGAAGTTGATTTTTAGCTGTTTCATCGAAATTAATAGACTTAATATATTCATTAATTGCATTCTTATAATCATCTGATTTCTCAAATTTTCTTTTATCTGATTCCTTAACTAAATCATAAGTTAAACCCCGTTGCTGATATAATGGTTTCTTAATTAAATCTTTGAATGCTTGAGATAAAGCACCTGATGCAATTCTTGCTACTATAATTGGTTGGAATTGCTGTTTAAGTTCATCTTTAACATTTGCGAAAACTGGATCGAATAAAGCAACTTTAAAGAATTTCTTAGCTGAAATTTCAGGTCTAATATTTGCATATTGACCATCAAACTGGTTAGAATATCGTGGTAATCCATCCGGTCCCTCTTCAATAGCATTTAATTCTTCATTGAAATAAGAATATGGATTATGACGGTATGAATTAATTGGACCATTTTCACCTTCTCCAATGTATTGTTTAACAGCTTTTCCATTTTCATCAAATTGCATAGGATAACGTTCATTATATGCTTTACGTTTAGGATAATCAGATATAGTTAATTTATAACCATTTATGACTTTAATATTACCTTGACCATCAGTAACGAAAACTTCATTTATACCATCAGGTTTTCCATTTGGACCCGTAATGTCTGCTTCGTGTGCTTCCCAATTTGGACCATGACGTTTGGCATATGCTTGAGCTTCTGGTAATGTTAAAACATTTCTCATTTGTTTAACATCTTTTTGAAGACCAGCAACAATATGAACTAATTCTTTCATTCCATCGGGAACTTTCATAGTTCTATTATATGCACCCTTTTTGTTTGTCCCTTGTTTTAATGGAACCTGTAGAAGATTTGCTATTTCTGTCATGTTTAATTATAAATAAAAAATAAAAATTAATTATAAAAAGTTAATCAAATTTAACACTTCCTTTATTTAAATCAACTATTATTTTTCCATGTTCACCTAATTGCTGATATTGTGTGTAAAGTTCATTAATGCTCATTGGTAAATTCACTTGATAAAGCATAACGTTCAACTGTTGACGACTAAACCCACTGAAAATGAAAAGTGTTGATAGATTTGATTTAATGTTTGTGCTTAATGCTTTGAAATATTGAACAGCCATAAAGAATGAACACTGAATGTGTCGACATTGAGTTAATAACTGATTAAAATATGATTTCTCATTTGTTATTAGTTTTTGATTTCACTGCATCATCTAGAAAAATGAGTGAATGCAAAAATTCTCTATCAAAATTTGAAATAGAAAGTGTTTCAAATAATTCATCCCGTTGTTTATCAATAATTTTATCCTCTAATCCTTGCTTCTTGATTGTATTATATAATTCTTTATACATTAAAAAAGTTTTTTAAATAATCTTCTGCTTCTTCTTGTGATAAATAAATAATTGGAATTTTGATTAAATGCTTTAAAGATTCAAATGTATCATCTGAAGGTGAACCTGAATGGTTGATATAAATTAACACATGTGAATGGGGGGAAGTGTTAGCAATAATGATAATTTGTTTTAATATCGTTAATGTTTTACCTTTATTCTGTTTACCAATTGCTGCAGTGATTGAATTTAAGTAACATTCAGAATATGGAATTTTCATTAATTTTTCCTTAGATAGAGCATTTCTATTATCACTCAATGCTTCATTAATCATATCATCTACGTATGTATTATATACTCCCGCTAATTCTTCATAAGGGGTGGATGAATTTAAATCCATTTAATCAAAAATAAATTTATAATTTTAAACATTTCTATTCATCAATATTTCATCAATGAACTTCTATACTGTGGTGGTGTACCTGTTGGATGATATTTCAAACCTTCGCCCGGTGTCCATGTCCAATATGTAGTCCTAGTAAACCAAACCTGAGGAGGATTTGTCACCTTTGAACAGTAAGTGTCATTTACACCCTGAATGATTGGATAAGCTTTCACTTGTACTGTAACTTGTGAGTTGAAAGTTTCTAATCCATCAAAGAATATACCCGCTCCATCACGTTGAACTGGAATAGTGCATAAGAATGAAGTTTGGTCTTTCCATGTTCTAGTTAATGGCGTGCCATCATCATCATCATTCAGTGGTCTAGTTAATGAGTCCTCGTATTCTTCCGTGCATTCATTCACTCCATCTAAATCAGAAGCTTGAAGCATACGTGTAAAGAATATGTCACCCACTGTGGTCATCGCTTGATCGGGGAAGTTTCTGGAATCTATAGTGACCTGAAGACCTCGAAGCATTGGATTTTCTAAAACCGTTCTTTGCATTGCATTCTTCGGAAATGTTAACACAACATCTGTAACATTATGAAGAGCGTATGATAAATCTGAGCTAATACCTTCAGGAGTGATGCAACCTCCATTTAGTGAACGAACGTCAATATGTTGAGCTGGAATCATTAATGGATCTTCCTTACTGAATAAACGTGGTATTGCTTTAACTGATTCTTCAATTAAACCGTATCCTGGTGTAATGCATTTATCCTCTAAAACTTCCATCTTTGTGCATGAAATAATAACGTCATCAACTGTTGCGTCAGCAGATGTATCGGCTAAGCTTGTAATTAATTTGGCAGGAAGTCCGATTTGTTGGAATTTGCGATCATATTTATAAACATGATTCATAATCTTTTCATAATTTTCATCAGTTATCTTTTCATAAACGTAATTTTGTAAATCAGCAACTCTTAACGGGTCAACCTGACAAAATACTAAAGTATCCCTGAAAACATAATATTTAAGAATGATATCACCAAATGATTTAGGATAATCATCGAACGCCTGAAATGCTAACAAATCATTTACCGGAATAATCATATCAAAAGTGACATCAACTTCTTCATTTGCTTTCTTGAAAACTTCTGAAGGGTCAATATATTTACCACATACTGAGTTATCATATTTTTGAACATTATTATATAACGAATGAACAAACTTTTTAACTTTCCTTTCTGATTTTGGTTTATATGTTGCAAATGCGAAAGATTCACGGGCACAATCCATCTGAAGATAACCGGCATCACCTCTTTCGGTTTCTACTTCTAATTGTTTAAAGCTTTGATTTGATGATTTGTAACCAACGAATAAACGCATGCATTTAAAAGCGGCATCACATGTGAAAGCTTTATTTGAAACTAGAGTTGCTTTAACTCTGCGTTTAATATATGTGTCACCTAATTGGTTCACATCATGAGCAGGGTTTGTAATTCTTAAATGAGTTTGTTTATCATCAAAATATGGAGCATCAGAGTCATAGCATGAACTTTCAAGTTCTCTATAATATCTTCTACCATCATTCTTTGCGAATATTTCATTTATCTTTTCGAATGAATGAAATACATTTCCATTAATCGGTTTAGTGTTTGGCACCAAATAGTTAGTCGTCATTTATTAATAAATAAAAAATCAAAATTAAAAGATGAAATGAATTTTTAATTTTAATGAAATAATCAACTATGGCTGCAGGTATATTTAAGAAACTGTGGGATAAAGTAAAAAGAGGAGCGCATAAAGTTTGGGAAACAATGAAGAAAGGAGCAAATTGGATATTTAAGAATAAAGAAGCAATTAGTGACATTGCTGAATCAATAACACCAAAAGCCGCCCCAATAAGAGAAGTATTAAATAAAGGAGAAAAAGTTTATCAAAGACTTCAACCGATACTAAGATAAAAATAATTTTAAAATAATTTATTTTTCCACTATCTACCTCCTATTTTATTAAGTATTCCTTCAGCAATTCCACCAACTGCGTTACCTGCTTGTGCTCCCATCGCCGGATTACCTGCTTTAGTACCTAATGCTCCACCTATGAATAGTTCCTGCCGTTTTCGCTACTGGTGCCAAAAAGTTTGCAATGGGTTTAATAATCTTTTTATGAACCCAACCCGCAGCTTTCTTAATTCCATCCCATAATTTTTTAAAGAATCCTGCCGCCATTTCTGATTTAATATTAATTAAAAAATATATTTCTTCACTTATATTCTAATTTTTATTTAATGATAAATGAAACCGATTTTAAAAATAAATGAAACAGAGGAAGAAATAAATGAAAGTGAAAATGTTCAACAAAAAATAAACGTTGTTAAACCAATTACTGAAATAAAAATTTTTTCATCTGTTGAAGAATTTAATGACTATTATGCTAATAATAAAAAATTATTTGAAGAATTGACAACATGTAAATTGAATAAAATGTTTAAAGTTGATGGATTCAAAATTTCAAAAATAAAGGGGGTGGTTAGTTTGAAATCTATTCCTCAATCAAGAATCACCTCATTAATGAAAATTGATGATTTAACAAAAAGAATAGAAGAGATTGAAGAAAGAATAAATCAAATAATTGATATCATAAATTCAAATAATCATTAGTTTCTTAAAGTTCTATGTTGAACTCATCAAATTCTTTTTAAAGTTTATGACTCCATTGATTCCATGAAATTAAATATTCTTTATCATTATATTTATACCTCATTAGCTTATTTTGGCTTTCATATTCATTTAATAATTCACAATCTTCATTTTTAAATTGAAGTTTAACCCATTCAGGATTTAAACAATGTTTAATTAATCGCGGAATATCTGACATCATCTATATATAGCTTCTTTTATAAAAGATAAAAAATAAATTATTTTAAAATTAATGTTAATTTTTTAATGGTTTATAAATAAATATATTTTAATGCATCGTCTATATATAGATGTAACAAAAAAAGTCACACAACCCTTCATATCCTACTACTTCAAGTTTTTTTTTCTGGATAAGATATTATATGGATAATTAAAAAAAAAAAAAAAAAAAAAAAAAAAAAAGGTAGTGGGGCTTCCAGGCACTTCGTGCCTTCTAGCCCTGAGGATGTTTTGTCAAGACTTCTTCGTAAAGACTTTGTCAAGACTTCTTCGTAAATGTTTTGTCAAGACTTCTTCTTCGTAAATGTTTTGTCAAGACTTCTTCTTCGTAAATGTTTTGTCAAGACTTCTTCGTAAATGTTTTGTCAAGACTTCTTCGTAAAATCAGACAAAAATAATGTTTAGGTGAAGAGGTGAGATTTCACCTGTTTTTTCACCTCTTTTTTCACCTCGTGAATTTGTCAAGATTTCATCGTAAAGACTTTGTCAAGACTTCTTCGTAAATGTTTTGTCAAGACTTCTTCGTAAATGTTTTGTCAAGACTTCTTCTTCGTAAATGTTTTGTCAAGACTTCTTCTTCGTAAATGTTTTGTCAAGACTTCTTCGTAAATGTTTTGTCAAGACTTCTTCTTCGTAAAATCAGACAAAAATATATTTTAGGTGAAGAGGTGAGATTTCACCTGTTTTTTCACCTAATTTTTCACCCTCTTGAATTTTCATGAAATTTACACCAAAAATATATTTTAGGTGAAGAGGTGAGATTTCACCTGTTTTTTCACCTAATTTTTCACCCTCTTGAATTTTACACCAAAAATATATTTTAGGTGAAGAGGTGAGATTTCACCTGTTTTTTCACCTCATTTTTCACCCTCTTGAATTTTCATGAAATTTACACCAAAAATATACTACTAGGGTCATTTACGAAGAAATCTCAACAAAGTCTTTACGAAGAAATCTCAACAAAGTCTTTACGATGAAATCTTGACAAAACATAGACAAGAAAGTTCATGAGAAATTAGATGAAGAAGTCTTAACAAAGTCTTTACGAAGAAATTCATGAAAATTCAAGAGGTGAAAAAAGAGGTGAAAAAAGAGGTGAAATCTCACCTCTTCACCTAAAATATATTTTTGGGTCATTTACGAAGAAATCTCAACAAAGTCTTTACGAAGAAATCTCAACAAAGTTACTTTTCAGGTAAAAACATTTTTATTATTATATATAAATGAATTTTACAAAACCTCCGTTACCGTTCTTTGGAAATAAGAGTAGATGTAAAGATATTATATTGAGAGAACTTAAGAAACTACCGAATGGTCTAACATTTGTAGATTTGTTCGGTGGAAGTTTCTATATATCCCATTTGTGCCATATAATATTCCCAGACTCAAAGATTATATGCAATGACTTCGACAACTATATGGACCGTCTCAAACATATTCCAGACACAAACAATATATTGAAAGAGTTAAAAGAAAAGATACCTATAGGTAAGATTGAACGTATACCATTAGATAAGAAAAATATTGTGAGAGAGGTTTTGAAAAAAGCAGAATATATAGACTGGGATAGTATATCTGCTAGACTATTATATAGTGGTTCTATAAGAGTTCATGACATTGAAACACTTATGTCAAAAGTTTTATATCTTAACTATACAAAGGTTTTCAAAGAGGACATAGAAAAATATACTGAGGGTATAGAGTTTGTGAGATGTCATTGGACAGATTTGTATGAAAAATATAAAGACAAGGAAAATGTTTTCTTTATAGTGGACCCGCCGTTCTATAACACATGGGATTTTCAATACCAAGTAGACTGGACTTTGAGAGACTCTTTAGAAACTTTAGACGTTTTACATAACCATCCATGCTTTTACTTTACATCCGATAAAAGTGGTTTGGAAAGTGTCATGAGATGGTTAGAGGACATACATGACTATGAGTTTAGATACGATAAGATAGAATATGAGAGAGGTCCTATAAACTGGAGAAAGTGTCATAACAAAGAAATTTTACTAGTAAGTAAATGTGGTTTGAAATAGGACTACTTGTTTTAGGTTTTTTCCATTGTGTCATTTACTTATTTGACGTGGCAGAAAGATATAGAGAATATGAAGATGAACCAATGCCTGCAAATGTTCAGTATATGTACTCGTAAGAGATATTTTTATCTAATATTAAATGGACGCACAGAACTTAGCGAATGCACAGCAACCTGGACAACCAAACCCAGAGAATATTCCAAATGAAGTTAGAATACAAACTGCGATGGCAAACTATGGTCAAGTGCCAACAGATGTACAAATGCAAACTGCCATGTCAAATGACGCTGCGTTAGGTTTGCCACCATGGTATGCAAATATGAGATGGAAAGAGTTTTATACAAACCCTGAAGTGGGATATAAACAACTTTATGCAGATGACGCGAACACAGGAGTTGACCCAGAGTATGTTTTCTACCAGAGGAGAAACAGAATGTATGAGCTCCAGTTAAAGAATGCTATGGAACTCAACAGGAAACGTAAGAGACTAGGCGGACATTAGATTTTTACATATAGTAAAATGGGTTTCTTCAGTAAGATAGGAAACTTCTTTCGAAATGTTGGAAGAGGTATATGGAATGGAATAAAAACCGTAGGAAGAGGAATTTGGAACGGAGTCAAAAATATTGGTAAAAGAGTAGGTCAGTTCGTTGGTATTATACCTAAAGACCCTGAACCAGAAGAACAAGCTCCTGTTATACAACAGCCTGAACCTGCACCACAGTCTAGTTGGCAACCAAATCCAACACCTCAACCGTATTAAAAATTATATTTTTACCGTTCGATAGTAGTTGTATATGAAACTAAGTTCTAAGTAAAACGCATGGTATAATGGAATTATTCTCTTTCTTCCATCTGTAGTAAACCATACTTGAAAGTCTGAAATACTTCCACTTGGTGGTTCATATAACTTTGTAGGTTTTTCGTAAAAGTCATTTGCCAAGCATAAGAAAGAGTTTTGTGCGCCAGAAAATGAAGCATGAACAATAATAGCAGCTGGGTCGAAAACATCTTTAAATAAATATGGTTCATCTCTTGCATATCGACTGTAAATATTTGCTAAAGGAAGTTCGACTTTCTGATTTAACATTCTTTGCAAATAATACCATGACATTGCAGTGAATTCTGTATATATTTGTTCGTCTTTCTTTGGATTGTCTTCGTAGATTTGAAATGACACTTGTGAATTTTGTTTGTCATATACAATTCTCACATAAAGTGTGCTCTCGGTATTTGCATATTCATCAGCATATTTTGCATAACATGAATTTATTTTATCTTCTATATTTTTTAACGCAGTCTGTAGAGAAGATGAAAGGTCAACTTGTATTAGCTCAATTTCTTCCCACATTTTTCGTTTCCCTTCAGATATATAATCTATATGAAACCTTACAATAAATGGAAAACTTTTATCTTCTACAGACACAAACTTCATTCTACGAAAGCCAATAGCTTTTGTGACAGATGGGTCTCTTAGCCATCTTAATGGGTAGTCAAAACGATAGCCTTCATGCTTTACGGTCTCTGTCTCAAACTTTTGACCGACATTCGTAAAAAGTTCATCTAATGGTTTAGTTGTAGCAACTCTTGAATTTTCTTTTTCTATTGAAAGCATATTTTATCTAGAATAAAAATGTCGAAAGAAACAGCGTCTATGAGAGAAATACAACACAACCGACAACTCATTTTGCAAGCTCTAAATAAGAACACAACAAACTTTTCAAACTATTCTAAGATATCTGAGTCATTGAAAGAAGGAAACTTAAAACTGACGATAAACCCAATGACAGATGAGTTTCTGTTTCAAGACAGTAAGAACCATACTGTCTGTGTAAATCCAACAAAAGGAACTTTAAACGAGAAGCCTATAGATGAACTTCTTTTGAAGGCAGATATTGACAACAAAGCTGACAAAGAGTATGTCATTGAAAAAGTTCAAGAAGAACATGACAGAGCAGATGCAACATATGCAACGAAAGAGGATGTTGAAAAGAAAGCAGATAAAACATATGTTAACGATGAGTTAGCATGTGTGGCTAGTGCATTAGATAAGAAGGCAGATAAGGAATATGTGGATGAAAAAGACAATGAAATTAAAGAAAGGGTTGAATGGTACCATGAACGGACTTCAAAGATTTTAAAAACTAAAGCCGATACAGGATGGGTTTCAGGGTGTTTAGACCTTAAAGCCGACAAAGAAACTGTAGATATGTTGACACAAACGGTTTCAAGTCATACCAGAGGTTTAATGGAAGATGGACAACAGTTGAAAGAGCTTGAGAAAGGTGTTACAGAGTTAAGGAATACAAAAGCAGACTCGACATGGATAAAAGGATATGTAGATGCAACAAAAGAACGTATTTTCGCATGGACAGAAGGAACATACCCACAAAAATATCATAGACATAGCATCTCTGACGTAAATGAACTTGAAGAAAAGTTATATAAAAAAGCAGACAAAACAGAGCTTCAAACATTAAAGACAGAAATACTTCAAACAGTATATCCTATAGGTTCTATTTATACGTCAATGAACTCTACCAGACCAGAAGTAGTACTTGGTTTTGGAACTTGGACTCAAATAGTCGACAGGTTTTTGTATTGTGCAAACTCTTCAAAGGAAACAGGTGGAAGTAAAACGATTTCAGGTGAAAATTTACCTGCACACAGTCACTACATAGATTTAAGTACATCTCAAGCAGGTTGGCATAAGCATAGATATTGGGATTGGTCAGGAATGACAAAAGGTAAAGGATATGATGTTAAAGACAACGTTAAGTTTGCTATAAATTGTTACTGGAGTGACACTCAGGGAGATGGAAACCATACACATAACGTTTCAGGATATACGCAAACAACGGGACAAAGTAAAGACTACATGCCACCTTACATGACAGTTTACGCATGGTATAGAAATGCTTAGTCGTCATTTTCAACTTCTTTAGCATATTCGTCAGGAGTTGTCTTATATTTGTTAGGAACTGTCTTTGAAAGTATACCACCTTGAACTTTGACAAGTTTGAAACGAGGTCTGACAATAGTAGTTTTATCTTCTGCTTGCAGTCTGTACATTTTGCCATGTTTGCCTAAAACTTCATAATATTCTCTTGTATACTTTCTTCTATTTTTACGAACACGAATGTGAGTACCTGTCGAGTTCCCATTGTTGTCATAGTCAATAGTATTTTCATATGGGTCGCGTTTAGGTATTTCTATTTTTACTTTGTCACCTTTCTTAAGTTTGAAGCCTGGCATTCTTTCTTGTTTGTCTCTTTTGACTAAACTATTAAATATATAGTCTTTCTCTAAGTCAGGGTTGTTTTTCATTTCTTCAGGGGAATGGTTTCCCAAACCTTTTTGTTTACGGCTATTGTAAATATTTAAAACTTGTCTCATCTTTGCCATGGAGAAGTGTCTGTACTTGTCGTCATATGACATTTCATCTACCTCACCACCTTGTGGTTGGTTTAAGTCTCTTAAGATTTTTATACAACTGTCAATGACACCAAGAGCAGAATGGTTTTGGTCGACAATGAAATATTGGTTTACATTTTTTGAACGCAGATAGTTTTTAATATCGTCTGATTTGAAAGAACGTTCACAGTCAGATGTCAGTTTTGTTGGATGGTATTTGTCAACAAATATTGTCAAAGCAGTTTTCACATCTAAAATATTTTTGGACTGTAATGGTATGGCTTCACAGTATCTTGTGTTTTGACCGACAAATATTAGCCAGTATGGTGGTCCATCTTCTCTATACCTCGGAATGTTTTCCAAGATATCCATAAACCAAGCATTTGGTGTTGAACTAAAGATTTTTACCATGAGTGCTTTCTTTGTTGCTTTAGAAACATAGGGGTCCTTGTTTGGATTCGTCATTTTTACCCTATAAGAAATGGGTTTATTTGGCGCATTAGCAGGAGTTGCATCCAGATTTTTACCCGCAGTGGGAACAATAGCCAGAGGTGTATTTGGAGTTGGAAGGAAGATTTTGAGTACATTAGGTATACTTAAAGAGAAAGCACAACCTATTATACAAACTGTACAGAAAGGTTGGGAGGTAGCACGAGATGCAACAAATCTTATTCCAAATCCTGAAACAAGAGGAAAAGTTCAAGGATGGATGGACAATGTAGGAAGAGAAGCAGGAAACTACTATAACAAAGCAAATGACTACTATAACCAAGCAGGGCACTATATGGACCAAGGTGAAAGATTCTTTAACAGAGGATATAACCATGCACAACAATGGGTAAACAATAACCAACCTCAACCGCCTCAAACGTGGGGAATGTAAAGTTTTTTACTGAGATGAAATGAACAATACAGCATTGAGACAAATGGGTTCAAGATGGATTTGT
The DNA here is from genome assembly GCF_026262505.1 of Trichomonas vaginalis G3. Lineage (NCBI taxonomy): Eukaryota > Parabasalia > Trichomonadida > Trichomonadidae > Trichomonas > Trichomonas vaginalis. Next base: position 32,090,055 of record NC_067207.1, read on the forward strand.
CGGCTTCCAGCAGTTACACAACCACGTGTTTGTCAAGTCCTCCCTATACCTCAAGAAGTTTTAGACCGACATAAAAAACCTCAACAACCAGTTGAAAACAAACCAAACTAAAATTTTTTACTGAGATGAAATGACCGAAGAAGTTGAAACGGTAGATTTGACACCACAAACAAAAAGTTCAGAACCATTGTCAAAACCTGTCAAAGAACTTACAGATGAAGAGAAAAATTCAATAATAGAAAGTGCCAGGTCTGGAAATACAAACCCTAACTACAAAGTCACTTTTCATAGAAATGGAACGGCTAGTATCTCAAAAAAGAAACAGACTCTCACAAATAAAATATTGAAGTCTGAAGGAGCTTTCGAGACAACAGATGGAAAAGTTTACTTCACTGACCAACAGTTCATTATAGAACATCTCATTGACTTAGAGTCGAAATATTCTAAACTTTACAACAAACACAAAAAGTTGAAAGGAAAACAAAAACAAATGGCATATGATATTTATGAAGATGTTGACGACACAACTGTTCCTGCAGGTGAGGTAAAGTCAGAGGAACCGAAAAGTGACGAAAAACCAATAGAAGAAGGGGAGCCAAAAACTGAAGATAAACCAAAACCAAAGGTTAGTTTCCAAACTAAACCAAGTCAACCTTCATTAGCTGGTATGGGTTGGCGTCAAAGGCTTCTGGTAGCTGGTGGTTACGTAAAGTAAAGAAAAAACATTTTTTTATTTTTATAAAAATGCCCTCGCATAGAATGGATAGAAAATCTGCTAGAATAAAAGCAGAGTTAGAAAGATATGGTTGGAAAGTTTCAAAGAAGTTTAAATATAGGAAGGGAAGACCCATAAAAGTCTATGACAAACTGGCTGGTCTGACCTATGAGATGGACTTAAAAACAGCGCGAACCAACTATCCAAACAGACTAGAGAGGTTAGAAGAAGAACGTCTTATGAACTTGCCTTTCGATGTTAACGAGCCGCAAGTTGAAGGACAAGACGGCTTTGCCAGATTCTACTGGAAACATAACGAACAATTGCATCCTTTGAGAAGGAAAAAAGGAAAAGGTGAAGACGCACATGCTCCCATGGAAAGAACAAGATATGCATATGAAAAGTACCGTGAAGTTAGAAGTCAAATTACATCTGGTCGAACCTTTACAGTAAACTTTGACGAAGGAAAGAACAAAGAAGGCTTCATGGGTGTACTTGCTGCCATTCAAGACGGAAATAAGAAAGGACACAATCTCAGACTAACTATAACAGATTTGGACGGTCATATATACTACTCACATGGCAATGTCACAACAGCCGCACAACTTCTTGACGCTTTCAAGACTACAAAGAGAGAACAAATGGTTGACTCCGACTCAGACATTTTGAATGCAATTGAAGGAATTGTAAGCGTGAAGTTCGAATGGTACCAACCTAACCCTCGAGCAGTCAGACAACATGTTTGTTAGATGAGAAATAAAAAATTGCATACCATTTTAAAACATTTTTTAAAACAGTATATTTTTACATATATTAAATGTTTCAGGTTGAAAAACAAAGAACAAATGTAGCAGATACAAAACCGTTAGACTATATCTTTACAAACGCCGGTAGGACTATATCAGATGAAGAAATTTCATCCGGCTCCTACCGCTTTGACTTTCCAATTCGTTGGCTTCAAAGTCCTTCAGATGCAAAGGCAATAGGATTTAGAAGAGTTTTGTTTTCAAAAAGAACTAACGCGTTTATGTTTGCAGTATATTTTCATGGGCAATATGAAGGTTCTGATGGTCTAATAGACAAATTTGACGAAATGAGAATCTTTACAGTTCGTTCAGACGAAAACCTTGAGAAGACTCTAAATGACTTTCAAACTCAAATGAACAAATATTATTGGGAATTTCAAGAAAAATACCACTCTTTACTAAATGGAACATACTATCTGAAACTAGAATACAACAAGATGAATTCCACCGTTTCATTTCAAAGGATTGAAATTAACCCTCCAAGAAGTACACAGTTTTTATTTTGGCAAGTAGACAAACGTTCTTGGGCACAATTTCTTCGGTTACTAAACCAGAACGAACCATTACCACCTGACGGTCCGTTCTGGTTTATACGCCCACCAACAGATTTGACAGTTTATAGAAACGTGTTTGACCCTCAAAATGTTATATGTCATGCAAGTTTCAGTTCAAGCAACAACAGTTTTCTTTGTATTGGTAAGGACTTTTATGACCTTACCTCTAAATTCTACGAACCACCTAGTAACAGTTTCTCTGACTTTCAAGTTTGGTTCACAACAAACGGTGTGCAGCATATAATACCATTGTACTATGACTTTTATCTCGAATTGTCTTTCATATACAACTACGGAGAAGTGCTGAAAAAGTATTGAATGTGGCTCGATGTTGTCCATTGCACTGCTTCAGAACAATATTTGCACTGCTTCAGAACAATATTTGCACTGCTTCAGAACAATATTTGCACTGCTTCAGAACAATATTTGCACTGCTTCAGAACAATATTTGCACTGCTTCAGAACAATACTTGTACTGTTTCAGAGCAATATTTGTACTTTTTCAGAACAATACTTGTACTGTTTCAGAGCAATACTTGTACTTTTTCAGAACAAGACTTGTACTTTTTCAGAACAAGACTTGTACTTTTTCAGAACAAATTTCCCGTAAAAGCTCTCAATTTGTGAGAAAAATTTTCTGTTTCAGAACAAGACTTGTACTTTTTCAGAACAAGACTTGTACTTTTTCAGAACAATATTTGCACTGTTTCAGAACAATATTTGCACTGTTTCAAGACAATATTTGTACTGTTTCAAGACAATATTTGCACTGTTTCAAGACAATATTTGTACTGTTTCAAGACAATGTCCGACGGTTAAGCCATAAACGAATGTCCGATGTCCCACCAAAAAATATTTTTTATTTTTATTGTAAGAACAGAAATGTCAGTCGAAGCAAAAACGTTCACGAACAAATATAATGGCGAAACATTCACGAAAGGCACTTACAACGGTATTGAAGTCTTACGTAGAGACAAGGATGGTTATATAAATGCAACAAATATGTGTCAGCAGTTTAGGAAAGACTTTAGAAGGTTGTTGGAAAATAAGTCCTGGGAAGAGTATTTTAAGGCATTTTGTGAAGAATATACCAACCGCCGGAATTCCGACGGTTGCTTTTTATACAAAGTTCATGCAGGAATTCCTGATGAAATCAAACAGGTTAGAGGAACGTATGTAGACCCAAGACTTCTAAACTATATAGCAATGTGGGGCTTCTCCAAAATATTGCATAGCAGTTGGAAAAATTATGGACTCCATAGACAAGAAAGTTCATGAGAAGTTAGATGAAGAAGAACTTGAAGATACAGTAGAGAATGCAAAACCTTTGTTCGAAGAAGAAGTTAGAAAAATGCATGAAAAACAAATAGAACATGAACGTGAGATATGTTCTGGTTATAGAGATTCTCCATACGAACTAGACCAATGGGAACAAGAAGATTTAAAGAGAGAATTTAGAGAATATGAACTCGCTAAAATTTCATTAGAAGCTGCAGAAAAGAAGTTAAAAGCTTGGGGTCGTTTTGTACAAAAATATTGTGAGTAAATGAACCATTTTGTTGCTGAATTCAATAAAAATATATTTTAGGTGAAGAGGTGAGATTTCACCTCTTTTTTCACCTGTTTTTTCACCCTCTTGAATTTTCATGATTTCATCGTAAATGTTTTGTCAAACATGAACGTAAATGTTTTGTCGAAACTTCATCGTAATGAGCGTAAATCAGACAAAAATATATTTTAGGTGAAGAGGTGAGATTTCACCTCTTTTTTCACCTCTTTTTTCACCTCATGAATTTCCTTAAGATAAAAAATATATTTTAGTTTTTTTAAAAAAATATTTTTTATTTTTATTGTAAGAACATGTTAGCAACAACAGCACCAAACTCTTTAGTCATGAACCCAACTTCAATGTTAGTAGAGATGAAAAGCTTCATTCCTTCTTCATATACTTTCGAAACAGAAATCCAGAAGATAAAGCAAGAACTTCTCCAAGGAGATTTAGATTGCACTGCGAAAGATGAAACAAATGAACAGTATCTTTATGAAATGCAGGACATTATTGACCATCTACCTAAACTTCCTGAAATCCAACAACAAAAGCTTACTATTCCAGAATTCGATGAAATAGAAGTCAAAGCAACTGACTCAGTAGAAATAAAGAAGTTCATACGAAAGGTTAACTATGAGTTTCTTGGATTTCATTGCAACCACAAAGTCATGGACAAAGATTGCGATATGGTATATAAGAATATCTCTGACATATACAAATCTGGGGAGTTTAAGACCTACGACAACTTTGTTTCGTTAGTTGCAAAATGTGTATGGCAGATAAGAGATAAAGATAGAAGAGGTAAGATATGGAATGAACAAATAAGACCCGCAACTTTTGAGTTAAAGAGAGCAATTGACGCCTTAGTTGTTTTAGCAGGTAAGGTTTCAATGTACAATGCTAAAATGAACCCGCAATGTTCAAAATGTAAAGCAGCAATGAGGAAATATAACTACTCCGTCAAAGAGATAGAACGTATGCGAAACGACTATGCTGACTTAAAGAAAGAAGTAGAGAAACCAGCAGAAAATAAAATGGACATGTTAGAATTTCTGAACAAAAACTATCCAACAGCTGACGATTTCCTTCTATCTGACGTCAAGAAGAAGTATAAAGAAACTTTCGGTATCGTTAAAACATTCGATGTACTGACAGAAGAAATAGAAGCTACGAAATTGTTTAGGATTTCAAATATACATCATACAATTCATGTAAAACGCTTATAAAATAACAGGTGAAAAAAGAGGTGAAAAAAGAGGTGAAATCTCACCTCTTCACCTAAAATATATTTTTATTGAATTCAGCAACAAAATTCTGAGTAAAATGACATATGGAACACATACTTTTTCAGTAAGGACATATGGGGTAGAAATGAGGGTAGAAAACGGGGTAGATATACCCTTCTACCCTAAAATATATTTTTGTCTGTTTTACACTCATTGACGATTAAAGTCTTGACAAAACATATACGAAGAAGTCTTGACAAAACATATACGAAGAAGTCTTGACAAAACATATACGAAGAAGTCTTGACAAAACATTTACGATGAAATCATGAAAATTCATGAGGTGAAAAAAGAGGTGAAAAAACAGGTGAAATCTCACCTCTTCACCTAAAATATATTTTTGCTGAAAAAAATGACCAAATTTCATGAATTTCCTTAAGACAGAAAAAATAACGCTAGTTTTTTATAAAATATTTTTTTTATTTTGTATGTAAAGACAGATATGTCAACATCAGAGAACACAACAACTGCTATCGTTCATGAAGCCATAAATGAAGAATATGAGTACATACAGTTTAACAAACAACTCCGTCTCATTCGTTCGGTCAAAGACGATATGTACCAAATGCAAAGTATTTTGACAGCATGTTTTGCTCCAGATACTAAGAAACCACAAGATTGGTTTGAATTAAATAGCACTCATGAACTTTTGAGTGAGTTCGAACATGTAGAACTTAAAAAGATGTACCAAGACAGACAAAACTTACCATCGTATCTAAAAGGTATATATGTTCATAAGTTCCTAGTTAGTTCAATAGCAATGTGGGCTTCTCCTCGTTATGCATGGTATATTTACAGACTTCTTGACGAAGTTGCTGAAAAATACATGTAAAGCGTTTATTTTTGGTCTTTTATACAAGATAGAAAAAATAAAGTTAATTTTATTTTTTTTATTTTTTTATTTTGTATGTAAAGACAGATATGTCAACAACAGAGAACACAACAACTGCTATCGTTCATGAAGCCATAAGTGAAGAATATGAGTACATACAATATAACAAACAGTTACGTCTCATTCGTTCGGTCAAAGACGATATGTACCAAATGCAAAGTATTTTGACAGCTCTTCGTTCTACAAAGCAAGCATATCATTGGTTTGAAAACCAGCAGGCAAAAGAACTTTTAGAAGAATTTCCTCATATGTTTGCGTTCCTCGGAAAACCGAGGAACGAGATTCCGTACGAAAATCGTAAAAATTTGCCAAATAGTTTGAAAGGATATTATGTTCATAGACTTCTTGTAAATGCTGTTGCAATGTGGGCTTCGCCTCGTTACGCTTGTTATATTTTCATGATGTTAGATGAAATTCATAGACAAGAACGTGAAGAGATGGAAAAGAAACTTCAAGCAAAAGATGAAGTCATTGAAGCAAAAGATAAAAACATTCAGAAAAGAATACCACGTTCGGTACCAAAAGGAAAGGAAAAGAACTATAAGTATATGATTTATACTGAAGAGATGGAAAATGAAGAAGACAGAGATATGGTTATGTTGCATTTAGTCAGAAGAAACAACAAAAGCTTTTACGACCTTGCTAAGATTTACAAATCTGACAGAAATTGGTTCTATCGCGAAAACTTACCGATTTCAATGACACCGAATGAAGATGTGAAACAAATAGTTCAAGATACGTTACCTCAAACACACTATGATATTAAAGGTTGTACAATACTTACCTTCAAAGAAGATTTGCCGCTACTGAAGGAAAAAATAACAGAGTATTTTGACAACTTCAAACAAGCAGAGTAAATGAACCATTTATTTTTATTGACTTTTTACAATTTGAACTTTGTTTGCGTAGATATGAATTCTGAAAGAAGTATGAGGGTCTTGTATGACTTTGTACTTCTCCCATAGTTCATGTCTGTCAAACTTACCTGCCATGGACTCTTTCATAAGTTCCATGAAATCGTCTTCGGACAATCCAGGGAAAAGTATAATGTCAGTAAGTATTCTTTTAACATCCTTACTTAAACTCTTTGCTGTCTGTACACAAATGACAACTGAGATGTTAAAGTGTCTGAGCTTCTTAAGAATTCGACACATGTCTTGTTCTCTATTCTTTAACAAAGGATGAGAAGCAAAGTCATCTAAGATAAGAAGACATCTATGAGGGTACGTTTTCCAATCGTACGATTGCAATTTCTTCGAAATGTATTCTATCTCTTTCTGTTTGTTTCTGAAAGTGTTTCTTCTCTAATATTCTCTGCATTTCCTCATTTGGGTCTTTAAACTTAGAATTTATATACTTTTATAGCATTATACTTCAAAACTCTTCTTTGGTACTTCTTTATCCAATCTAACAACTCAGTATCCTTTATACATACTAACTTAGACTTCTTATAATATCTTTGAACGAATTGACGGTTTGGTCAAATTGACCAGAAGTACTACAAATAACAACTAACTCATAGAATGGGTTCTTTCATCTAGTTCTTGTTGTTGTGCAGCCATTTTAAGATAAGTGAAAGTCTTACCCGACCCAGGTGGTGCGATTAGACCTGTTATACCATTCTGAGCAAATGAAACTTGTCATGTATGGGTTTTATCTGAGCATTTTCTAACTTCCTCTTGTTCTTGTTTAAAAACATTCTCAAATTTCTTGTCAATGTCAGCAAACTTTTTTTTCTAACATATTTTTAGAAAAATTAAAATTTTTATCTTTTTGAAAATGTCTAGCGATTTCGCTATCTATATTCGAGACAAGCTTTTCGACAGCAAAACATCTGTCGACCATAAAATCTTACATAGTGTAAACAAGAAAGGTGAATTTGTTCTAAAGTTTGTTTCTGGGAATATGACAAGAACCATAAAACATTAGGCAGAGAAGTCTTTAAGTTTGTCAATGACAGACTTGTTGACAGAGATGACGCCGATTGGAAAGATGAAGTCCAACAAAAGTTCTTAGAATGCAAAGAAGGCACATGCGCTGTTCTTGAAGATGAAATAGGAAACAGAATAGAAGAGCTATTAAAGGACAAAGAACTTTTACATAAATATGGTTCTGAGAAATTTGACATAACTCCACCAGAGAAGAAGAAGAAGAGAGAGAAGAAAGAAAAGAAAGTAGAAGAAGAGAAGAAAGAACCTGAACCAGAGAAAAAGAAATTTGACATGTAAAAATAAAATTTTATTTTTAGAACATTTCTGGGTCAATGTCAATGTTCTCTTCCTCTTTAGGAGCAACACTGGCTTAGACTCTAAAATCTTTTTACCCAATTTACCTTGAACTTCAACTATCTTAGACTCATAATATTCATAGTCGTCTGCTTTCTTTGGTTCATAAGGTATAACAAGTTTGTATGCTTTGCCTTCTTTAAGGTTTGAAACCTTCTGTCAAAATTTTCTTTGACTGCTAACAAACCTTCTATGTCTAAGTCTTCAAATTTCGCACCATTTTTAGTCACAATAGCAAACTTAACTGGTTCGATGTTCCAAACTTTGTCAAATGTAGACTTTTCAAAATGGTAGAAGTAAACATTCAAATATATGAATGGGTCTAGTTCTTCTTTGACTTCTGTCATGTACTTGTTGACTGAGATGAATTTCATCATCTTTTCTATCGGATAAAAAAATATTTTTTTTAAAATTTACTCATAAAAATTATTTCTTTCTATATTTGCCATTCCGAACTTCGAAAAGATGTTTTATACCAGCATAGAATTTTTCTCTAGAGCTTAGTCTTATATCGTTTTCATGACAATATTTTCTATATTCTTCATATAAAGCCTTTTTTTCATACATTTCATAAGGACAATCTAACCAGAATAGCGCATATCTATTTTCGTTATCTAGGTCTTTTCCAACAAACTCAGCGTACATTTCAAATAAAATAAAAATATATATTTTTTTTAAAATTTACTCAGAAAAATTTTTCTTTGTATATACGCCGTTCTGTATGTCTAAAAGATTTTTGACATTTGCCAAGAATGTTCGTTTAGATGCTGTCATATAACCATACTCTTGACAATATTGTTTATACGAGTCGTACAAAGACCTTTCATCTAAACACTCAAAGTTAGTCTCATCTATAAACAGTTCATATACACTCTTGTTTGCTTCTAACAATGTTTGTCTCTCTTCGGTATATGGAATTTGTCTTGGATTGAACTTAGAAATATCTAATGTCATGAAATATGAGAACAAGTGGTTGTAAAAGTTAGGTGTCAAAGTTTCTGCTAAGTCGTCAAAATATTCTGTATCTTGCATATGAGAATCTGACGTTCTGACAACTACATATCTTCTGTCAGAACTTTCTAACTTCATCGGAACAACATTGTTTGAAACCATGACGAAGTTTGCAACATTTTCACAAACTCTTTGGTCTTTATATTTTCTTTCAACAACTCCAACTTTGTCTGTTATAAGACTCTTCAAAGCATCTGAGTTTAAAACCTTTGTTGTATCTATACTTTGAAGTTCGTTACATACTATAAGTTTCATATTCTCTATTGAGGAGTTAAATTTACCGCAGATGTTTTCTAAGTTTGTCATATTAGGGTTCGAATAGCCCTCTAACAGTTTGCATAAGATATCTGTAAAGAAAGTGTTCTTACCAGTTCTTGTTTTTCCAATACAATGAGAGCAGTTTCATTTTTAGCACTTGGATGTTGTAAGATGTTTGCAAACCAACATAAGATATACTCATAAACCTTTTCGTTTCCATTGCATATAATTTCTTTGACATGGTCTAACCAAGCTTCTATAACATTTTCTTTCCATTCTACTTGTTCGTATTTATATCCAGTGAAGATAGAATAGAAGTTTGGAGAAGGTGTATAGAACTTTATACCACGAACTGAAAAATCTTCTAACTTTGACAATAAGATATCCCAAGCATCTAACATCTTCATTCCAACTTGTACGACTTTTATTTTCTTAAGTTTTGTCTACATTCTTGTTCTGAAACTATGGTTGCTCTTGGTTTGTTAAAGACAACATCCCATTCTTTCATGACATAACATTCTGGGGCAGAGTCGACATAAATGACTAAACGTTTCAAATTCTCGACTGCTTTGTTATAGTCTCTAAATGGACACATATTCTGAACGCTTGGAAGTCATAAAAATCTGAAACGTCTATTCTGTACATTTTTATAAAAATAAAAAAAATATTTTTTTTATTCTTGACTTTGTTGTTGCATTTGTTCCATTTTGTTTGCATTTGTTGTTCTTGAGCTATTTGTTGTTGAAGTTGTTCTTGTAGTACAATACTTTCACCAGTTGCATCTTCCAATTCGAAACTTTCTGCCGTCATTGACAAATACATAGGACATAAAAGTTTTACAGGAACAAAGTTTGCGTCAACTAAGGTTAAGTTTATGTTTGCTAAAGTGTTTGAGTTTACTAAAGCTGAAAATTCTGCATTCGAATGAACAATAGGCAAACCAGCAGAGAAAGTGTTGTTTATACGCATGAGTATCTTTTGGTCATAGTAGTTTCTGTCGACATTCGAATAGCACTTTGAACCTAAGTTTGAAACAATATATAAAATAGGTGTACTTAAAGTCAATGGAACAGACAAACCTTGTATGACACCTTTTCCTGTTATAGGAAACTGTTGGTAGTAAAAACCAGATATAAGTTTTGTATTATAGCTCATATCGTTTATACTAAACTCAGTCGGACATCCAAACATAATGAAACCTGCTCTAGTTGCAGCACATGTTACATCCGTCCTTAAAGTATTAAATAAGTCAACAAACCTGTTGGTGGTATATCTGAGTAAGTATCTTCAAAGAAGTATTTTTTACCATTCACAACAACAAAGTCTTCTGGTGTCAAAAGAGCAAAACAGGCTTTAGTCGTCATCGTGTTTAAGGTCAGTTTACAATATCGTCCTTGAGGACTTTGTAAGTTTGTTGTTATAGAATTATATGACTCAGGGTTTTTAGTCGTAATAGTATAAACCACTATGTCTTCTGCCATTTACTTAGCAACTAAATTTTAATGAAATGTTGTGGTCGTCAAATATTTTTATGACGTCTGGAAACTATATTTTAAGTTCAACGTTCACCTCCTTTCATAACGTATATCTTGTCAATGACATTGTATGAAACACCACAGCAAGCAATGTCGGGTTCTATTTCTTTGATGTTTATATCGTCTGCCTCTGTCAAAAGTTTCAATAGTTCTTTCAAAATTTCATGAGGTGCGATGACATATGAGTTCACTTTTACAGGGTTGTGTTCGACCAAGTTTAACATTATACCTAAAGCTTGACAAATCTTCTCCTGAGTTTTAAGTTTGTCTTTAAGTTGTTGGTAGTCATTTCGAATATCTGCAACAGAACTTAACTCTCTGCTAACTTCAGGATATGTTGGTTGTTCTTTTACAGGAACAATTGTTATACCATCTTCGTCTTCGTATGGTTTCCCCACTTCAACATCTCTTTCTTTGACATTGACAACAACACTTTGACTGTTTGTTTGAGTTGGTGAATTTAACTTCACATCTGCCATCGCCATTAAACCTTTTGAAACACTTACGCTTCTATTTTTCGGAAATGACATTTTACTTAGAATAAAAGATGGACGTATTCGAGTATCTCTTCGAATTGAAGCAAAACAAAGTTTACACACACAAACAATACAAATACATTGACAGAATAGTTCTTATACAAACAATGGAAAATGTTATAGAATAGCAGTCTTTGCTGAAACCAAAATATTTTCATAAAGCAAAGAAAGTTGGTATAACCGATGGTGAAAGTTCTTGAAGCAGACAAAAATATAACAACAAAACTGACCGATATTTTCTAAAGGTAAGTTTTTAATACAATACTATATCAAAACTGGCGTACTGTCAATATTTGACGGAGAGAAGTCAGTTCAAGAACAACTTACTGACCTGCTGCCAAAATCTGCTCGATGGAAGCTGTCGTTATGCCAATCTGAGGAGCCCCAGCAGGTTTCATCGAACGAATTTTCAAAAGAGCATCTTCCGTGAAAAGTGCTATTGGTTTTGTAAACTTCTTTGTTTTCAATTCATTTGGACCGTCTCTGTCACCAGTATATTGTATTTGAACTGTACCAACAGTTGAAAATACCACCCATAAAGTCTTCTGAGTCAGCAAATGGAATGCCAAGCCAAAAGTTTGAACGGTCTCCATTTGTATATTGAGTTTTTTGAGCTCCTGTATGGGTCCATACTTTCACATATGGCATAATAGAACTTTGCATTTCAGGGTTAATGGTTGTTGTGAAGTTGTTGTTAAAGTTCATAGCATCTAATGTCAAGTTGTATGACCTCATATCTTCAACTGTGGAATATTCTTCTCTTGGAAGTATTTGCCATCTATGTTTATATGGTATTTAATACCAGGGTTGTAGAAGCAAGAATAGTCATTTATAGTTTCGTCTGAACAGTACAAAACATAGTATCTGCATGTTTCATTGCAGTTGTTAAAGCAATATCTGTTCTTGCACCTGGGTCAGCACTTTGTTTCCAACTTCACCTGCAAAGTCTTTGACAGATATTTGGTGTATAGGGAACATTAAGTGGAACTGCAATATATTTGGCAGCTAAAGCATTTGAAATATCTGGGTCCAACATATAGACTGCAAGTCTGCTTTCTATTCTCTTGCATTCAAACTTTTCGCATGTGAACTTAACTGGGTCCCAAGCATCTCCAGCAGCATTGAAATAATAGTTTACTTCAGTGTTGAGGTTTGAGAAACCAAAGTCTAAGTCAACTTTGTTTTTGCAAAAGTCGGCGAATGACATTTTATTTGTTCCCACTACTTCTGTAAGAGTGAATGGGTCTTGTGTTGGTGCAATGACTAAGTTATTTTTGCTTGGAGTAAGTTCGATAGAAATTTTTCCTGCCCAGTTTGGCAAGTATCTTAAAAACCTGAAGATGAGGAAAGATGACAAAGGAACTCTAAGTTTCAGTTTTTACTTTGGTTACTGCTGCTGCAGTTTGTACCAGAAAGGTCAACATAAACTCCTGGAACGTTAGGGTCAAGTCTTCTTATTTTCTCATAGTTGCATACTGGTCTGTTTGTCTCTCTAGCTTGTGGTTGTACTGAGTTTCTTAAAGCGAACCATTCATAGTTTGCCCATGTTACTGTTTGAACTAAGTCAGAGTTAGAATATATTTATATTCCCATGAAAACTTCTGGAGCATATTGGTATCCGACATAGAAAATTCCATTGCAACCTTTCTTGTCAGACAACTTGGCAGAAGGTTTTATTTCAATGTCTTGTTCCACGTATAAGAAAGAGTTGTCAATAGAAAATTATATGAAACCTGTCGCAAGCAATATCTACTGTTGTTGAAGAACCTTCTCCAAAACTCACCTACGTTTCCATAAGAAACAGCAGTTGTATATTCGTAAGTTCCAGGAACTATTTCTGACCTTCTAATGGCATTGTCGCATTCGTTATACCATTCGGAAACATTTCCATTCATAGCATCCAAAACTGTTGGCGTTATATTCTGAGCGGCGTACATTTCATATGAGTAAAAATATAGAATAGTTGGATTTATATGTCATAATAGAACCCACGTGGACCAAGCTTTACTTTCTTCCTGACTGAGTTTTTTAACTCTTCTTTTTCCTTCATTGCCCTCTGCTTGAAGTTGTTGCATCTTTGCATTTATGTTCATTCTAGTATGTTGCAAATTTCCCATGTCCTTTTTGCTTTTGGCTCTGGTCGCCCATCTCAGGTAACCTATATCCTAGAAAGAGTTTGTCATAGTCTGTATTTGAGTCTTTGCGTATTGTTTGCATGACTCTTTCCTGAGTTTCTGGTTCAAGCTCTTCAAACAGTGCCTGTCCATATGGAATATGCTCGTTTCCAAATATATGTTTTTGTAGCCATTCTGGTTTTCTTTCCATGTTACCAACTATATCTTTTGTGAATGGGAAAGCTTTTACCCAATCTTTCAGTCTTGCGTCGTTTATTTCTGTAGTTGGTTTTATTTTGTCAAGGAACATGTTTTTCAATACTAACATTTCATTTGGTACTGTCCATTTGAGTTTTCTTAAATATTCATCCCTTCTCAGTTCATTGTCTGCAAAGTAAGTTTTTATGACATTTTGTAAACTTTCATTTGCAAGGTCATGTACAATAGGTTCTCTTCCTTCGCTCTCCCTAACTTTCTTTCTAAACTCTTCACCAAATATACCATCTCTATGGTTCTGTGTAGTTCTTGAGATAAATGTTCTAGAACGTCAGGTGTTATATTTCCATCAGCCATGTTCATTTCATACTGGTCCAAAATATCTGCATGTTTCATATCTTTCAATGGCATTAAAGCCGCGCTTAAAATACCAGCTATATCTGGTTCACCATTGACTTCCATTGCGTCTACAACTTCTTGGAATTGAGGTTGTAAGTTTATGAACCACCTATCTGGATTAGCTTTATGACCCCATCTCATTGTAGTTCCATCGTCTGCAGAAACAAAAGTAGGTTTGTTTCCATCTTGGTTAGGTTCTGAATGAACTTTAAACAATGTTTCATTTCTATATGTTTTCTTGAAATTTAACCTTTTATCTTCACCGAGTTCATCCGAAGATTGAACGTTAAATGCTCGTAAGTAAAAAGGGTTGTTGTATTTGTGTACATTTTCTTTCAGTGCTTCCATTCTATGCCGAATATTTTCATCTGATGTTGGAGTCTTTTGTATGTCGGCAAACATTTTTCGATATTCTTCTACTATGTCAGCCGAATTTTTTTTAGACTCTTGGAAATATTCCATATTCTCCGCATACTCTTGTTGAGGGTCAAGATTTTTCGGCTGTTCCAAATCTTCATCTAGTTCTGTGAAGTTAGTTTCCAAAGGAGTGACTTGTTCGTTTCCTTCAGGCTCTTCTAGCTGTTGTTGCTGAACTATTTCTTCCATGTCTGGTTGTATCTGAACTATTTCTTCCTGTGGAGTTTCTTGTACCTCATCTGCTGGCATTTCATATATTCCGAGACCGTTTTCAACAATTTCCCTATCTACGTCATCCGCATTCATAAGCTTTTGTTCTTTCGTTCCGTCTCTATTTTTTACGCGTTTCATGACGAAAGTTGAATTGTCATTTAGCTCTGACATCAAATATCTCGGAGTAAATTCATCCATGTCATTTGGATGATATGCTATTAAATCATATCCCTTAGCGAGCTTGTATTTTCCAGGTTTGAGATTATATCCGTTTTGGTGCTGAGCCATAAAGCTAAATAGGTTCGGGTCAGTATTTCCATCCTTGAACTTTCTAATAGCTTCTTTATATCTGTCACTAAAGTCAACAGTATCTGGGAAACCACACTCTTCTTTAAGCATTTTTAAGAATTCTTGGTTTCCTTGTTCTCTACTTCTTTTATGTCCTTGCTCTGTTTGTGGTTGTTGTTGTGCAGGGTTTTGAACTGTTGGTTGCTGTGCTGGTTGTTGTGTTGGTTGTTGTGCTGGTTGTGGAGGTGGTTGTTGTGCTGGTTGTTGTGCATGCCTGTGTCTGTGTCCATGTGACGATGTAAATGTTCTAGGTAGTCCTGGTGCAGGTGCTTCTCTTGGAGGGTTTGGTGGTATATAAGTTCCACCAGCTGGCACATATGTTCCATCTGCAGCGTAATGTCCTATCTGACTTTTCGTTTTTAAGAAAGCATTTACTAGGTCTGTTTTGGTCTGTTGTAACTCTTTTTCTTGACTTTTCACAACAGTTGCTCTAACGGCGTCATAGGCACTTTGAACTGCCTGTCTCGTTGCTGCATCTGTTATTTTCGTCATATTTTGTGCTACTTCTTTTAACTCTTTGTCGAAACCTTCAGACTTCAGTTTCTTTCCAGATGAGAAGTCGTTCACTTGTTTCACCTTACTATGAAGAGCTTCGAAGGCGTTCTTAAAGTCAGCATTTGTTAAAGCTTCATTTGAACTGTCTTCATCCGCTTGTATTTTTGTCCTTATTGACCCTATGAGTTGGGCTGCTTTAGCGTTGGCTTGGCATCTAACCAGTCATTGTTAGCTTTTATATATTCTGCGCTTTTCATTGCCTTTTGCATGGCTGCGTCGTTATTTTTACTTTCTTGTGCTAAGTTTTCATACTGTACGGTTTGGTTTTGCAACTGTAAAAGTTTTTCTGCCTTTACATTTGCTTCAACTTCTTTTTATACTCATCGCTATCCATATATGTCTTCAGGGCTTTTTGTTTTATCTCTTCATCTTTCAGTACTTTATATTGAGTAGTATGGTTTTTCAAATTTACAACATCTTGTTCCATTTTTGCTACTTCTGCTGCTTTTTCTGACACTTTTTCGCATATTCCTCTGTACTTAGTTCTTTCAGTTTTCTTCTTTCTTCTTTTTCTCTACGTTTAACTCATTGAGTTTCTTTGTGTGTCTGTCATATTCTAGTTTCTTTTCGTTTTCACTTATTTGTTTTCTGTATGTCTATGTTTGACTTTTTGACATCTGTTATTTGATTTTTGAGTGAACTCAAATTCATTTGACTTTGAGGGTTATAAGCTGTTCCGTCTGCAGCTCCACCATAGCCTGCCATTTTCGCTAAAAGTGCCGCTCTTAAACCTCCACTCTGTGCACCAACAACTCGGTTTAAAACATAGGATTGCTTGACATTTGTTGCAACATAGTGGGGTCATTCAGCATTTGTTGTTGCAACTGTTGTTGTGGTGTCAGTCTTACTATTGGATGTTTCAATGCTCTCTTCCTCTTACGTATATTCTTACGTAGCTTACGTGGCATTTTAAGTGAAGTTAAAAAAGCGGTTTTTGACAGATGTTTTATTGTGACTTCTTCGTAAAGACTTTGTTGAGATTTCTTCGTAAGACTTTGTCAAGACTTCTCATAAAGACTTTGTTGAGATTTCTTCGTAAATGAGTGTAATGACCCAAAAATATATTTTAGGTGAAAGAGGTGAGATTTCACCTCTTTTTTCACCTCTTTTTTCACCTCTTGAATTTTCATGAATTTCTTCGTAAAGACTTGTTAAGACTTCTCATCTAATTTCTCATGAACTTTTTGTCTATGTTTTTCAAGATTTCATCGTAAAGACTTTGTTGAGATTTCTTCGTAAAGACTTTGTTGAGATTTCTTCGTAAATGACCCTAGTAGTATATTTTTGGTTAAATTTCATGAAAATTCAAGAGGGTGAAAAATGAGGTGAAAAAACAGGTGAAAATCTCACCTCTTCACCTAAACATTATTTTTGGTGTAAAATTCAAGAGGGTGAAAAATTAGGTGAAAAAAACAGGTGAAATCTCACCTCTTCACCTAAAATATATTTTTGGTGTAAATTTCATGAAAATTCAAGAGGGTGAAAAATTAGGTGAAAAAAACAGGTGAAATCTCACCTCTTCACCTAAAAATATATTTTTGTCTGATTTTACGAAGAAAGAAGTCTTGACAAAACATTTACGAAGAAGTCTTGACAAAACATTTACGAAGAAGAAGTCTTGACAAAACATTTACGAAGAAGAAGTCTTGACAAAACATTTACGAAGAAGAAGTCTTGACAAAACATTTACGAAGAAGTCTTGACAAGTCTTTACGATGAAATCTTGACAAAGTCTTTACGATGAAATTCATGAAAATTCAAGAGGTGAAAAATGAGGTGAAAAAACAGGTGAAATCTCACCTCTTCACCTAAAATATATTTTTATTGAATTCTGTATAATATTCTGAGTAATATGACAGATGTTTATATAACACTTTCTCCGGTTTATAGGACCTCTCTCATATTCTATCTTGTCATATCAAAACTCATAGTCATGTTTGTCCTCTAAGACTTCATTTATACTAAACATCAACATCAGGGCTAGAAGGCACGAAGTGCCTGGAAGCCCCACTACCTTTTTTTTTTTTTTTTTTTTTTTTTTTAATTGGATAGAAAATACAATTATATAATCTTGTACCTGGTTTAATTAAGCTAATTGTCATCAGAAACTTGTAATTTTTATGAATTTCAGATTTTCTTTTCATTACTGCTTTTCTTAATAGGTCAAGTTCTTATTTACGTTATAAAGTATGATATTTACAAATATCAAGTTATCATGTTTTTTGAGAAATTATGAGAAACAAACAAAAATGAAAAAGATAGGAATAGCAATGAATAGTGATGTGGGTATAGAAAATGTAAGAGATATGAATGCAAAGCAATCAGTATTTAGGATATTGACCATAGATTTCGAAAAAAAAATGCTGCATATTGAGCGAAAACTATGATTATATTATAAGGCTGTCATTTAAAGCATAATGAAACTATTCCCTTTTCATTTTAATCGAATAAGATAGTAAAGATTTTTGAATTAGCTAGAAACTGATGAGATGTTTTCACAAATCAGATTTTTAATCTCTATAATGCATAATTCACTCAATATCTCAATTTTGATATTGCGAGATATTTTTGCTATCGGTTTCGCAAGTTTGACACAATAGCAAGAGGGTTCTATTGTAATAAACAGAAATTCATCAAAAGTGACAGCTCTCAATTTTTTGACATTTGTAAATTCTAAATTGAATGAGAAAAATGAAATAATACTAAGCATAATACAATATTCTAGATTTAATTATAATTAGGAAAAAGTTAGTTTTGAGAGTACTTTTCATAGGCATATAGAATGAAATCTTCTGAAAAATAATATCACATAAACTCATATTATTTTCTAATATATAACTATTTTATATAAAAATCAAATTCAATGATCTTAAAAGCGAAGGATAAACCTCAAAATTTACGAATATAATGAGTGGGAATATAATGCTTATCTATCATAAAACCATATGAAATATCAATTTTTGCTTTACGCCTAATTTTTGACGACAATTAGCAAAAAATGTTAAATGTTAACACTCAGTCCATTTGAATATGAAAAATAAAATTGACTTTGATTAAATGTTTTTATTTATCATGCAATTCTTCTTGCGACCAAAGATTTGAATAAAATTCCAAAAAATAAGATAGCTTAAAAAATAATATACGGTAGTGTTTACTAATAGATGAATAGTATATAAATTCTATTAAAATGGATTTGATCCAAAAAAATATATAAAATTTGATCATAAATAAAATCGTTTTAAATTACTTCTTCATTTAAATTATAACAATTATTTTTGGTTTTATATTTTTTTGGATCAAATCCATTTTAATAGAATTTATATACTATTCATCTATTAGTAAACACTACCGTATATTATTTTTTAAGCTATCTTATTTTTTGGAATTTTATTCAAATCTTTGGTCGCAAGAAGAATTGCATGATAAATAAAAACATTTAATCAAAGTCAATTTTATTTCTCAGATGGAACGGTCAACCGCTAACTCAATTTATGAACAAATTTCCATTCAAATTTTCTGAGAGGTTCGATAAATCTTCTGATTGCTTTATCCCACTTCATTTTTATAGTTGCAAAGAATGATCTACGACAACATCCTCCAGACAGTCGGTAACACACCAATGGTCCGCATCAATCACCTTAATCCAAACCCAAAGGTCCAAATGTACGCTAAACTTGAAGGTTTCAACCCAACAGGTTCAGTTAAGGATCGTATCGCTCTCAAGATGATCGAACAAGCTGAAGCAGAAGGCAAACTCCAGCCAGGATCCACAATCATCGAAGCTACATCCGGAAACACTGGTATCGGTCTTGCTATGATCGGCCGTGTTAAGGGCTACAATGTCGTCATCGTCATGAGTGAAGGTGTTTCAATCGAACGCCGCAAGATGATCAAGGCTTTCGGAGCTGAAATCATCCTTACAGACAAGAAGCTCGGCACAGATGGCGCCATCCGTAAGGTTGCTGAAATTCTTAAGGAGAACCCAGGAAAGTACTTCAATCCAAACCAATTCTCAAACGAATACAACAAGATCGCTCACTACAAGACAACAGCCGAAGAAATCTGGGCTCAGACACAAGGCAAGGTCACACACTTCGTCTCTGCTGTCGGAACATCCGGAACACTTATGGGTGTTGGAAAGAACCTTCGTGAGAAGAATCCAGCCATCAAGATCGTTGAAGCTCAACCAACAAAGGGCCACTACATCCAGGGTCTCAAGTCCATGGAAGAGGCTATTGTTCCAGCTATTTACGATCCATCCCAGATCGATGAACACATCCTCATCGAATCTGAAGCTGCTTTCGATAAGGCACGCGAAGTTGTTGCCAAGGAAGGTATCTTCATCGGTATGTCTGCTGGTGCTGCTATGCTTGCTGCCCAGAAGGTCGCTGAAAAGCTTGATGAAGGTGTTATTGTTGTTCTCTTCGCTGATAGAGGCGAGAAGTACCTTTCCACAAAGCTTTTCGATACAGAATAAACATGATAGAATATTTATGCTTTCGATTTAAAATCAAAAAGATTTAATTTTGAATTTCTTCTAAGGTTATAAGGAATATATTCATTAAATTCATATTGATTGTGTTTTATAAAAGAGACCCCTTTAGATTTCTCGAAATTATCGAAAATATAGATTCAAAATTGAAAAATTCATGCTGAACACCGACGGCAATAGTTTGGCCTCTTGGGCATATGTCTGTTACTTCAATGTGAAATGCATATCATCGTATAAAATTTAAGATCAACATATGAAAAGTTTTTTTTATTTTCCGATGAAATTTTTTGTTTTTGACAAATTTCGAAAATGGTTACAAAGAAAGAGAAAAAAGATAAGAAAAACAAGCCACAGACACCATACGAAAAGATGAAAGCACAAGCCATGTCAAGAGCTGAAAAGCTCCAGTCATGTGTCCAATCTTTGGAGTTTCAAGTTGGTTTATTAGTTGTCTCTTTAACTTGGCTAGGAGTTCTCGTATACTTTTTGTTTAAACTTAAAAGACTAACACAGAATTTTGAAACAGATAAGTTGCGTGACAATCCTTTCGAGTTAATTAATTTCACAATTGCTTCTATCGCAAGTGAATTACAAGCACCTAATACAAGAGATGACTTCGTAGAAAGAATGACAAGCAGACTTGATCGAATAATGACTAATAGCTCTTTCGATTTAATTATTACAAATGTTTCATTGCTCTATAATGTTGTATCTGTTATGATTCATGCAGCTGAACAGAGATCACAGTATTGCGACTACTCAGGTAATCTAAATCTCATTAATAACCTTCTTAATACATCAGCCAATGTTTTGAACGTCATTCAAAGAAATTTACCGACCTGCAATATTATCCCAATTACCAAGATCATTACACAATGCCCTGGTGAAGAAAGCGTTATTAATTCTTCAAAGAAACTTGTGAAATCATTTATTTTGTCATCAGACAATAAATGTCCTCCGAAAATTGCCAAGGGCTTCATCAAATTACTCAACAATACACAGAATTATAAAGATATTGATCAAATCTTGAGTTTCGTAATTGAAGACTCAGAATTGTTCGAAAAGTCGAGCAAAGAGATTTGCGACCTTGCTGTAAAACACCAAGACACAGAATACGCCTTTACACGTAAAACTAAAGATCTTCTCTGCAAAGCTTATTCCAAATTCAAATGTCCTTCAGATGAATACTTTGATTCTTCCTGCCCACAAGAATCAGATGCTCCAGAAACAGAGCTTTAATTATACATGTTCTAAACAACTATAATTCAATAAATTTTTTTTATTATAAATTTTTCAAAAATATTCTATCATTTTTGCAAAAAATTATAAATATGAAGTCATTTGAATACAATTTCTTATGATCTTCATAATTTAATTCTACATTCAGAACCTACTTTTGGTCTTTCGATTTTTCTCAATCTTTTGATTCTCAAGTACGGAAGGCGAAGAGCAGTTCTTCCATCTTTATCTTTTACATTGGCATTTGCACCAAAACTTAAAAGAATTTCGATCATTTCGTTACTTTTTATATTTACTGCATAATGAAGAGCAGTTTCACCATACTGATCTTTTTCATAAAAATTTGCATCATAAACTATAAGAAACTTGACCATATCTTTGTTATTATTATATGTTGCATAATGAAGAGCGGTTTTCCCATTTTTATCTTTTGCATTAATATTTGCACCCTGTGAAAGGAAATATTCAGAAAGTGTTCTAATATTAAACTGTATTGAATAAATAAAACACTCACTGATTTCACGAGTCTGATCAAAATAAACTAATAATGATTCAAGATTTTTATATTCTAAGCAATGTTCTAAATTGATCTTTAATTTGTATTCAGTCATTAAGAATGTAACAAAATCAATGTTGTGAGAAATAATTGCATATTCCATGCATTTTTCATCTGGTTTTTGAAATTTTAAACATTCATTCATGATCTCTGGATTTCCACTTAAAAAAGAAAAATGAAGACATGTGATAGTTATTTTTGACCCACAATTCATTCTTAATAACCTGAAACAATCGACTGCACCATAATAACAACATAATTCAAGTAATGAATATCCTTTTAGCGCAGTAAACGGATATAAATCACTTTTTAGTTTTTGATCTTCATCAAATCCTTCACTTTCAATGAAAAAGATGAATGCTTCTTTGTCATTATACATAATTGCTCTGTAAATTGAATTTTCTGTCAGAAAATCCAGATTTTCTGATTTATATTTTTCGAATTCACCAGATATACCTAATTTAATACCATATTCTTTATAAATACCATTGTTGAACTCTTTAACTTGATAATCATCAGAAATGTGTTTGGCAAAAAATAAATATGACCTTGCATAGCGATTATTATAAGGAATAATATCCAAAACATCTCTAATTATATTTTGGAGAAGACATATCTTTGAATCAATCAATTCTGCTTTGATCTTATTGTAAATCTCATATAAATCCCCTTCATCTTCTGTTTTCAGCTGATATAAAGCAATATATAAATCGATGTAGCCTTTGTGTTTACTTCGCAATTCACTATAGTTATATGGATGAATATCTTGATCAGTCATGAAAAAATTGTAAAATTTTATTTTAGTCGTTTTTCCTATCGATGAATTTTTTTTCTTTATATCTCTATGAATAAAGCCCAAAACTGAATGCTTACGAAAGTATCCTTGTACTTTTTCTTCCTCTTTCTAGCTATATGTAAAAACACACTCAATATCTACTTCAAGTCGAGATATGAATCAGATTTCAAAAATTAATATGGCAAATGTACTGAAAATTTATGTTAGAATCATTTATTTAGTAAAAGATATGTATGTATTACCCAAAATTTAAGTGAAAGATAGATATTAACTTAAAAATAGTTTTTAAATATCAATATCATTAAAATATTAATGATTGAAATATGTATACTTAAGCTTATAGAAAGAAATCCAAAATCATTCTATCTAGTACATGTATATGATTAACTTCATTAAAATATGAATGGGCATACTATCGAGTTTGTTCCAAAATAGCGGGTTTGAAGACCAACTTTATTGCCAGACACTATATAGGGATGCTATTTATCCTATTTTCATCACACAATTTTCTAGTGAATGAAGTAGATATGTGATATGAAATAAGAATGGATGAATACAAATTAATTCAACAAATCGGCGAAGGATCATTTGGCCGTGTATTTAAGGCGAGGAGGAAATACACGGGCAGAATGGTTGCTATAAAAACAATTCAGAAAGGCAATATGAAAGACGAAGATTTAGTAAATTTCCGCCGTGAAGTTGATATTTTAAAGAAAGTTGATCATCCAAATATTATGCGTTTACTTGAATACTTTGAAACAGATTCGGAGTTTTGCTTAGTTACAGAGCTCGGAAGAGGAGATTTGTTTCAGATCATCTCAGATACGCAGAGACTACCAGAAGAACAGTTAAAACCAATTGCAGCGCAGTTAGTGTCAGCATTAAATCATTTACATCAGAAAAAAATCATTCATCGCGACTTAAAACCACAAAATATTCTCGTTTCAGATAATTCATCAATTAAATTATGTGATTTTGGATTTGCAAGAGCTTTGTCACGAACAACATTAGTTTTAAACTCAATTAAAGGCACTCCATTATATATGGCACCAGAACTCGTTCAAGAATACCCTTACACAGAAAAAATTGATATATGGTCGTTAGGTATTATCTTATACGAACTCTATTACGGAAAACCACCATATTTTACAGACTCAATGTACAATTTAATCAAAATGATCATTAATGAACCAATTACATGGCCAGGACCCATCTCCGATGAATTCAAAGACTTCATTCTCAAGGCCCTCGTCAAAGATCCTGACTCCAGATGGAGTTGTGAGCAGTTATTGAATCATCCATGGATTGCCTACGTAGATTTACGACCATTTGATGATTCATTCTACAGATTCAAGAACGAAGAGTTCGAAAGTGCTCTCAAAGACCAGGATTTCCGTCCTCCGACCTCAAGACCATTAGATTTTCAAGATGTTCTCATGTCACCAACAGAATACCCAGCTCTTACACTCTGCGAAGCTCTTAATGAGCTAGAGAATGCAGATCCACTTGAACAATCCCCTTTGGCCAATACTTTTGCGATGCATATTCCTTATTTCATTCAATGCGACGAAACAGCCGACCAAGCAACCAACATTGCAGTCAGACTTCTTAATATCGACCCATCCAGGTACTCTCCTTATGTTTCTGCCGCTGCAACAAAATTATTATCCACAAATCCGACGAAACACAACACTTTGAAGTTCCTTTCGCTTGCCATCATCATTCCTTACGCTCAATGTCGAATTGCAGAGGAAGAAGTCGTTCCACCAACGATTCCTGACGAAATTTGTCAGAAATTACATGACGAGCTTCTTGGCAGCCTTACAACATTAGATACAGAGGACACAGAGATCCTTTACACACTTCTCGTTTATCTAATTAAAGTTTCCGCCCCTTTTGGTGAGAAATTCAGTCAATCAGCCGCCCAAACTCTTCCTATTCTTAGTTTTTCAGTGATCAAGTCACCCGGACCAATTATATCCTGTTGTGCTCTTACTTTGATTGCAGCTATGGTTGCAAGAGATGAAAACTGTTTCAATTCCATTGCTCCGATTTCTGAATTTGTCCAAACACTTTTCAAACTTTTAGATGACACTAAACCACATATTTCCTCGTTCTGTCTCTACTCCTCCGCCTTGTTCTTCTGCCAGGCATCCTTATCACAGCTGAATTTCATCCCAGACTTCCAAAACAAAGTCACAAACGTTTCAGCAAGAAAAGACATAAAATTTTTGTCACGTTTTCTTTGTGGTGGTGATGCACAGTACGAAGTACGTCTTAAGAGTCTTTTGAGTGCCGCATCGAGTAGTGCACGCAGTGAGAAAGAAATCTTGTTTTACGCTGCTGTTTTCGGAAGTCCTTTCCGATGTTTCAACATTGATGAAAAAATGTTGCAAAGTTGCATTGAAAAATTGCCAATGCTACTTCCTATACACCAAGCGCCACTTCTCAGTTCGATATTATCAAGTGTTCCATCTACAACTATCATACCTTTGCTGCCATCGATGATTGACATATTTAATGTTCCAACTTGCACTCATGATATTTCTGAATTTGTTTTGTCACTTTTTGAAGAAAATAAGAAAGAAATTGAAATTGTTCGAGAGAGTTTATGTGTTAAAGGATTGATACCATCTCTCTGCAAATTCATTTCTTCAGACTTATTGACAGAACCGTCATCAGAAGTATTGTTATTAGTTCAATTAGTTCTTTCTTTTCCAAACCAAACAAAAATTCTCAAAAATTCTTGTCAGGATGTTTTACAGGCACTTTTGGCCAATGACTTCTCAAGAGAAAGCTTTTATATAGTGGCATCGCATTACGCAAGATTAAGCCATGAATATATATCCCTAATGCAGAATACTTGTAATATATTGGAACTGAGTTTACAAGATTTAGAAAATGTGTCACCTTTTGTAAGAAGAAGATGTTGTCACTTTTTAGGAAATGTATGGAGACAGGGTGGTCGTCCTAATGATTTTAGCGACAAAGCCATACCTAAATTAGTTAAACTTGCAAGTGATAATGATGAAGATGTATGTGCAAGTGCTTGTTACGCTCTTTCTAATGCTGTTTATCATACTTCTGATGTTGGAGGTTTCATCGTTCCAAGTATAAACGAAATATCTGATTTACTGCTGAAATCAAATGAAAGAGCAGTGGAATGCTCAGCAAGTTTGATATCTAACCTTGTGAGCAAAGGAGAGTTGTATACAAGAGATGTGATAAAGAAAGAATTGATTGACAAACTGTTGAATGCCTCTGAAACTGAAGAAGGAGTAATGAGAGTTTTGTCGGCTTTCCACGCTATTGCAGGAACAGACGAAGGAAAGAAACTGTTGAAGAATTCGAACGCAATAAAAGTGTTGCAGAAGGTATCGAAATCTGCTGGAGATAACTCAAAGATAACTATCAATGCGTTGATACATTACATAGAAATGTAACTTTATTAATTTTTTTTTGTTTATTTTAGTATTTTGTTGTTTTATTAAAAAAATTCGTAATATAATTTGTTGATTTTTATAGTTAAATTGTTGAGAGATGGTGAATATAGAATAGATGTTTAATTTTGAGTCAATAAAGTGAAAAACGAAAAAAATTGGATAAAGTTTGTAAAAAAATATGAAGATTTTAATAGTCAAAATTTTGGATATAACTTAAGTAGAATAAAATTCGATTATAAATCTGAAAATTTATAAATTGAGCGAGATAAAATCATTAAGTTTCATTGACCAATACACATTTTTAGCGTATTTGGAAGAGCTTCTGTAGCCTAGTGGTTATAGCGTTCGCCTAGTAAGCGGAAGGTCGTGGGTCCGAATCCCACCAGAAGCACTTAATTTTTTCTTTTCAAGTCAAAAAATAAGGTTAAAGACAAATCATTACTTCAAGCAAATGATTTCAGTCTATATTCATATCTCAGCTAGTAAATGCATTTTCACTAAAATTCACCGTCATTTTAAATGATATCAAATTTTTCCCAATTTAATATTTTAATAGGATTTATTCAGAAAATACTCTATCAGAAAGTAATGATACTCTTAAAAACAAACAGTTTATTCGTTCAATGTAAACAAAATAAAATAAATCTTGGAAAGTTCGAGAAGGAACTGATTTTCGGAAGTCTACCTATATTGGATAGAATCTGTGCTCCTGTATTTTCGCATCGTCTTATTCAAATTACTTGGAAAGCTTCAATCATTTCCACACTAGTAATATCAGTTCTTTTTTCGTAATGAATAAGCAAATCAGATAGAACAATGGTGAAAAGCGGTAGAAATTGGCCAATCGATTCTTTCACACAAATGTTTACCATTTGTCTCCGTTCGCAATCAGGCTGAGCCTTTTGGTCTTTTGCATACCATGAGATGAATACAAAGTAACAAATTGCTCTAGTAATTAGAGCTATTGATGCAATTGAGCAAAGAATATAAATAATATGCTCTGAATTGAGCTTAATACTGCACTTGATGTCAAGTTTCACTCGTAATATAATTGCCATTCCAACGAAAAGTACAATTAATATCAAATCCCATAGGATTGAGAAAAAATATCAAAAAGATTGATTTGTAATAAATAAAGATACGAAATATTGGATTATGGATACTATGGAAGCACCAATTATAAACAATTTTGTTATTCCGAAAAACTTTTGCATTTTTCCACCAATAGCATCCTTAAATGCATTGCACCATGAGTAAAGTATTGATAAATAAGCAATATTTATGGCATATCCACCAAATGAAATAACTGCTGTGCGTATTTTTGAAGAGATTTCTAAATTTTTGTAGCAAAATGCTTGGAGGAAAAGCAGTATTGTTTTTATTGCTATGCAAGCTATCATTATGTATCTTGGTATTTGATCTCTTAATAAAAAATCTGGATTTTTTATTCTAAACCAAACAGTTAGAACTACATTCAGTGTTACAATAATTGAGAACAATATAGCGAATACAAGTAGCGTGATGAACCATGATTTTCTTTCAGTATCTGAGCAAAAATCGAATGATGACATGATATAAAACAATAAAAAAGTTCCCAATTCAATTTTTGAAAGAAAAAGGTTTATTTCGGATTACATTATCATATAGTATTGATCGGAGAACATTTTTATTTTTGTTTTATATGAATTACGATCATTTTTTGATAGAAATTTAATCGTTGATAGCAAACTAAATTTTGAATTCAGTTATGATTCAAACTATTATTTTTTGATGTATTTCCTATATCACAATAACTTCTCCTATTATAAGAGAGTATAGTTCCCGAATTTTAAACAATTCGAAAATTCAATTTGTAATATGAGATGAAAATGAATTGGATACGTAGTCACAATTGATCATATAGGCTATGATTTCATTTACTAACTAACCAAAGGTGTCAAAAGTTAATCTGTATTTATAAATATCTGAAAATGTATGGCAAATTCCAGCATAACAACCTTTGTCGACAGTTTATTTGTATAAACCCTAAAAATCCCGAAGATTGACTGACATTAGAACATAATTTTATTAATTTGATACCTGGAATGCATTAGTTTTATCTTATTCTTATCATAGATTAATCTTCATAGATAAAAAGAGTAGAAGTAATAACGTGAAAATATGAAAATAGGTTTTTTAAACGTAAAAAAAAATTAAAAATAAAATAAATAAAATACTAAAACACTTATTCGATTTGTAACTTGATATCTGATCTCTGAACACCAACCGCACATTTAATAGCATCATGCAAGTTCTCTGCTGACAACTCAACAATTTCTCCTTTTTTCATCAAAGAAATCTTTGAGAATTTGACCTCATTTTCAACACTCTTTTTGATGGATTCGACGTCATCTCCGACAGTGAATTTCACAACTCTTGCGAGTTTTCCTTGCTGCAAAACCTTTGCGAAGAACTTAGTTCCCTTTGGAACTTCCACGTTCTGCAGTTTGTTCAATTCCTCGATGTCTTTCTCGAGAGTTCTGACAGAAACCATTGTCTGCCACAATCTTCTTGCCTTTCTCGATGTGATGACTTTGGAACTGACAGTCAAGTACTGCGGATCAACGCTGATGAGGTTGTAGAAGGAGTTCTCGATGTACTGGTCTCCGAGGTCTTCCAAAGAGATTTCCTTGGAAATTGTCTGTGGATTGATTTGAGGAGATTCGATTCCTGAGAGGAAAACGAACTGGTTTACGCCTTCCATGTTGACGAAAGTGATCTTTCTCGACTGTTTCTTGTTCTGGAGTTCGATGAATTCCTCGAGTGTTTGTTTCTGACTGTATTGGAATACGTCCTGTGATCTCTGTTTCTGAAGGTGAAGTTCGTTTTGTTTTTGTTTGGATTGTCTTGATTCCAAGACTTTGCCTTGTGAAACTGGTCCTTCTTTTTCTGAATTCTTCTTCTCTTCTTCCTCTTTCTTCTTTCTCTCTTCCTCTTCTTTCTTCTTCTTCTCTTCTGCTGCTTTCTTCTTTTCTTCCAAAGCCTTCTTTTCTGCTTCTTCTTTTTGTTTTCTTTCCGCTTCTTCTTTTTGTTTTCTTTCCGCTTCTTCTTTGGCCTTCTTTTCTTGTTCTTCTTTGGCCTTCTTTTCAGCTTCTAACTTTGCAAGTTTTTCTGCTTCTTCCTTAGCCTTTCTCTCGGCTTCTTCTTTTTGTTTTCTTTCTTGTTCTTCCTTGGCTTTCTTTTCTTCTAAAGCCTTCTTTTCTGCCTCTTCCTTTGCAAGTCTTTCCTGTTCTTCTCTTTGTTTTCTTTCTGCTTCTTCCTTTTCTTTTCTTTCTTGTTCTTCTTTAGCTTTCTTTTCCTCTGCAGCTTTTCTTTCTGCTTCTTCCTTTTCTTTTGCAAGTCTTTCTTGCTCCTCTTTCTTCTTTCTTTCCTCTTCTTCTTTGGCTTTTCTCTCTTCTTCTTCTTTGGCTTTTCTTTCTTCTTCTGCCTTCTTTTCAGCCTCTAACTTTGCAATTCTCTCTGCCTCTTCTTTGGCTTTCTTTTCTTGTTCTTCTCTCTCTTTTCTTTCTCTTTCAAGTCTTTCTTCCTCTTCTTTCTTCTTTCTCTCTTCTTCAGCTTTCCTTTCTTGTTCTTCTTTAGCCTTTCTCTCAGCTTCTTCTTTAGCTTTCTTTTCTTCTGCAGCTTTTCTTTCTTGTTCCTCCTTTAATTTTCTTTCTTCTTCCTCCTTTTGTTTTCTCTCTTCTTCTTCCTTTTGTTTTCTCTCTTCTTCCTCCTTTTGTTTTCTCTCTGCCTCTTCTTTTGCAAGTCTTTCTTGTTCTTCTTTTTGTTTTCTCTCTGCCTCTTCTTTTGCAAGTCTTTCTTGTTCTTCTTTTTGTTTCTTTTCTTCCTCTTCTTTCTTCTTTCTCTCTTCTTTCTTCTTTCTCTCTTCTTTCTTCTTTCTCTTTTCTTTCTTCTTTCTCTCTTCTTCTTCCATTTGTTTCTTCTTTTCGTCGACTTCTGATGATTTGTTTCTGTTGTCTTCTTCTTCTCTTTGTTTCTGTTCTTTTCTCAACTCCTCTCTTCTCTTGAGTTCTTCTTCAGTGAATTCAACCTTTCTCTCTTGTAACTGATAATTAGTAACAGGTAAATCTTTCTCTCCTGCAGCGACATTTAAGTAGCAGAGAGTGTTCAAAACACTGCCTCCAAGTGGAGATTCTCTGCCTCCAAATATCAAAATCTCTCCTTGGTACAAAACACAGGCAGAGTTGACAACAGCGCGTGGTGGATTTCCGTACTCTTTCATCTCAACAATCTTGTATGTCTTCAAATCAAGAGCGTGGAGAGGAACAGTGTTTGTTCCTGATGTTCCACCGATGAAATAAGCGAATCTGCCGTGTTTGAAGACAGAAAAGTTCATGCCGGAGAATTCCCTGTCAACAGAGATCGGAATGTAGAACCATTTCATTGTTTTCAGATCTAAAATGTCGATCTCGTTCGCAAGTCTCTTCTTGGAGTTTCCGTACATGATTACCATCTGTTCCTGGTCATTGATGAACGCGCTGTGCATGAATCTGCCTGGTGGAGGGTTCTCTGTCAAACATTCGTAAAATCTGTTTGTATCTGTTTCGAAAATGAACAGAGAGTTGGAGATCTGTTGTCCAGGAGTCATTCCGCCGAAGATAATCAGCTTGGAACCCCATGAAACACAGGAATGGCCAAATCTCGCATGTTCAGGTAACTCGTCCTTAACTTTCGACCAAACACCCGTGATCTGGTCGAATTTCCAGATATCGCTGGCCATGGCCGATAGCAATTTGCCACAGCAAACGTAAGCGCATTCGCCACATGCGACGAAAGTATGGCCAAACCTTGGCGGAACAGGGCAGTTCTCTTCGATTGTCCAATGGTTGGTGTCGATATTGAATTTGAGGAAGTTCGTGGACAACATCAAGTTCCCATTTCGTCCGCCGAAGTAGAGAGCTCTTCCATTTACGATGCAGCCAGCGTGGAGCCATACCTGGACAGGACTGTCGGTTCCCAAACGCCATGTAGCGAACGGTTCCTTGCAATCGATGTTTGAGAAACAGACATTTATCTGTTGGAGGAGCTTTTCGTAGAAGGAAGCACTTTCTTCTGAATCCTTGAACGTAATATGGATCTCTGATGTACCAATAATAACTAAAGCGTCACCTTGTTGTCTGAAATGAAGGTTCTCAAGGTTTTGGAATAAAAGAACCTCTTGATTCTTCTTGTGCTTATCGGTAATAAGAAGGATATCGTTGAATAAGTTGATAAATCCCTTTCCCGAACTAGCTGCAATCGAAATAATTTTAACTTCGCATTGCATGAGGAGTTGGCGACGGGGGATAAGGATCTTGTACGAATTGCCGATCTCTTTTTGAAGCTGGTTCATCACATATGTCATTTTCATCATAAATGTGCTGGAATTGAACGAACCGTTGACAGTTGTGAGAGCTTCAAGGGTTGTAGGGAGTAAGTCTTTGTCTGGATGGAATCTTGGTGTTCTCTTGTCAAGATCGCGAAGTAAAAGAGTATATTTCGGATATCTTTGGACAGGAGCGACGTAGAACTGAGCAAATGAACGGCCAGATTTATCTGGGCATTTGTCTTGTAATTCTTGGAAGGCTTTCGTCATCGAACGTGATTTTAATTTATTTAATATGTATGCGTCGTTTGCCTGGTAATTTGAGACGAAAGCAGATGATACTTTGAAGTAAGGAACGAAGTTGAGGAATGTTTCGCAGATTGTTTGCTTAAATGAAATCTTTTGCTGTTTCAACTGTTCTAAAAACATCTGGTGAGCTCCAATCATCGAAGAAACGTTCTTGAACAGTTCATTTCCAACTTCGTCATTGAAATATCCCGCTGACTTGATCTGGGGCTGCCAATAAGTCAACATCGTCTTCAATGTTTCGATGTAGAAAGCTTCTGAATCGACAATTTGCTGGCAAAGGTTGATACGATGCTTTATTGGATGAATGGCAGACTTAGAAAGGTTGCAGGAGTAAAGATAACTATTTTTCGCCAAATGTTCAGGATTTGTCTTGATTATTGTCTTCTCATCTAATTGTGTGCCATTTTCTGAGATTGTCTGTTGACTGCAATCGTAGCCAAAGAGTTGAGAGCATTTTCCTAATAATGAACGAGCTGTTAATGATTCAGCCTCCGCTTTCGTTAAATCGATTACCATGTTTGGAAATTCAACATCGGACTGCGTTTTAATTTCTACTGGAATTGAGATGTATGTTTGTTCATTTGGACCAAGTTCTCTTAGATGATAAGGAGCAGGGGGATATCTTTGTGGCCTGATAGTTAGTCGTAAGTTTTTTTCGATTTCGAAGAGTTTATCCGTAGGCTTGAGTAAAATTCTAAATTTAGGTGTGCATAAGAGGATTTTATTCGCATCTAATTTATAATTTTCTGCTACTTCAGCTACGGTAAGCTCATCCTTGTCTATATCCATGACTATATTAGGAAGAGGGCCTTTCACAATATTCAAAAACATTTATATAAAATAAAATAAAAAAATTTCTCTCACTCGAGAAAAAAAAGCAGAAAAAAAAAAGATCGTCAATTTTTTGATTTTTATAAAAGTTGAGCTTTATGATAACTATATTATATTCTTCAATTTCAGATTTATGTCTATTAAATTTTGTCCATTCTATCGTCCAGATTTTTGATGTAATCGACGTTTATTTTTCAGTACGTCATAGATCTCAAATTCTCTCAAATTTGAGAGAAATGTGGAAAAGTGATTAATCCGAGTTGTAAGGTATGAAACAATCATTTCTTATTCAAAAACATATATGTTTTATGTAATAGAATACTATTTACAAAGCTAATACTTGCTCTCCTGATAAATAAAATTGTCAAATTTACCCTCAATTTTTAACTTTTGCAACTCCAAAAACCAGGTGTTTTTCCAGAACTACCATCTAGGATGAGTCCTAGGAGCTATAATTCTAGGGTTAGATGATACCCACTTAGTACTTTTATTTGTATATGTTTTAGTGGAATTTGGTGAGGGGTCATGAAATTCGTATCTAATTTGCTATCATCTAAGCTGGTAAAAGTTAGAGAAAGCTATTTACTGGTTGTATATTACAAATATACCTTGTAATAGAAAATATAAGTGTTTGTGATTTAAATTCGCTCAATTAGCTCGAAAATTTGTTTTATATCCATGACAAACTAACACAATCCTATTTATGTGATTGCCAATCTGTTCCCAAAATATATCAGCATGAATATATATATATTGATATTATTTGCAATTTCATCATTAAATAGTACCTTTTTTTCTATTTTTAATTTAGAAATAGTATATTTATATGATAGCGACACAAGATTTTAATTAAAAAATATATGTTATCGATCATCACACTCAAATTGAATTTCAAAAATTTTAGAATTTTTCAATTTCAATATTGAAAATATATTTCTTATATCATAGCGATTCATGTTATAATAATATGGAGAAAAATATTGTTTTAAATCTAAAATTTAAAATGAATGATTGGGCATTACATTAATCCAATTTATTGTTTATTTGTTAATCTAGTGGAAACAATTAATATTTTGGAGAAACAAAAATTTGAAATTTGAAATTTTGAAAAAAATGCATGAATCGGTAATTAAACATTGATTTATTAATTTATTAGCCATGCTTTTGATGTTGGTCTTATTCTTAAGCCGATTTAAAGAATTAATTTTTCCAAATCGTGTTTGACATTAACACATATAGATATATCAGGAAAAAAGGTATCACTTATCAAGTTATTGGTTTTTATGTATCTCCTAACTTTGCCTCGTTCTGAATACAATTCTAGTTAACGAATTTTAAATAACTATATGAAGAATACATCATTTTGGTTTTATTATTATTAAAATGATATATATTAGCTATGTATATGCTTGTAAGAATATTATTCCGTGAATTGGAAACAGAAAAAATAAATTTAGACAGAAAATGCATATCTTTAAAAAATAATATGAAATTTAGCTTTGATATTATTATCCGATAAAATATGCATGATAATTACTCCGCAAATAAAATTTAGGAAGCAAGTTGTGACGGTTTGGGCGGTTTTCAATGGCCCACAAGGAAGGAAGTATCGTTTTATCAGGCAACAAGAGGTCTTGAAATGAGTAAAGGACTGATCACCCTTGAAAGGTTCAAACTTGCTTGCGCGCCGCAGTCTTAAAAATGATATGTTTCACTTCTGGTCGAAAATTTCAACCTCTATGACAGTTGTTGGATGAACAATTGTGTAGCGGGATGAAATCTGAGTGCGGCCTGGGGCTGCAGCATCAATCTTCCCGGCATCTTTACCGCAATCATCTCTTAGATTGCACACAAAGTTGCGAACGAGCAGCTTTCTATGCGGTAAAGATGCCGGTAAAAGAGAGCCGTAGTGATTCTCTGCTGCAGCGTCAATCTTCCCGGCATCTTTACCGCAATCATCTCTTAGATTGCACACAAAGTTGCGAACGAGCAGTTTTCTATGCGGTAAAGATGCCGGAAAGAGAGAGTCGATGTGAGGTTCTTTTTGAGGGCTCCTCGAATGAGACACTGTTCCGCATTGATAACTTGAACGCGGAAGTTTGACCGACAAGAGTGTATTGTGCACTCCTGTCGGTCGCAGTGTCTCATTCTGGGAGACATTGCCTCTGCATGTCTCCCAGAATGGAACAATGTTCCGCATTGATAACTTGAACGCGGAAGTTTGACCGACAAGAGTGTATTGTGCACTCCTGTCGGTCGCAGTGTCTCATTCTGGGAGACATTGCCTCTGCATGTCTCCCAGAATGAGACACTCTTCCGCATTCATAACTTGAATGCGGAAGTTTGACCGACAAGAGTGCATTATCCAATCTTTTTTGTCATATACCTCAACCCACAAAGACAAAACCTTACATAAAATAGGTAAACTTTGGTTTTCACTTAATAATGTTTATTTTTAATTTTTTGTTCTTTATATAACTTTTTCTTCTACTAAACTATTTTACAGACTCTACTGAGCTATCCTCACATATATACCTGTGACAATAACAATTATATATACTCCCTTCATATTCTGATCTCATGACATATTACAGCACAAACTATAATATATACAACATACCTCATAAAGTCTGATTTTACCCCTATCTAAGCGTTCAAAACCTATTTTCCTTAAAATTTCTCTTCAAGTTCACACTGAAACAACATCTTTTTTTGAAAATTACAATTTTTTCAAAAAAATGTATGAATTCAAAAAGTCATACTATATCTAGTCATTTACCCAACATTAATTTTGTATTTAGTTTTAAGATATTCATTTTATTATACGTCTTATTCAGAAAATTAAATATATTTGTGAGGGAAAACGGAGGAAATAATAAATATGTCAAGATCGAGGAATTGACAATTTTAAGGAAAATATTAAGTTGTGTATTTTGTGTTTATCTCATTGTGTGATGCATATTTTCACGATCTGACAGCAGAAATCGAATCAGTAGAGCCAGAAGAATCAGATTACGCGGGGAA
Organism: Trichomonas vaginalis G3; assembly: GCF_026262505.1. Taxonomy (NCBI): domain Eukaryota; phylum Parabasalia; order Trichomonadida; family Trichomonadidae; genus Trichomonas; species Trichomonas vaginalis. Next base: position 32,125,778 of record NC_067207.1, read on the forward strand.
AATAGGTTTTGAACGCTTAGATAGGGGTAAAATCAGACTTTATGAGGTATGTTGTATAATTATAGTTTGTGCTGTAATATGTCATGAGATCAGAATATGAAGGGAGTATATATGTTATTGTCACAGGTATATGTGAGGATAGCTCAGTAGAGTCTGTAAAATAGTTTAGTAGAAGAAAAAGTTATATAAAAGAACAAAAAATTAAAAATAACATTATTAAGTGAAAACCAAAGTTTACCTATTTTATGTAAGGTTTTGTCTTTGTGGGTTGAGGTATATGACAAAAAAGATTGGATAATGCACTCTTGTCGGTCAAACTTCCGCGTTCAAGTTATGAATGCGGAACATTGTTCATTCTGGGAGACATGCAGAGGCAATGTCTCCCAGAATGAGACACTGCGACCGACAGGAGTGCACAATACACTCTTGTCGGTCAAACTTCCGCGTTCAAGTTATCAATGCGGAACATTGTTCCATTCTGGGAGACATGCAGAGGCAATGTCTCCCAGAATGAGACACTGCGACCGACAGGAGTGCACAATACACTCTTGTCGGTCAAACTTCCGCGTTCAAGTTATCAATGCGGAACATTGTTCCATTCTGGGAGACATGCAGAGGCAATGTCTCCCAGAATGAGACACTGCGACCGACAGGAGTGCACAATACACTCTTGTCGGTCAAAGTTTTGCAATCACATTCTGATTGGAGAAGATTGTCTCATTCTGGGAACATGCAGAGGCAATGTCTCCCGAAATGATACCGTCATACCAACACCAATTTATTCCTTCTTTCCATTGTCATACAATTCAATATTTTTATCAATCTTAATCAACTTTTTTTATTCTTCTTTAATTCAATTTATCTTTCTCCTAGAATATCTATTCCTTTAACAGACATAAAATCACTAATCGAGCTTTTTCAATACTCAAAATTTCATATAAATCTTTGTTATTTTTTCTCTCATCGCTTATTTTATTAAATATACATATTTCCTCTCACATATCCCTCTTCATATATATTGGATCTCAACACTCATCTATTAGAACAATATATTTTCGCTTAATCTCATATTATTCATTAACAATCTTTCATCTTCTTATTTCTAGTTAACCTACCAATATATATATAGAATATATGCCCAATTACATATTCAGATACATTAAATTCAAGAAATTCTTCTAATATTATTCTCCTATTCATAATAAAATCATATTTAGTCTCACATCACAATTCTATCAGTTCTCCAATATCATATCATATTGGTAACATCACATATATCTCTTATAATATCACTTAAATTTGTATTTTTTTATTAATTATATTTAATTAGTTCTACATTCTATTATTATAGAGGTTTGACAAACTCATCAATAGTTAAAATCAAAATCTATTCAGAACTTTGAATCTAATGAAAATTACATTTCGATATCTTTTTGCAAGCTTAATTTTTTGTATTATCTTAAAATACATTTAGTAATGTTATGTACGTATTGAATTCAAATTATAGCGCAGTAACATGCAACTCATCTTGAGATTCACATTTCATTTTCACAATTATTGCATATATACATCAATAACATATTGTACTCATATATCTACACGACTCTAAACTCAATGACATCAAATAATGCTTGTAATATTTAAAATAATTTTTGCATTTTTGATTCTCAGCTTAACTTCTATAAATGTCACCAAAACATTTCATTCCTACCAAGAAATATTATATTAGTAATTAAGCGTTTATTACCATTGTTACTCACATCATATTAATTCATTTTTGTAATTTTTTAAATAAATGACTGGAATCATAAACCCTATGTACCCATATCAACATGTTAAAATTTCAAAGTCTGAAACTTAGTATACATTGAGTTTCATGAAATCAGATAATCTTGTAGATTTCTTAAATATTATATATTGCTGGCCAATAATGATGCAGCATGATTCTCCATCATATCAGCATTCTAAACATATCTTTATTTTGTCAATTGGCATAAATTAAGGGTGCTTTTCAGGCGATAAATGGTATTTTAGATACCTGGGCAGGGGGTCATGAAAAAATTGCAAAAGTCAAAAATTGAGGGTACTAAAAATTTGAATTCCTAAATTTTTGTTCCAATGTTACAGTGTCATGTATTGATCTTCGAACATCATGAGTTATTATAAGATGAACCTGATCCGCAGATACAACATATATAATATTTGATATCTTAATATATAGATTACCATTGAATTTTATCATATTAAATCTTAAATTGGACTTGAAATAGCATATTTTTTGCCTTTGTATACTTCTAACGATTCATCTATGATATGCTTTAATTGTTTCTGATTCAATTGCCTAATAAGCCTGCTTTTTAATTGATCTGATTTATTTTGATCATAAACTTGGCCTTCTGGAATAAAGAATAAGAAATATGGCTTTCCATCTTCTTCTTCCATTTGCTCTTCGTTTGGTAAAGCAAATACAATTATAGTTGGAAATCCAATTGGAATGCCTTCAGTATAACAAAACTGAACACTTGCATCTTGATCAACATAGAATGCTTGAATCTCATCATTGTTTTCAAGAGATTCCATTACTTCTTGTAATGCATAAAAAGTGTATCTGCATGGCGGAGACCAAATAGTTCCAAGAAGAATAATACTTACATGCTTCGTTCCTGTTTGTATTTGTCTGATAGCATCATCTATACTAGTAAATTGTGGAATAGGAGGATTAATCATTTTTTTGAAATAAAAAAATCAATTATTATTGTTTAATCTTTATTACGTATTTCATTCAATTTTTGTAAAAATTGAAAGCTTAATACGGAATTAATTATAAAATATATGTTTTTCAATATGTCAAATGATCAAAAACATCTGTTTCTACTCCATTTTGAATGAGAACTTCCTCAGCTAATTTCATGCTATAATTTATTGCAATGTTAAGAGGAGTTTTTCCTTTATCATCTTTGATATTTATTTCTGCTCCAGAATCAATAAGAAGCTGTATTATTTTTGGATCATTTTTAATGGCAGCATAATGAAGAGGTGTTTTATAATTTTCATTCTTTGCATTTACATTTGCATTATGTTCCAAGAGATATTTTGCAATTTCATAGCTGTGATTTTTTGCTGCGAAATGCAGAAGTGTATTCATCATTGTATCAGTTGAATTAACACCAGCTCCATTTGCAATAATCTCTTCAATTAACTTCAGATCGTTCAAATAAATAGCACTATGGAGTGGAGTATATCCATTTTTATCCTTTTCATTTATATTAGCTCCATGAGAGACAAGCGTTTTGATGCCATCATAAAATTGTACTTTAACTGCAATATGTAGAGGAGTTTCGATATGACAATTTCGAGAATTTGGATCAGATCCATGATTCAAAAGAAACTCTAATAATTCTGACTTAACTTGTATTGCATAATGAAGTGGTGTTTGTCCATCTGAGGTTGCTATATTAATATTTGCTCCATTTTCAACTAAAAATATAACAGTTTCTGAGTTACTGTACCATATAGCCAAATGAAGAGGTGTTTCTCCAAATTGATTTGTAGCATTAATATCCAAACCATAACACATCAATAATTTAATAACTTCAACTTTATTTCCCCTTGCTGCAGCATGCATATAACTCTCTTTTACAGGTGACAAAAAATGAATATAGGCTCCTTTATCAATAAGATATTTCACGATTTCTGTGTAGCCATAATGACATGCATATTCTAATGAGTTTTGACCAAAATAGGGTTGTACAAACTGGCACGCCTGCTGGCACACCTTTTTTGGTCAGCTGGCACGATTTTTTTAAAAAACACATTAAAAAAGTCACTTTTTGCCCCATCTAATGAGATTTTTTTTACAATTTTTTTCCCCTTAGTTTTCAATTTAGATATGATTTTAAGCTCTCCAAATTGAAGTTTACCTGATGTTTCTTAGTTTTTATGATAATAAAATGTTGCAAAGTTGAGTTTGGATTCAATAAATTTAAGAAAATTTTATTTTACAATGAAATTATAAGAAAGGATGTTTTTATCCTATGTCAAAGAGAATACATTTGTAGATCCCGACTTTTGACATGGTTGAAAATTCAAAAAAAAATTCAAAATTTAAAAAAAAATTAAAAAATATAAATTTCATGTTAAAAAATGATTTTTGAAATTTTTTTGGAAAAATAGAATGTCATATTTTTATGTTTTATTGCTATTTTTTACGAAATCAATAAAATATTTGTTAATTTGGCTGAGATTATAAATAAAATCTTTCTAAATCTTGCAATTGATTGCTAAAATCTGTTTTATGTATTAATTGGCATTGAGATTCGTTATAAAAGAATGCGAATTATTTTGTATGAGTAAACGTATTTTGTAAAATTTCAAATTCTCTTCTCTTATTACTTACCTTAGATCTCTCGGCTTTTAGCTCTCAGATTTCGCTCATAGAACTCAGGTTTTAGTTATGTACTCATAGATGTATCATTACTGCCCGCAGATCTCTCATTACTACCTTACTAACCAGATCTTAACTCTCCGACTTTACTAACCAGATCTTAACTCTCATTACTACCTTACTAACCAGATCTTAACTCTCATTACTAACCAGATCTTAACTCTCATTACTACCTTACTAACCAGATCTTAACTCTCATTACTACCTTACTAACCAGATCTTAACTCTCATTACTACCTTACTAACCAGATCTTAACTCTCATTACTACCTTACTAACCAGATCTTAACTCTCATTACTACCTTACTAACCAGATCTTAACTCTCATTACTACCTTACTAACAGATCTTAACTCTCATTACTACCTTACTAACCAGATCTTAACTCTCATTACTACCTTACTAACCAGATCTTAACTCTCATTACTACCTTACTAACCAGATCTTAACTCTCATTACTACCTTACTAACCAGATCTTAACTCTCATTACTACCTTACTAACCAGATCTTAACTCTCATTACTACCTTACTAACAGATCTTAACTCTCATTACTACCTTACTAACCAGATCTTAACTCTCATTACTACCTTACTAACCAGATCTTAACTCTCATTACTACCTTACTCAACAGATCTTAACTCTCATTACTACCTTACTAACCAGATCTTAACTCTCATTACTACCTTACTAACCAGATCTTAACTCTCATTACTACCTTACTAACCAGATCTTAACTCTCATTACTACCTTACTATCAGATCTTAACTCTCATTACTACCTTACTCATCAGATATCTAATTATTTACATATGATTTCTCACATCTCACTCAAGTCTCATTACTTACCCTATCTTTTTAACCTTTTCTGATAATTACTGAAATAACTAAATCCTTTTTTTAGTTTAATTCTGATATTAAATTTTTAAAATCTCTTTAATTTTTTGAACTACGCCTTTAATTTGTAATTGCCGATTTCACAGATTTGAACCATTTAATAAAATAACATTATTCAACTTAATCATATCAAACATGGTAGTTTGATTTTCAGATCTACATTTTAAAAACCTCTTTATTATCTTGAGTTATACTTTTATTATATAATACCTGAGTTCATAACTGAAAACTCTTAATTAGAGTACAATATTCAACTTAATCATAACAAGATTTGTTGAATTTCAAATTTGATTTATATCTTCCATCACTTAAAACTCTCACAGCTTACAATATAAGCTAAAAAGTATATTTTCATAGTAATAAAATTAATTATTAAATTTTTTACTTTTTCCTTTCCAAAACTAGAAAAAAAGGAAGGGAAAAGGGAAAAGAAGAAAGAAAGAGAAAAGAAAAAAAGAAGAAAAAATAATGAGCATATTATATAATTGTGGTCATAGGCCGAGTGGCGTGGAAAGGATGTCGCCCTTCGGGCTCCACCCTTTCCACGCCACGAGGCCCGATTTTTGGCCACTTTTTTGATTTTGGCCGCGTGCCAGCTCCTGGCAGGCGTCCCGCAAAATTGTGCCAGTTTGTACAACCCTAGACCAAAATATGTTGTTTGATTCACATTGGCTCCGAGACTTATAAGCTTTTTAACTACTTCAAATTCATTTGCAGAAACAGCATTAAGTAAAGTAAACTGAGTTCTATTTCTATATTCTATGTCTGCACCATTGTTGATTAGAATTTCACAAAGATAAGGTATTAAAAAATATGGTGACTCTAATAGGACTTTGTTTATATCTACATTCTCACAAATTATGATCAGAAAAGCCTCTAAGTTATTGTAATTTTTTGCATCTTCCATTCGAATTTTTAAGTTAAAATTATTCATTAAATATATGATGAAATCTGTGTTATGCGACATAATTGCGTATTGCATTGTTGATGGCGATGGAGTTTCATATGCCATGTATTCTTTAATTATATTTGAATTTGCTCCAATCAATGCGTATTCTAATTCATCTTTTATTTGAAATTTTAATTCCGATCTAATGAATTTAAAACACTTTTCTGAGCCGCATAGTGCAGAAAATGATAGAATGTTATATGAGTTAATATTATGAAATCCTTCCATTTCTAGTTTTATGTCACAATCCCCATTAACTAGTCTTCTAAATTCTTCTCAATCATCATTAATAATTGCCTTAAAAATTGGATTAAAATCTTCAATCGTTTGTTTAAAATCTTCTAATCGACTAATATAAAAATTGTCAATTGGATAATCTTTTGCTATTAATTTTAATATGTATAAAAACGAATCAATATTCCGACAATGTAGATGTGCTTCCACTGCAATAAGATTAGTTATTGCGGAAATCCTGATTTTATACTTTTCTATTAAAACTTCCTTGATGTTAGTATAAATTTTGCTTAATTCGCATTCATCAGCTGTACACAACTTATAAATTGAGTCGAAAGTATCGATATAGTCTGTAAAAGTATTGCGTAACTCATGAAAAGATAAAGATGACCTCTCCATGTCAGACACTAATATAGAAATATGAGTATTGCTTAATAAAAGAAGTATTTCTCCATAAAGTGTATAATTGCATACTGAAAGATTGATCGTAGCACTAAACTAAAATCACAATAGAACTAAAAGTTACCAAAATCACTTATTGCATATTATAAATATCAAGTCCATGTATGGTTTATTTAAATTGCGTAGAAATACCTTATTGAACTTCTATATTATTTAATCGAAATTTTACAAAAATCAAAGAAATTGATGTTCAAACGCATATTTTGTCTTGTTTGATCCAGGTTGTTTTAAGACCGAAATCACTTTAAAGATTTTTGATATCGGATAAAAATGGCCGGACATTTTAGTTTACAAAATAAAGCCGCTGATAAATAGTCAGTTCATTTGTCATGTCTACAGAAGCTGCTCCAATAGATGTCACAGGAAATGGCGATTTGATGAAATACATCATCAGAGAAGGTACAGGCCAACAAGCTAAGAAGGGAGATAAGTGCTCAGTTCATTACGTCGGAACATTAGAATCCGATGGCAGCAAGTTCGATAGCTCCAGAGATCGTGATGAGCCATTCGAATTCACAATCGGTCAGGGTGTCATCGAAGGCTGGTCCCTCGGTGTTGCTACAATGAAGGTTGGTGAACTTTCAAAGTTTGTTATCAAGTCTAATCTTGGTTACGGTGCTGCTGGCTCTCCACCAAAGATTCCAGGAGGTGCTACACTCGTCTTCGAGATCGAGCTCCTTGAAATTGTCGTTGAGAAGACAAAGGAAGAAGTTATTGCAGAAGCTAACGCTCTTTGCGATGAAGCTAACAAGAAGTTCCGTGAAGGTGACTTCGCTGGTGCTCGTGATGCTTACCACCATGCTCTTCATAAGATTGCTAGGCAATACGGCTCAGATATTGACCAACTCAAGGTTAAGTTCAACAACAACCTTTCCCTTGCTCACGCTAAGCTTTCAGAATGGGGTGAATCCCTCCACCATGCTGAATCTGTCCTTCAAACAGAAGAAAACAACGTCAAGGCTCTTCTTCGTAAGCTCGAAGCTGAAATTCACCTCGACCACCTTACTGAGGCTAAGGAAACCCTCAAGAAGGGCTTAGCTGCTTCCAAGAATGACAAGGTCTTCCAGGCAATGGGTGAAAAGATCAAGGAAGCTGAGAAGGCTGCTGCTAAGGTCCAGGATAACCTCTTCGCTAAGATGATGGGCAAGAAATAAATATGAATGTTAACCTTAAACTAATTTCAAAAAAAAATATTATTTTTATTTTTAATTATGAACATTCTTTTCATTAAATATCGATTAGGATTTCTCAAACATTCATTAAATTTCTATTCTTTTTCATTAAATTTAGATTTTTGGCACCATTTGAATGAAGATATTCAATTATTTTTATTTTTAATGACAGCATGCTGTACACAAAAGATCTGTTTTGCTGCTTTTGTCTGTTTCATTGATATTTACTCCGTGTGAAAGCAGAAGCTCAACAATTTACTTCATATAATCAATTAATCTTTTGAACCATGTGATATGAAATATTTGCAAAGAGATGTGATATCAAGCAATTGTTAATAGGTTGTAAACAAATGATTTGTTAATTCGAAATGATTAAAAATAGCATATGATCAAATAGTAATGCACACAACAATAACTTAGTCCAAAAATGATATCAAACGCTAAGATTACACTTATGCCATGCTGAATTTAGTAATATATGAGATAATAAACTCGTAAAGTCTCTTTATCAACTTTTTTGAAAGATATTCACTCATTGTTGAGGCAGGTGTACCATTAGGAGACTTTGTGTAAGGAAAATTAGTTTAAATTCAATATCTTCTCAAAAAGAAATCCTTTATCTAAATCATTTATTAAAAAAAGAGAAATTAGTAATTAAAATAAATATTTTTAAAGGTACTAATCGACATCAGCATCAACTACATTTTTGAATATTTTTCTAACAGCGTTTGTTGCACGGTATTCCAAGATTTCCTTGAAATCAGGAACGTGTATTCTTGTAGAACTCTCTTTCGACATATCCATTGTATTATATTCATTCATATTTCCAATTATCAGAACTCTGAGCTTCACTCCTGCCTCGTTTTCAGTTACGTAGCAAGTATCGGTTTCTCTGAGTCCAGATGTCAATACTTCGCAAAGGAAAATAACGTTGAATTTCCTCATATTACTTCTTCTGAACTTATTCCTAATTTCCTTGCTATAAGCATGTGCCTGTTGACTCTTTGCAGCCAGGTAAATGCCTTTACCGTACACTTGGCCGTTCCTTTCGTTTTGTGTTCCACTCATAACTTTTAATCCGTTGTGAAGAATGGAGAAAACGCAATCGAATGGGCATCCGTGGAATAAGTAAAGGGAAATACTGTCTTTCTTCTGTTCATTGAACAATCTTTCCTTTTCTTGATCAGCGGATAAAATGAAAAACTGTCTTCCAACATCTTTGAAGACGCTTAGGCTTCCTTGTAAGGATATGAGTTGGTTCTTGTTCGAATAAATGATCCATCTTACGATTTCGTATGGAATATGTTTGTATTCTTCGTAAAATTGCTTATTTGGTTCATTATTACGCAGAACAAGGAACTCATATAGGTCTGCTTCTGATGCTTTTGTCGCCATTTCATTAACACCAAGCAAATCCCTGAAAACTGCGTTAAATCTCGTTTCATCGAACTTGTAATTGGGAAATAGGTAGTTAAAGATACGTGGTGGTGGTCGTGGGTCCATGAAATTGCAGCCATTTGCGAAGGCACTGATCAATAAGTCAGCGGCGTATGGATCTCTTTGGATTTCGAAAAGTAAGTTGGAATCTGCAGGCTGGAATGGCTTGGCATCGCAATCTGTGCATGTTGTAGGACGAATGGTAACGAAATTAAGTGGTTTCAGGCATCTGCAGCAGTGATCTTGGAAATCAAAGTAAATTTCCAACATTTCGAGGATTAAATAAATCAATGGACAATCTTCTAGTTTAAATGGCATCTGGAACTTTGTATCATTCTTACTAAATTGGCCAATTCTAATTGCGTTCCTTGCTTTGTCAAAATCGCCTTGAAAGAAGCCTAATGTGCACTGCACAACGGAGCTATCATATTTCTCCATAGTTAATTTGTTGAATGCTTCTGTTTTTGTGTAATCTATAACAGGTTTAATTACGTAAGCGGCAGACTTGTAAAATTCGCGTGGTTTGAAGTTCGGCTTAAAGAAGTTTTCTATAACTTCCATCATCAATCGATATCCAATAAATTGAAATCCATATTTTGAATTTTGAACTAAAATTTCAGGTTGTTGGTCCCAGCTGTAATCTTTAAGCTTAATGTTAATATTTGCGATGTTACAGTCTGTGAAAAAGTAGGATTCTCTAAAGGCAAGAGGTAAAATATTACTTGGAAGAACTAAAATGATTTCTCCTGAATCATTTGAATCAGACAATATATTGTTTGTGACATTGCGAGTCCTAGTGAGTATATTTCTGAAGAGAACGACTTTCATATCTACATGAGAAGTTTCTGAGATTATTTCTACTAATTCTGAGCTGGAGCTGTCATATATTTCTTCCTCCTCTTCAACCACTTCATATACTTCTTCTTCTTCTACTATTATTATTTCTCCCTCATCAGACATTTTGAAAAAAAAAATATGCCAATAGATATAAAATTTTAGAAACAATTGGAATTATGTCACAATATTCATGATGCAATATGAAAAATATTGCAATTTTGAATGAACGGAATAGGTGTTTGTGAAGAAATATTATTTGCAAAATTATATCAATAGGATTTGGAAGTGCAATGTATTGTAGTATATAATAAATTATCCTAGAAATGCATCAGATAGCATTCAATATGTTCGAATCCATGTAAATATTATAGATAGAACATAATCATATTCTTTTTTAAATTTTTGGAGCTTTTCATTCATTTTAAGTTAATTGTTCTTTGAGGCATTTGTATATTCTTTGTTTGCAATGAATCGGTAATGATCTAAAATAATCATACCTTATATTAGATCAATAAGCATTTTCTATATTAAATATCTCATATACTCAGGATCAAAATGATATTGGTATATATGTATTTACTTATCACCACATATATAAATATATGAATTCCGAAATATCGTAAATGATGGGATATTCATAAGTATAAATAATGCATAATCTATAGTTGCAAATGTGCATAATAGTTAAAAGATCTCAAGTTTAATTCATTCCGAAATTCGAATAAAAAATCAAAAAATGTAATTAGTTAACTGATATTAACTTTGAAATATGATTTCACATGTTCTGGATATTATTGTTAATTAGATAAATCGTATTTTTTAAATGAAAAATAACATTTCATTTTAAAATCTGAAAAAATATTATGAAAAGGCATGGATAACTGATGTAAAATGATATAAATATTTGTCTTCTCGCTATATGATAATTGTACATCATTAAATATATTTTAATTAAAAAAAAATATAAATAATGGCCAAATTATGATCATTTTTGATGAGTAAAGTGATTTAAAAATTTGTGTATGTTGTTATAAATTAAGCATAAGGCGGCACGCTTGTTCACTGAGTCTAAAGCAAGATGAGTTTGATTGCATTCAATTCAAATAAAAAAGTGAATAATCTTACATTTCATCGTAATATTGTTGTAATGCCCATACCCTATATAAATAATCTTAATAAAATTTGGTCTCAATTTATTCTGAGATGCGAAGATCTGACAATACCAAAATAATTTTATGTACCCATTACACATTAAAATGATAACTATTCAGAATTAATAAACGTGCTTCTCCAAGCCATAAAAACCGCCCAAAGTGACACTTTTGCGAATATTTCAAAAGAATGCAATTTGTTAAGCGTGTTTATGAGCCTAAAGATAATGGCATTCACGTATCGAATTTACCAGCTGTAGTGTCAGCTGACTTCCTTCGATCATTATTCCAAGAAGCAGGAAATGTTATTAATGTCGTATTAAAACACAAACCAACTCGATGTTTTGCATTTGTCGATTTTTCACTCCCGTCGGAAGCTCAACTTGCTGTGCAAGATTTTAATTACACAAAACTCAACGGCGATAGTATCATTGTTACAAGAACAACAGCTGAAGTTCTTAATGCGATCAAATCAGGTGAAGCCAATCTGTATGTGAAAGGATTAGATACTACAGTCGATAGTATTCAACTTCATGAACTATTTTCAAATTATGGCGAAGTTATTTCTGTAAGAGTACCAATTCTTAATGGAGTTCCAAGAGGGTTTGCTTATGTTCAATATTTAAAGGTCGAAGATGCACAGCGTGCTCAAAAAGAATTAACAGATTCAACAATTAATGGAAAAGAAGTAACTATCCTCAAATACCTCAAAAGAGAAGATAGACCGATGAGTGAAGCCATGCAGCGTAACCTTGATCCTACTTTTAAGAATATATTCATTAAAAATCTGCCGGAAGAAATTAATACACTCCTTAAACTCCTCGCGTTATTCAAAGAATACGGAACAGTAACTTCCGCTCGTATCGTACCTGAGAAAAGAATCGGCTATGTCCTTATGGATGAGCACGATTCGGCTGTTCGTGCTGTTGTTGGGTTAAATGGACGTACAATCTATGCATCGCGTGTATCATGCTGCAGATCTCTTTCTTACCAGGAGAGACAGAAGTTTATGAAGAAAGCATCAAAGTTAGAACCGGATGAAAAGAAAGCTGACGATAACCAACAGTCTTCTTCATCAAGTACTGATTCTCCTAGTACAAATGATGCTTCTATATTAACCCCGCCAGCTCCTCCATCTCCACAAGCCCCTCAAATGTTCAAGAATGAGGAAGGAGCAAAATAATTAGTTTCGGAGTCTGTTAATAATATTCTATATCGCATTATATCAACATATCTATTTATTTGATTTATATTGTGTTTGTGTCGGTAATAAAATAATTTACTAACTTAAATTTTAAATTTCAATCTATTTATAATTCATTTTGTCAGTGTATGATTGTTTCGATGCAAAATAACTTAAATTAAAGATCAAATTTGGATTTGTAAAAAAATATCTCTGACAAAATTTCCATTTCGGATGAGCATATGCTTACAATTGCAATGCAAAATTTGTTGGCTCTCACTTGTCTAAATCGAAGATGAAAATAAAAATATTATTATTTTTATTGTTGTTAAATATGTTAAGAATGAAAAACTATGCTTTTTAGGTAGTTTTATATCAGATGTTATTGGATAAATCTTATCTTACAACAAGAAATAAAAATATCAAAAATCGTTTTTATATCTATTTAATTTCTTAATCAGTGTCTTCGCATCAGGATTTGTGTCTTCTATTTTGCTTAACCGCTTGAACATCTTTTGATATTTCGTGATTTTATTTAATCCTGCATTTGTTAGGGAAATATTGTATAAAATACCGATTATTGATGTCTGTAATGAATGAGGATACTTTGTTAGTGATGAATTTGCGATACAATACAATACTTCGGGCATCTCTGCGATTCGAATTGCATTTTCTGATTTTGCTGATAATTTCCATAGAATTTTGGATGTTTTTGATAGTTTTATTGTATTTCTTCTTATTTCAAGACTTTTAATTGACTTTTGTTGTAATCTGATTATTTTCGTTTTCAGTTCAAGGTATTGGTTATCTGTGATATAATTCATGCTTTTTGAACTTAATTTGTTTATGAGACCCATTGTTTCTCGTACTATTTCTTCATATTTGGTAAAATACTCTTCAGAATGAATTTTAAACTCGCTGTCTATATCATTGGAACTAAATGTCAGGAGTAATTCAGTGTAAAGTCTTTGGAGGCTGTCAATTCTAGTATTTAATGAACTATAGATTGTATCCATTTTAGTTTGATGTTTGTCACTTTTTCCACATCATAGGATTAATTACTTTCGAACATCATACATAGAACTAGATGAATTAAAGTTGATATTTTAATAAAATTGGATCATGAGATCGTATTTGAAAAGAATTTGATTGGCATTACGATCGGATGTTGTCATCGATAACTTCAATCGTTATAATTTTCAATAAGTATGATGATTGTACGAAGATTTTGCCTGATTTTGGAGATAAGTTGGCAATTTTAATTGCTGGTTCATTGGCGCCTTAAGGGTGCACACGAGAGGATCATGTAAACTTCAGAATTTAGAACCTTATTTTTAGGCATTATCTTGGCTACCTATTTAGGCTCGAAAAGCAAAAAATATCAAAAAATACAACTTGACTCCATTATGACCCTTTCATGGAGGTAGTTTTTATCCGCTAGTATTTTCCCTTTGAATCTCTTTACAATTCGAAATCAAATTCAAATCTCAGTAGAAGAAAGGAAGAATCGACTTACTACGGTTGTAATACGAATAAATACATATCTTTAATTATTTTTATTTACATAATAATTGTTTGAAGCTCATATTCCAACAAATTTTTAAATAAAAACATTAAAATGTTGAAAATGTTCATATATTTTAATAGGGTTTTGGCACTTTATTGAGGAATTACTACATACATAGTCGAACTGAACTTGACATTTTGAAATTTAAATTATTTATCAAAATTAAAATTTAACTTGAAATTTATAATTATTTAGTCATATTTTGCATAATTCTAAGTAGATTTTGTAAAAAATCAAGAAAGAAAAATTTTAACGTGCTTTATTTTTTCTTTTTTATAATAATACATATTATTATATAATTAACATATTCATAATGTTTCACCCTTTCAAAAATATAATCCTCCTCCTCTCAAATAAACGTACATACGGGTGGCCTCTTTTTTCAAAAAATTAAAATTTGAAATTTTGGGCTCAAATATTAGAGATTTTTTCAACCTTCAACGATATATGTTGTCTATATCAGACCTCCTTTCTTTTTGATACTTAACATTGTTCCTAAATCTTAGCCGTTAAGGCTGTTCTGAAAATATTTTTTTTTCGAAAAAATTCGAAAAAAATTCTTAAAATTCAAAAATCCATTAATTCCTGAGGATTTTGGAAAAAAGTTTTTACATGAACATGTGTATATTATATGAAGTATATTGATAAGGTAAAAATCAAATTTTATTGCATATTCATCGAGAAAATAAACTAACGAATCCCTCAAAATTGAGAGGGTAATCCTCCTCCTCTCAAATAAACGTACATACGGGTGCACCCTTAAAATATCCAAAAATGGCCATAAAACTCCTTTGTTTTGACATGTTCTGCTTCAATGTTATCCGTAAATATCGATACTCTTTACTTGAGAAAACATTCAGGGAAAAAATAAAATAAATTGAACCACAAATAACCAAGCGATCATCCAGATTCTGAATCTGTTTGGTATTACATCATCTAATTCATTACGATATAAAGTCATTATTTTGAATTGGCCATAAAAATATAAACGGCAAAAATATTCACAATTTTTTACAGATTTTTCTTGAAGGTATAAAAAAATTTTATGAGAAGCAGAGTGGGTGAATATGAAGTTTTACAACATTTCTTCCATCCGCGATGCAATTCATATGATTCTTTCATTACCAAATCAAAAGTCAATGGACGACAATACTTGCTGACGAAATATAATCTTGCAATGTTAAATTGTCCTAAGGATTTGTTAATTTCTCGCATACTCTTCTTAATGAACAACTACAAATTATTCAGATGCGAAAGCGTATTCTTTCAAACAAGTCTAGCTTCTCGAAATCAAATCACTCCAGAAAATATTGGAACGAAACTGACATATTTTTATGTAGTTGAGCCATTACCTATGGTCACTCTTGCTGATTACTTCGCAAGCGAAAATAATGATAGCGATTTTCTGAAAAAACAAATTCCAAATGTGTTAAACACATTATCTGCGCTTCATTCATCGAAATTCCCATATCTGTGCCTATCTCCATTCACAATTATTATAGATGGAAAGCTTTGGCTTCGTCCTCCTCCGATTTGTCCCTATTCATCTCCAAAATCGCTTTTGCCGCCACCTCCGCATATCAAAGGCGATGAGGGCAGGAAAGTCGATGAAATGCGCTTCTACAGAGCTCCGGAATGGAAAATGTACCCTCCTGTTGTTCAATCTGACACTTGGTCATTAGGGACAATTCTTGCCGAGTACGTAGTACTTGGTCATCCTTTGTTCGAATCTAGTACAGATACTGAGCAACAAGAACTTACTCAAAAATTACTCGGTGAAGCACCGGCGGAGTTCAAATGGCCGCTTGTTCATGATTACGATCTGATTGAGCTTCCTCCTGTGATCATGAAATTGCTTGATTACGACTTCCATTTCAGACCTGCTTTATGTGTAAGTATATCTCTGCAAATTATGACTCTTTTCGATGTTGAAGGTGGTGATACTGAAAACAATCCATACGAGTATGAATATGAGTACGAATACGAAGAATCTTGCGATGAAGATGCAAAATCTCGTCCAATATGCATAATTCTTCCTGGAGAAACAATAAAAGCTTCTCCAGAACGTGAAAAGAAGAAAATTGCTGTCAAATATCAGAAAACAAGTTCTTCATCAAATGATAGTGCTTCAATTAAAGATTTGGCAGAACCTTACACCCCTCCACATACTGTAAAGGAGAAATATTCGCCAATAAGCAACTCTTCATCAGTTCCGATCCAAAGAAAAATTTCTCCAGATCGAAATGAGAAAAAATTTGCTATTTCTTCAGATGATGAGCAAGAACAGTCTCCACCAGATAACAAGAGTCAGTCTTCATCAAATAGAAGCTTAAACAGGCAGCGTCCAACTCCAATTAAACTGGAAAACTCTGCTCTCGACAGTCCTGAGGAAATTCCACCGCAGAAGGAGCAAAACAAGACATCACCTCATGACAAAGACTTCTATCTCAAGCAACTCCAAGAAATACAAATTTCCGATCAATTGAACATCAAAATTTCTCCAATTGATAGATCCAATAACGAAGAAAAGAAGTCTCCACGTTCTCCAACCGAAAAATCTCCGAAATTCGGCCAAGATTCCTTTTCTCCAAAATCTAGTTCACAAATTAAGGAAAGTTCACCAAAATCTGACTCATCCAAGTCAAGTTTGAGCAAGAATTTATCTCCCAGAAGACGTATGAATAAGCCTTCAAAAGATAAAACTTCATCAAGCGAAAAATCCTCTTCAAAATCATCAGGAAGGGTCAAATCGATGAAGATACCAGCAAAATCATCAAAAACACCCATATTTGTTGATCAAAGCGATACTCCAATGAGACCATTAGTTCCAATGCGAAGGACAACCGTCAGTGATAATTCGGGACATTATTCTGTGGTCAAACATCCTATTTTCAGTGAAGATGATTCAATTCGTTCACTTCCGATACAAAGAAAATCTCTTCCAATGGACTACAAGTACTATCCGAAGTTCACTGACTCTCCTCGTCATGACCTCCTTGTTTCTACACCTGAAGGACGTAATCACGTCGAAGGAGTTTTCTATGATTCAGGAGTTCCTTCGAAAGCGAAAGTTTCCTTCAACAGGTACTACAAATTCCACTCTGAATCATCTGATTACGATGACTACGAAGAGGAATTCGAAGAAACTGAAAAATCTCTGTGGGAAATTAAGCAAAATATGGGAAAAATGAAGAGGAAGCTCGACAATTTAGATAACGAAATATTTAATAGCTGTAACAGCGCAAGAACTGAGAGATCTATCAAGAAATCGAATACCTTGTTTGAAAACTCGTTTTCTCCAAGATCTCCACATTAATCATCTTTTATTATTGTTTTATAAACGTTTTTACTATGTATTATATTAACTACAAACTAGTGTTTTCACAATGTTAGTTAATTATGACTATTTGTAGTAGATTTAAAAGAATTTAAAATATTTTATAAATACAAATCCCGTATAACGATTTAAATCGAAATTATAGCATGATCAAATCATTAATATAAGAAATTAGACGATATAATCATATTTATAATCGGATTAATAATATTAATTTTGTTTGATTTCAAAATTCATTTGCATTAATGAGTTATAGCAGGAAATATCTTAAAACCTTAAACAACAAGCTCTAAATCAACTAATAATTGTGAAGATGAAAATTACAAAGGATTCAAGTATAATGGAAAAGAAACAAATCGCCAATATTAGTATTTGTGCCAAAAGTAATAATAAAAAGATTAATATTTAATAAATAATAAAATAAAATTTAGCAGCAACCTCCGCTTTGTTGTTCTTCAGCATCACGTTTCTTCTGAAGAACTGTATTCTTCTGATTGACAATTTTAGCAGATTTATCAGCGTTTGTTGCGACGCTAACAAATAAGTCATCAATTCCAAATCCGGTTGCAGCGGAAGTAATAAAATGCTCAATGTTATTGTTCATGCACCAAGATCCAACTTCTGCTCCAGGATTTTGACCCTCAAATTTATCAGATTTAGTACCAACAACTACAATAGGTACTTCTGGTGGGCATGATTCATGAGCTGTATTAATAAATGCTTGAACTTTTTGTAATTGGTCTTTTTCTGTTAAATCGTAGCAAATAATTACTGCATGGCAATTTTGAACATAGATTGGAATGAGATTTGAATACTTTTCCTGGCCTGCTGTATCCCAAAGATTCAATTGAACTTGGTGATTGTTAGCTTCTGCCTTTACTTTTACGTATGCAGCACCAACTGTTGGTTTAGGATTCTCTTGGAACTCTCCATAGTAGTAGCGCATAATCAAACATGTCTGACCAACACCATGATCACCAATTGTAACGATTTTATATTCGGGTATTTGAGTCATTATAAAAAATGTAAAATTTTCCTGTCAATTTTCGGATCCATTCAGAAGAGAAACTGAAAAATAGAATCAATAAATAAAAACTTTAAAAAAATTGAATTTATGGAAAGTGAAGTGTAATTTTTGTGACAAAATAAAAATTTTTGAAAAATACGAATAATTTTTTTAGAAAATTATTTTCTTAGAAACCACCCTGGAACTGTGGCTGGAATCCGCCCTGGGAAGCAGCGAATCCTGACTGATCTGGGAACTGTGGAGCAGCGAATGAAGCTGGAGCACCGGCAGCAGCGAATGGATCAGCAGAGGCAGCGAAGGAAGCGCCTTGGTCTGGGAATCCGCCGTCGAATGCTGGTGGAGCAACAGAAGCGTTAGCAGCTGCAGCAGCGACTGTCTTTGTCTCCTCAACTGTGCCAGAGAGAGCCTGGACATCAGCCTGGAGCTTGGCGATGGCAGCGTTCTGGTCTCTCATTGACTGTATGAGGAATGGCATTGCGAAGTCTGTGCAGTTGTGTCTCCATGCGAGTTCAAGGATGACATCAGATGAGAGGAGGTCGTAGCAGACGTATGTGGCAGCGGCGAAGCATTCGAGGAGCTTCTTCTCGAGGAAGAACTTGATGAGATCTTCGGCGATCTTTGTGTCCTTGGACTGAGCAGCTGTCTCGATTGCATCTCTGTAGAACTCGTCCTTCTTGGAGATGGAGATAGACTCGTTCCATCTCTGGTTCTTTCTGAAGATGTAGGATGAGATTCTGCGGAATTCCAAGCATTCGTGGTGCTCTAACTCGCGTGCCAATGTGATCTGTTCGAAGAGTGTGAATGCATCGATTGAGCGTCTGAGTGAGTCGTAGTCGCCGTCCTCGATGTACATTCTGTTGAGGGCCTCGTTGACAGCCTGGACGTTTGTGGACTGGATGGAAGCGAGGTATGACTTGATGAGCTGGAGGTTGTTGGAGCGCTTGAACATGTCGACAAGTCTTGTTGAGTCGATCTTTGGACCGATTGTCTGCAACAAGTCTGGGATATCCATTGGAGAGATTGTGAGGTAGAAGTTGAGTGATCTGTAGAGGATATCTGCGTTGGAGACCTGAGCGACGAGTTCCTTGAAGTAGTTGTGTGTCCATGCAGCAGATGGGTGCTCGATGATTGTTGTGACGGCGTTGTCGAACTCGGAATACTTGTCGTAGGCGTATGTGAGTTCCTTCCACATGTGCATGGCCTGGAGGATCTTGATGACCTTGAAAAGGGCGATGCGCTGGTTGAACTGCTTGAGGTGGTCCATGCACTTCTCTGGCTGGTGCTTGGCGTAGAGAACGGCAAGCTCTGTGAAGATGCCGCCGTGTGCGCGCTCTAAGCCGAGAGCTGCTTCAAGTAAGCCAATGACCTGTGTGAAGTAGCCACCGTCTTCGTACAACTTGATGACCTCAAGAAGGTGATCGGCTTCGATGACGATCTGTAAGCCAGCGACCTGGGCGAGCTTGAAGTCTCCGATTTCGATGCAAGCGCGGAGTACAGCCATCCATGACTTTGTGGATGATGCCTTGCGTGCAGCGTCGATGGCGGCCTGGAGTTCCTTGAGTTCGATGAGTGTCTCTGCGAGGCGGGCGTAGTCCTTGACTGCTGTGTACAAGATCTTTGCGGCCTTGAAGAGCTGTTGATCGAAGCAGCGGTCGGCGATTTCCTTTGTGCGGGCGGAGTTTGGAGAAGAAACGAGTTCCTCTAACTCGCCGAGCATGTCAACCTTGGCGTAAGCGAAGAGAAGCTCTGTCTCGATGATTGGATCACCGATCTGGTTGGAGCGAGCGAGCTGAAGGTATGGAACAAGAGCCTTGTACTCTTCAGCCTTCTCAGCGGCCTCGATGACGGCGTAGTACTCCTTTGTGTCCTTTGACTTGATGAAGGACTCGATGGAGTTGACAACTTCGCCGGCAGCGAGCTGAGCACGAGCGACTTCGCCCCAAACGTTTGGATCGTCGCAGTGGGCGGCCCAGTCAGCAGCGCCTTGGAGATCGCCCTTGTTGTCGAGCATGACCTTGACGGCGAGGACTGGCTGTTCGTACTTCTTGTAGACAGCGATTGTTTCATCGTAGAGCTGGAAGTCGATGAGCTTCTCAGCAATCTTTTCCCATGTGTAGTGGTTGAGGCGCTGGACGTAGTTCATGACGCGTGTTGTGTCTGACTGAGCAGCTGTGAGGATGAGCAAGTTCTGGAGGGAAACGTTCTCCTTGAACTGTGGAGACTCCATGACGACTTTCTCGAGAAGGCCGAGGAGCTGTGCTGGGATGTCGGCGGTGATGAATGCCTTGACTGTCATTGAGACCTTGTCTGGGTCTTCGCACTCTGGAAGAGCTGTGGAAATGACAGCATCGACAACCAACTTCATGTGTGGGTTCTCTGGGTTGAGAACACGTGCCCAGAGGTTCTCATCCTGTCTGTTGACGAGGTATCTGGCCTGTTCCTTGTAGAGCTGGTGTGTGTTTGTGAGCTCGATGAGTTCGTCATCGCACTGGCCCTTGGCGTAGGCAATGCATGCGAGGTGGGCATCGCGCTTGGCAAGGATCTCACCGACAAACTTTGGATCGTAGTACTGGTTCTCGCGGAGGGCGCGTTCTGGGTTGCGGCCCATGTTGTAGGCGAGGAGAACGATACCGTTGTTTGTGGCTGGATCGACAGAACCAGAAGCCTGGCGCTGTTCGAGGATCTGTTGGAGAAGGCGCAGTCTCTCGCGCTTCATTGTCTCCTTGATGAGCTCCTCCATTGGTGCTGTGTGCTGGACGGAGTTGATCAACTTGACGATGTACTCCTGTGGAGCTTCGATATCGATGAGGGCACCGATGACACGGCCGGCCATGGCTGGGTTGAACTTCTGGATGTAGATTTCGAGTTCGCGGGAAGCATTCTTCTTGTAGAGGTACTTTGTGAGGTCTTCTGCGAATCCGAATCTGTTGCAGAGAACGATGAGTGGGACGCGGTCTGGGAGATCAGCCTGCATGAGGAAGTCACGAACACGCTCTGGCTGGAGGTATTCTGACTCACGGCACATTCTCTCAACTTCGCTGTAGTCCTGAAGCTTTGTTGCAGCCTCGATGTAGCGGAAGTGGATATCTGGATCTGTGCATGTTGTAACGACAAGAGCTAAGAAGTAGTAGATAGCCTGTGTAGCCTTTGTCTTGTTGAACAATGCAAGGAGTGTGTCGATGCCGAGCTTGTCGTAGTATGTGCCAGCGACCTTGACGACGAGTTGGACGTTCTGTTGCTGGTTGTTTGTGAGAAGTTCCTGGAGGCACTCCATGACCCACTTTGGATCCATTGTTGCGAAGTACTGGACTAAGAAGTCTGGGTTGATTGACTGTGTGTTGACGATGCAGCGCTTGATGGATGGAAGGTCTGTGTAGTGCTCGAGAGCGCGCTGGAAGTTGCCTGCACGTTCGCAGAGGTTGGCAACCTTCTGGCGGTCGTAGAATGTGTAGCATTCCTTGGCGAAGAGTTCTTCAGCAACACGTGGGATGTTGGTCAATGTGATCTCGAAGAGAAGTGTCTGGAGATCGGAATCTTCCTCACGGTTCTGGACAAGAACGGATACAAGGAATGAAGCAGCCTGTGTGAAGAGAGAGAACTGCTGAAGGATTGTGACAACTTGCATGGCGTTGACAAGTGGTTGGCCGTTATTAGCAACGAAATTGAGGAGCTGGGCAAGTCCTTCTGGGTTGGAGCGGGCGATGAGTGTGATGATCTGGAGCCAGTCGCATGTGTAGTTGTACTGCTGGCAGTACTGTGCGATCTTGTCGAATGAGCCCATCTCAGCGAATGTGGCGCAGACCTTTGCGTGTGCACCAGCGCGGATGTAGATGGCGGCGGCTGTGATTGGATCAGCTTGCTTGCAAACATCACCTAAGTTCTCTGATGGTGTGAGGCTGTCGTTCTTGATCCAGTTCTGGATGAGGTTGGCCTTGCCCATGTTGATGACAATGCGGCAGAACTCAACAGATTCGACTTCTGTGAGCTTTGTCTGTGTAATAAGAGCGGACAAGTACTGGAGAAGCGGTGGATGGCCTTCTGGCTGTGTTGGTAATCTCTGTAACTTGGAGATTGTGGCAGCACCACGGAGAGCATCGCCTGGTGTTGTAGCAGCAACACGAGCAGCTTCCTGGAAATTGCCCTGGAGAAGGAGCTGATCGAACTGCTGTGTGATGAAATCGTTGGACATGTGGATGCCGGCGTTGGCAGCAACCTTGGCAGCGACTTGTGGAGATGAGCGCTGAGAAATGTAGTCAACGATTGAATCGTTGTTGATGGCGATGTTGACGAGGCGACCATCTCTGCCGAGAGAGAGGATGCCACCGTTGGCTGTAAGGGATGCAAGGATCTGTGGGGATTGTGAGATACGGACTGAAAGGTAGACAGAAGCGCTCTCGATTTCCATCATGTAAAGAAGGCCTCCACGTGTGATCATGAAGACGGAGTTGTACTTCGGTGAGAAGAGGATATGGAGTGGGATATCGTCCTGAGCATCCGGAGGAGCCTGGAGATCAGCGAACTTCTTGCCGAAAGCCTGGGCTTCTGAGGAAGCACCAAGTGGGAAGATGTTGAGTCTCATCTGGCCGGCCTTTGAGGCGAAAGCGAGAAGTTGGAGATTTCCGACGTTTGCGAAGACGCCGTTGTAAGCATCGATAGCCTGTGAGACATTGCGCTCACGAGAGTAGAGCTGGAGCTTTCCAACGATAGCATTGTTCTCCTGAACGAGACCGGAGAGGCAGAACCAGTTCTTGTCCTGGGAAATGGAGTAGCCCATGATCTGTGCGGACTGGAGTTGTGGAAGAAGCTGGAATGCTGGGACTGGGTTGGTGTTTGAGCTCATGCTCCAATGGAAAACTGCGTTTCCTGCAACAAACATAAGAATATCATCATCAATGAACTTCCAGTATGTAACTTGTGTGCCGTCTGGGACACTGAATGATTTCAGGCGTTGGCGTGTGTTAAGATCGAAAACTTGAAGAGCATTGTTTCCACGAAGAGCAATAACCATGCGAGATGGGTGCATGACGGCTGCGTCAGCACTCATTTTATGTCTTGTGACTTGATTGCCCTGCTGGAGGTCGATAATGGCGACACTGGAGTCAGCACCGTTTTCCTCACGAACGCAGAGGTACTTATCCTTGGAAATGGCTGCGTTGGCTGGGACGGCGAACTTCGGGTCCATGTTCTGTGATGAGAACGAGAAAACCTCGTTGACATAGATTGGCTGTGACATTATCAAGAGTGTCAAAACCGCCCTATCTTCTCTATTCAATTTCCTTCGTCAATTTTTACTTTTTCGGGTTAATGTTTTGTAGAATTGCTCAAAGAATGAATTTCGAACATCCTTATAAAAACGATAAACTCCGATATGAAAATTTGATTTCATTTCAAGTCCTGAAAAAAATTGATTTTAGGTGTGTTCCTGGATTGACCATTTAATGTAGATCTAAAATAAATTATCAAATGGCTTGGAAAATTTTCATTGTTTATAATTTTTTTATAAGTCTACTTGAAGATAATCTTAATTTAAGTGGCAATATTTTTTAAGGAGCTAAAACTAGTATGATACCATGATTTAAAAATTCCGAAAAATCTCCAAATTTTTTCGAAATTGCATTTTTTAATTTAAAATATATATTTTTTATAATCATATTATGAAAATCAAAATTATTTTGGAAATTTTTGAGGTCTTGATATTAGTCATCCATTAGATGTAGAAGAAGATTCAAAAAAAAAGGTAGTGGGGCTTCCAGGCGCGTTGCGCCCTCTAGCCCATAAGAAATTTTGCCCAAGACCCAAGAGGAGGACCGAACCCCAGCAGACCAGCCGGTGACAAAACCAAAACCGTTGTTATTTACATCATATTAATGGTGTCACTTTTCACAAATTATATATGTTTTCATGTTTTGTCACTTTTCTGTCACTTTTCGGGTAAAAACATTTTTATTATTATATATAAATGAATTTTACAAAACCACCGTTACCGTTCTTTGGAAATAAGAGTAGATGTAAAGATATTATATTGAGAGAACTTAAGAAACTACCGAATGGTCTAACATTTGTAGATTTGTTCGGTGGAAGTTTCTATATATCCCATTTATGTCATACAATATTCCCAGACTCAAAGATTATATGCAATGACTTCGACAACTATATGGACCGTCTCAAACATATTCCAGACACAAACAATATATTGAAAGAGTTAAAAGAAAAGATACCTATAGGTAAGATGGAACGTATACCATTAGATAAGAAAAATATTGTGAGAGAGGTTTTGAAAAAAGCAGAATATATAGACTGGGATAGTATATCTGCTAGACTATTATATAGTGGTGCTATAAGAGTTCATGACATTGAAACACTTATGTCAAAAGTTTTATATCTCAACTATACAAATGTTTTCAAAGAGGACATAGATAAATATATTGAGGGTATAGAGTTTGTGAGATGTCATTGGACAGAGTTGTATGAAAAATATAAAGACAAGGAAAATGTTTTCTTTATAGTGGACCCGCCGTTCTATAACACATGGGATTTTCAATACCAAGTAGACTGGACTTTGAGAGACTCTTTAGAAACTTTAGACGTTATACATAACCATCCATGCTTTTACTTTACATCCGATAAAAGTGGTTTGAAAACCGTTATGAGATGGTTAGAGGACATACACGACTATGAGTTTATATATGACAAGATAGAATATGAGAGAGGTCCTATAAACTGGAGAAAGTGTCACAATAAAGAAATTTTATTAGTAAGTAAATGTGGTTTGAAATAGGACTACTTGTTTTAGGTTTTTTCCATTGTGTCATTTATTTATTTGACGTGGCAGAAAAGTACAGAGAATATGAAGATGGACCAATGCCTGCAAATGTTCAGCATATGTACTCGTAAGAGATATTTTTATCTAATATTAAATGGACGCACAGAACTTAGCGAATGCACAGCAACCTGGACAACCAAACCCAGAGAATATTCCAAATGAAGTTAGAATACAAACTGCAATGGCAAACTATGGTCAAGTGCCAACAGATGTACAAATGCAAACTGCCATGTCAAATGACGCTGCGTTAGGTTTGCCACCATGGTATGCAAATATGAGATGGAAAGAGTTTTATACAAACCCTGAAGTGGGATATAAACAACTTTATGCAGATGACGCGAACACAGGAGTTGACCCAGAATATGTTTTCTACCAGAGGAGAAACAGAATGTATGAGCTCCAGTTAAAGAATGCTATGGAACTCAACAGGAAACGTAAGAGACTAGGCGGACATTAGATTTTTACATATAGTAAAATGGGTTTCTTCAGTAAGATAGGAAACTTCTTTCGAAATGTTGGAAGAGGTATATGGAATGGAATAAAATCTGTCGGAAGAGGAGTATGGAACGGTGTCAAAAATATTGGTAAAAGAGTAGGTCAGTTTGTTGGTATTATACCTAAAGACCCTGAACCAGAAGAACAAGCTCCTGTTATACAACAGCCTGAACCTGCACCACAGTCTAGTTGGCAACCACAACCGGTATATTAAAAAGTTATATTTTTATCGTTCGATAGTAGTTGTATATGAAACTAAGTTCTAAGTAAAACGCACGGTATAATGGAATTATTCTTTTTCTTCCATCTGTAGTAAACCATACTTGAAAGTCTGAAATACTTCCACTTGGTGGTTCGTATAACTTTGTAGGTTTTTCGTAAAAGTCATTTGCCAAGCATAAGAAAGAGTTTTGGGCGCCAGAAAATGAAGCATGAACAATAATAGCATCTGGGTCGAAAACATCTTTAAATAAATATGGTTCATCTCTTGCATATCGACTGTAGATATTTGCTAAAGGAGGTTCAACTTTCTGATTTAACATTCTTTGCAAATAATACCATGACATTGCAG
This sequence comes from Trichomonas vaginalis G3, assembly GCF_026262505.1. Lineage (NCBI taxonomy): Eukaryota > Parabasalia > Trichomonadida > Trichomonadidae > Trichomonas > Trichomonas vaginalis. The sequence continues at coordinate 32,152,360 of NC_067207.1, forward strand.
TGAATTCTGTATATATTTGTTCGTCTTTATTTGGATTGTCTTCGTAGATTTGAAATGACACTTGTGAATTTTGTTTGTCATATACAATTCTCACATAAAGTGTGCTATCGGTATTCGCATATTCATCAGCATATTTTGCATAACATGAATTTATTTTATCTTCTATATTTTTTAATGCAGCCTGTAGAGAAGATGAGAGGTCAACTTGTATTAGCTCAATTTCTTCCCACATTTTTCGTTGCCCTTCAGATGTATAATCTATATGAAACCTTACAATAAATGGAAAACTTTTATCTTCTACAGACACAAACTTTATTCTTCGAAAGCCAATAGCTTTTGTGACAGATGGGTCTCTTAACCATCTTAATGGGTAGTCAAAACGATAGCCTTCATGCTTTACGGTATCTGTCTCAAACTTTTGACCGACATTAGTAAAAATTTCATCTAATGGTTTAGTTGTAGCAACTCTAGAATTTTCTTTTTCTATTGGAAGCATATTTTATCTATAATAAAAAGTTAGTATACATATCAAGGGTACGGAGGCACTGCGTTCCACCTTACCCATTATATGTGAATTTGACACTTTACAAAACCGTTAACGTATATTTTACAACACTAACGACTTCACTAACGAATTCACCAACCACTTCACTAACGAACTCACTAATGTAAAAAATAAACGTTCTCACTTACAAAAGTATTGCAACTCCTCCCATTGCTGTGCTTCACATAACAGCTCATAATCTTCTGACTCACTTTCTTCTTCATATAGATCAAAATCACTGTCATAGTTTATACCTGTTAGTTTTGACAAAGCTAATGAAACACGCTTACCGTTTGTATCATATGCTTGTATAAACTTTCCATTATGCTTGTAGTCATAAATGCTTAAACTAACTTTACCCTTTCTCCCTCGTATCTGATAGAATGTATTTTCACGAGGAACGAAGAACAAGTTCTTGAACTCATGACCGTTGTAGTTTGTTATCTCAATAGTTTTCGTCATTTATATAAAAATAAAATAAAAAATAAAATAAAAAATAAACTTAAAAATAAACTTAAAAATTAATGATATCACCACTCCCACACGTATGAAAACATAGCACAAAAATAAATTTAGGTGAAGTGGTGAGATCTCACCTCTTTTTTCACCCGGTTTTTCACCCACTTGAATTCATTACTTTATAATTCTCTTCCTTTATCCAACTCTTCTAACTTCTTCTTAAGTTCAGCAATGTTGTCCTCATGAAGTTTAATCTTTCTCAAAATTCCTTCTTTATCTAATGGTTGCTTTATCTTTCTAAACTGAACTCTACCATCTTTCATAGTATGAATGTAAAAACCTTCTGGAATAGTTCCTGATTTAATGTATTCTACCAAAAACTTTTGTTTCATTGCTTCAGTGACTTTAGTCGTCATTTCAATCAAATAAAAATTTTAATATTAAATAAAAATAACGTTATTTTTCAGTAAGGAAACGCAGGAGTTTTACGATTTATTTGTGGTGTAGGTTCTGGTTTAAATGTTGGAGTCGGTTTTGGAGTTGACTTTTGAACAGGAGTTTGTAATTCCATAGGTTCAGGAGTCATTGAAGGTGTTGTTTGTGAAGGCGTTGGTTTTGACGTTGGTTTTGGCGAAGGTGTCGGAGTTTGTTTAACTTCAGCTACTTCAGTATTATTTATAACATTTGCTTTGTTTCTTTTCAACATCATTACTGCTCCTGCTGTAGCTAGCAAACCTAGTGGGAGACCATATCGTATATAAGGACTTGACCAAATGCTATTTTTGACAGGAGCTGGTGGAACACCTAACCTTGGCGAGACTGCTCTTTGCCATTGTGCAGCTCGTAAGAAATATTCAATAGGTGCTCCATAATCGTTTGGTAAAGTTTGTTTCACAGATGGTGAAGGTTCACGAGAGCTTGATGAAGAACTCATTTACAAGCTTTAAAAATAAACGTTCATCCTTTATTCCTCACTGTCGTCCGTAGCTAAGTTATAGTCATCTAATCTTATTATGGGGATTCCATTAGCACGCACTTGTATTGCAAAGCAACAATCCCTCATAAATCCAATAAGTGGCTTTGGTACGTTTTCAGTTGCTAGTTCAATAGGTCCTTTAACAGACAATTTGTATGTTATTGGAGCAGTAGATGTTTGACCTTGCTGGAAGCAAAAGTCCACTTCTGTTGGAAAACCACATAAGAAATGTGTGTTGTCATAGCTATCCCATTTATGTTCCACACTACCATCATCCACCAATGACCTCATAACATCTTCATTAAATCCTATCATATCATTGTTTGTATTGCAGGCGTTCGCAACCATTTCATAAAATACAGGTCCATATGATTTTTCAGGTTCTGCAGGCATATTTCCATAAGCTCCATGGAAAGCTGAAGATATTTAAACTTAGGGTTCTCAAAATTAACATAATAGTTGTCTTTCTTTCTAAATAGTGCCCAAATACTTTTAACATTAATAGGCGTATAAGCTGCTGTAAATGTTGCACTTGAACTATCTGTATTCTTTGAGAATGAACCGTCCATAGGAATCCAATCCATAACTTTAACAGGAAAACATAAAGCCTCGTTTGTATAATGTTCTACAAGTTCTGTATAAATGTTAGGGTCTAAAGAGAATGACTTTGGATGAATGAAACATTCATTAAAATCCATCTTTGTTCGAAATAGTTGCTGGGTTACAGTTGTAATAGTAACTGTTCCACTAGCTTCTATTGCCTTCGTTATCATAGTGAATGGTTCATTCCATGGAACAAATTTATTTGTCGGTGGATTTGAATCTGAAGCAAATGCAACTTTAAGGGTTGGATTGAAAGCAATGATATCATTTACAGATATAGATGTGCATTGTAAGGCGTCGCTACTGAACTTTACTTTAAGCTGAATGTTACCAGCAAATGCAGGAATAAATCTTATAGCTTCTAATGGTAAAAACTTTCTAACAGGAATTCTTAAACGAAGCTTAAAATCAAATGATTTTCCTGCTGTAATTGGACCACTAACAATTTGTCCTGTTCTGCATGTTCCCGAATGACTCCATACATCTTCATGTCGAGTCTTTGAGAAAACATCTACTTTCTTTATTTGTTCGGTAGTTTGTGAGTTTGAAGTTATATATGCTTCTTCTCTTGCGTTGTCTTGAGAATATACGATACGACCATTTGCAAGGATTTGATATCCAGCAACTGCATAGAAAGCGTCATCGAAACCAATCCAAAATCCTGGTGGGTTTGTTTTATTGGAACCTGAACCAATTTCTTTATCTACAATAAATTGACCTTCCATCTTATACGTAATGAATGTATTGTAAAGGTCCAACATATTTTCACCAGGAGGTGAGAGATTAAATGTTACCCATGTGTTATCTTTAGCAGTTCCAGGTTGTGATGGAATCTTTGCGTCAGAATATTTTCTATTAGTGTCACCAATTTGAACTGCATTGTCTATGATATCGAAATATGAGCGAATCTGATGAATATGCTCTGCTGGAGTAAATTCGTTTAGCTGTTCGTTCTGCATGTATTTACTTCAGATAAAAATATCTATTTACTTCATTATTCTCACTCTTCTTCTTGGCATTCGTGGTGGAAATTGTTTCTTGACATTTTCAATGAACTGTACATTCTCTTTTGTCTCAACTTCTTTCACTGGTGGGTCAGGGTTCTTTGACTCGGTTTGCTTTTCAATGAAATTCACGAACTTTGCAATAAGCTCTTGGTTCGTTATTGAAAGTACATCTGGCTTCTTTTCTTCTTGTTCTTTTGGTGGTTCAGTTTGAACAGAAGGTTTTATATGGGCTTCGTGGACTTCACCCTTGCCATGCACCTTAATGTTGTCGCTCTCTGCATTCGCTAATGGAACCTTTCTTTTTCTTACGTATATTTTACCATCTTTACTCTGACTTACATAATAGAAAGGATGTTGTATTCCTCTTGCGTCATTTAATATAATAGACTCTCGCTCTGATTTTGACAAGCTCATTTTACATCGGTTAAAGTTTTAATTTTGTTTTTTATCTGCAATCAAATGACTCAGACAAGCCCTACGGACAAGACCCAAGGGGTTATAGATGTTGAAGCATTGAAGAAAGAAATTCGTGAGCAAATTTTATCCGAACTGAAGGAACAAAAACAAGAACAAAAGCCAGAGAGACCAAAGAGAAAGTTAAGTGAAAAACAACTTGCTGCATTAGCTGCTGGAAGACAAAAGAACCCAAGACTACTGGCGAAAAAAGCTAGAGAAGAAGCTGAAGCAAAAGCTAAAGAAGCTGAAGTGAAGAAAGAGTAAATGGTTTATTTTTATTGGAACTAAATGTATAGACAAATACCTTTATCTGTTGCGTTCAGTAGTGAAAACCCTGACGTCAAAATAAAGGGGAACAGAGTAACGTTTAAGTTTCCAACAGACTGGATTGTGAACATAAATGAAGAGAAGTACATTGGCATAACATCTATGTATATAACACGTGCTTTCAGAAAGGTTGACTTTATACTTCAAGTCGAGATAGAAAATGACGAACAGTCTTTAAGCGCCCAAAACATTCACATATACAAATACTTTAAAGACGATACAACATTGTTGCAATGTATGATTTCATTTAATGAAATGTTCGAGAAAAAGTTTAACATTGAAGTACAAACTTTACAGCCTTTACGTGAGTTTCTTGCACAACTGAAAGAAGAAGGTAGTCAGCCACAACTTATAGACTTTCATTATGAATTTAATGAAAATGAAGATGGAACACATGACTGTCAGTTTGTTGTATTCTCACCATTCAATGAAGTCGCTAAAGAGAAAGAAAATCCATTACGTATAAGATTTCAAATCTCTGAACCAAGTGATGATTTCAAGAATGTTTTCAATTATGATGCAATGCTTCCGAGGAAAAATGAATTTTCAAAGATTGTAACACCTGGCATTTGGGATAGAAAGCAAGCTATATTATATTCAAACTTAAGTAAGGGAGTTGAAAATGAGTTCATTGGTCATACAAGAACTTCACCACTTCCTAACCCTAAATACTATAAATTAACTGGCTTCAATCGTGAGTTTTGGATAGACATGTTCTCCACTCATGACCATAACTGCCCAGTGTTCTTACCTCCAGATGGGAAAGATTGTCTCTACATTGAAGCACAACTCTTAAATTCTACCATCGCAGTATTGTAAAATCTACGCTAGCTTTATTTTTTTCTGAAATTTTTATTTGAGTGAAAGGCATGGAAGGTGAAGACGTTTGGGAAACACTTGTTGCTGACAACAACTATGAAATTAACACAGAATATCCACACAATATTAGGAAAAAATCTACAGGAAAAATTGTGAGTGAATGGATGAGCGATGGATATTATAGGTTATGTTTAAACGGTCAAAAATACTTCAAGCACAAACTTATAGCAGAACAATTCATACTTAACCCAGACAACTTACCTCAAGTAGACCATATAAATCATATACGAACAGACAATAGAATAGAAAATTTAAGATATGTAACATCACAACAAAACAATAAAAACAGATGTAAAGCAAATGGTATAAATTATAACTATGTAGATGAAATTGGTGAAAACTCCATTGAAGTTAAAACATATGGAAAACATGAGTTCGATGATTTATACTATGACCCAGAACAAGACCTCTTCTATTTCTTTAATGGAATTCGCTATAGAGAGCTTCATGTAATGGAAAACAATAAATGTGGAACTCTGTATGTAAATGCATGGACTGTAAAAGGAAAACTTACAAAAATTTCATACAGTGCATTCAAACGTCAATATAATCTTATATGACCTCACTGCTGACAAAAATAAATGACCTCATTATTTTTCTCATTCATGTTCTCAGAACTTAAGCTTTCTTATGAATGAAGTCTTAGTCTGAATAGAAAAGTTAAACTTTTCAGCAAAGCAAGGTTGACATGACTTACATAAGTCAAATCCAATCTCTTGACCGTCATAAAGTGCTTTATAAAGTTTCATGACACTGAACTCAGAGTCTTTGTCAAATTTTCCTTGCGGAACCATTAAACCTTTATCTTCATCATAGAAACACTGAACAGAGTCAGGAAACATTTCATTAGCGGTTAAAGCAATAACATCTTGCTTCACGCCTTTCATTCTGCAGTGAAATGCAACTTCATTTAAATCATTCGTGAGTAAGTCTATGTAGGTCTTCTTTCCACAAAATATTGACTTGTATGCTAAACTTTGTTTTCCAGGTGTTATTTCTGCGAAGTCACTATGAAACTGACCAAGGTTTTTACCAATGAGAACTCTTCCATAACGTTTCTCAAACTCTTCAGCTAAACGAGGGATATCTTCATTGTAGAGATGCATACTGTCGGTATCGCTATAAAAGATGTCCATTCCTAAGTCCTCAGCAGTACAGAATACTTCACACATTATTCTCTTCGACATAGACAGAATGTTAACACCAAGTGGACAGAAGTTAAAGTGTCTGCAAATGCTTTTCGTTAGCTTGAAAATAGTTTTATCTGAACCATCCAAACCTTCGAACTTCACTATATGGTTGTAATTTCTTATAGCATATCTTATAGCATCTTTGTCATTTACTATGGTTATTTTTGACTCAATAGGAGATAGAATAGTTTTGCCATAAATACTGTTCAGAATGAGCTTTATATTTTCTTGCAAAGGATTTCCTTCTTTCTTATACTTTAACCTTAACTCAAACAACTTCTTTACTTCATCTCTTATTCTAATATCTCTGTTTCCATCGTAATAGTATCCTTGCAACACTTCACATTTGACACCTTGATATTTTATGAGGTCTTGTAATGTTATATGGTCAACATACATTAAACAGCAAGTGTTTGAACTTCTGGGAACGTTAAGTTCTGGATTTAGTTCAGGGTCACAAACTATTAAAGGAAAGTGTCTATGTATTCCAATCTCTGTTATCTTAATGAGAACAAAGAAGCCGGACATAAACTTTTCACCAATGGGTTCCTTTTGGTCGTCATCGAATAAATGTCTCATGAGATACTCTGTGCTTAACATTTCTTTCTTCATAACCTTTGGAATTCCTTCTAAAGTATAAAGTCTTGCAATTGCTGATGGGTATAATGAAACAGCGTCGAAGTCAGCAATGAGTTTCTTGTTGCTCTTTTGTTTAATGTTATCTGACAACATACATCTTCCACCTTGAATGCATCTCGAAATAAATTCTCTTGGTTTATTTGAGAGGTCATAAAGATTTCCATTCGGGAAGTATACTCTGTTCTCAAACAATTTGTTAGCAATTGAACAAAGGCTAACGTAGTCATAAACGTTTAAATCAAACTCTTTCAATAAGTCATTGCGGAACTTTACAAAACCTTCTCTTAAAATTCTTACATCTTGTTTGCAGTAAAACGTGCTATATTTTTCTAAGTCGAAGTGGTTTTCATCTATTCTGCAACCTTTGATGGAATCTATGTTCTTCATGAATGTATCTGCATCCTGGATAAACTTACATGCTTCAGAAATGACACCAGTTCTGTTGTCATTTGCTAACAAAACACTGCTGTAGTAGTTGTATGGAAATACTTCTTTCGGTCCTGTTTGTAAGTTAAACATAGCAGGAAATAGTTTAAGCTTCTTATTTATAACACTGTAAGAGTCTTTTATAATAATTGCCCGTCCTTTATATAAACCAGTTATTTGCATTGTTCGTGAACCTTTAATGATGGGAGTTCCTTTCACTTCTGTCATGTGTCTTAAGATAAAGTTTATATCATAGCTGAGGTTATGGAAATATATTAAACTCTTGTCAGGAAGTCTTTCCAAAAATTCTGTTGCACAGTTTTGACCCCATATGCTTTCACTCACTGAACCATCTTCACTGTCATAACAGATGTTAAAAGCTTTATGAAAGCCATCGGTACTACACTCAAAGTCAGCAAAGAAAACGTGCTCAGGAATGAACTTGCACTTATTTTTATTTACTTCTTTTGACTCTGCTTTCTTCTTCAGTTGTACACAATACTTTGGAGCATATGTCAAATCTTTAAATGGTGCAAGGTTCTGTTTATATAAGTCAGTCGTATATGTGAAAAGTTCTCCATAAGAAATAGGTTCGAAATATTTGCACTCCCACAATGTTTTCATAACATCCCATACGGTGTAGTTCTATCCATGCGAACTACATATTTATCTTCTCTCTTTGTATAAATCTTCATCTGTTTCTCAATGTTCATTCCACCACACTCCTTCAAGATTTCTATATAGTTGCGAATGAAATATGTTGTCATTGGTAATCTTTCATTTAGCATGTAGTGGTCTTCAACAAGAAGTAAGTCAATAGTTCGAACAGTTTTACATTCTTTTGGTATGTATCTCTTTATTTCATTATGTCTTGAGTCATTGAAGTAACCAATGGTAACATTAAATGCTATACCTGTTGCGTCAGAAATTTCTTGTACTTTACTTTGAGGAAAGTCTCTAACACGAATGACTTCTCTCATGTGGTCAATAGTTTCTTCATTTACTCCAGCCTGAATGCAAGCATAAACGAAACAATTGTCTTCTGTCATAAGTGCTGCAGTTCTTTTGTTCAATTCATTGAAGATTTGGTAGCGCTCAAGATTTATAGGTAATGTGCAAAGATACTTCCAGAACTGACCGCTTCTCTTCTTATAAAACTTCTTTTCACCATTATCTTTCCAAAAGCTTTCTATAAGTGCTGGGTTTCCTGTTTGCTTAAGAGCTTCCAAAATGGCTTTCTGGTCATTTGTCAGTGTGCTTTCATCTCTATATGGTCTCTTTTTTGGTTTGCCTTTCTTAACATCTGACATCGTTAAGCCTTCATATTCTGTTAAATCATACATCTTTATTTCAGTAAGATTCTTTATGTTTGTCAAGAAGAAGTCATAGTGCATTTCAACAATACCTGCAGCATTTGCTTCTATCTCTGATATAAAGTTCTCCTTCAAGAGCTGATGTAGTAATGTTCCAATATTATTGAGGTTTAACGTAGAACATTCATACTTTCCACCAAGTTTATAACATACCATCCATCTTTGTTGGGAGTTTATTTTAATCTTCTCTAAGAGTCTCATGAAAACCTTACCGAAATGTTTGTGTAAATATTCTCTGTTTGGTTCATCTAAAGCTTCGATGTTAAAGTCAATGAGTCTATTGCCTGACTTCACATTTCTCTTCCTATTCTCTTCATCTTTCTTTAACCATCTCTCACCTTCTTTTGGTTTGTCGTCAATGGAACGAATGACATCGTTAGCATTGCGAACTTGTTCTATAGCACTTTTAAACATCTCTCTTCTCTGTTGTTTCAGTGTGTCGTCTCTTCTTCTTGTTTCTCCAACGTTTGCATTTGTTATGTCAAACATTTCTTGACGAACATCATGCGAAAGAGCTTTACGAGTATGACCAACGTTTGCATTTGTTATGTCAAACATTTCTCTTCTTACTTCATGAGGTACTGAACGTCTATGATATAAGTCAATAGCAACATCATTTAAAGGAAATGCTCTTGCATGGACTTCGTCCTCGCCGCGTTGCGGCTTTATGAACTCATGAATTCTATCATAAGTTATTTCACCATTGTAGTCTTTAATGAAGTCAGCGAGTGCTTTTTTGTTTGTCGCGTAATGTTTTGCAACATCTATGTTAGCTTCTGTAAGAAGTTGTTTTATTTCCGAGTGTTCTAACTTAGACAACTTCCGATACATCTTTAGTAGGAAATAAAAAAATATTTTTTGAAAAAATTAGATTAGATTTTTTAAAGTTATTTTTCAAAATAATTTAATATTTTTATTTTAATGAAACACATGCAAGATTGTAAGTTCTTTTCATACAATGCTCTCGCTAATGCCATCAAGAATGAGTTCAATAATGCTTCAAATGTTAATGTTATCTTTAACAAGAAGTTTGTGAAAGAATCTAAGTTTGGTCAGTATGTCAGACCATTAGCTATCGTCATTGACCGCAAACGTTATACTTCACAAGAATTAGCAGTAGTTTTGAAACAAAAGGGTTTCTTCGTGAATGTCAAAGATACTCATTATACTGTCATAAAGAACTCCAACATTGACTTCTTCAGTATTGCTTTAAATCTTTCCGAACAGAAAGAATATAAGAAGGGTGAAACAAATGTGAAATATTATCCTTCATCTCTGAAGACAATAACGAACAAAGATGTTATACAGAAATTCTTACCAAAGGTTGAAGAAGCTTCTATTGACATTGACGAAGGAAGTGAAATGGTTGAAGAAATAGACCCTGAAGCTATTTAAGCAAAAATATATTTTTGGTTAGTCTTCCTCTTTGAAGTTATCGAAATATTCTGTTATCTTTTCTTTCAGTAGCGGTAAGTCTTCTTTGAATGTAAGTATTGTGCAACCGTTGATGTCATAGTGTGTTTGAGGAAGAGTATTTTTGACAATTTCCTTTATTTGCTCATTCGGTGTCATTGAAATCGGTAAGTTTTCACGATAGAACCAGTTTCTGTCAGATTTATATATTTTAGCGAGGTCATAAAAGCTCTTGTTGTTTCTTCTCACTAAATGCAACATAACCATATCTCTGTCTTCTTCTTTCTCCATCTCTTCAGTATATATCATATACTTATAGCTTTTTTCCTTTCCTTTTGGTACTGAACGTGGTATTCTTTTCTGTATGCTTTTGTCTTTGGATTCAATGACTTCATCTTTTGCTTGAAGTTTCTTTTCCATCTCTTCACGTTCTTGTCTATGAATTTCGTCAAGAAGTCTGTAAATATACCAAGCATAACGAGGCGAAGCCCACATTGCAACAGCATTTACTAAAAGTCTATGAACATAATATCCTCTCAAACCATTTGGCAAATTTTTACGATTTTCATGAGTTTTAAGCGACCCCGAAAAAAGTCGGTCTCGCTGTGCTTCGCTCAAAAGTTCTTGTGTGCTTTGGTTTTTGAACCAATCGTCTGTATGTTTGGTATCTGGAGCAAAACATGCTGTCAAAATACTTTGCATTTGATACATGTCATCTTTGACCGAACGAATGAGGCGAAGTTGTTTGTTATACTGTATGTATTCGTATTCTTCATTTATGGTTTCATGAACGATAGCAGTTGTTGTGTTCTCTAATGTTGACATTTCTGTTCTTACATACAAAATAAAAAAATAAATAAAAATAAAATTAGCGTTATTTTTTCTGAGATAAACACTATTTCTTCACAACATTAAATTTTATCCTGTATGAAATGACTTTAAAAAGATTATTGACTGACTTCGAATACTATCTCACTGACGCACTGACAGACCCTCAAAACTGTGTTGAAAGTTCTTTAAGCTTTAAGATTGAAGGTACGACGCATTTTGTCTACACTTACGTATTGAAAGAATATGACCGTTATCATAACGAAGTGAATCAAACACTAATAAAATTTGTAGATAAAAAATTGGTTAACAATGAATATTTTAAACGTGAAGACCCAAACACTGCTGGAGATGATGAAGAATACAGACATGTTATTGAAAAAAATAACGCAAGATTAGATGCAATAGAAAAGAAGTTTAATGAATGTCTTACAAACACGTATGAATATCTTATGCGGTGGGAAGCCAGATGGAAATAAATTTACGTCAAATATGCAATTTATAAAATCTTATGTCGACAGGCTACGTAGCACAGTGGTCTAAGGTGGTGTTATGGAGGGGTCAGGGTCTGTGGTTCGAACCGCGACAGCGCCGTATTTTCTTATTTTCTTTGTTTGTCTTGTTTGTCGTGAATAAAAAGTGTCATAAAAGTGCTCTATCTTCCACGGAAATAAATAAAAAATTTACTTTATTTCTTCTTTATTTCTTTGTTCCCGTGGAAGAAGGGTTTTGCTGTTTTTTCTGTTTTTTCTCAGCCGAAATCAATGATTTTTTCATTTTTGGAATCCTTAGCGAATGAGGAATCTTTTCTCTCGTGGAAGCTTTGACCAAAAATATAATTGAGGTGAAGAGGTGAGATCTCACCCGTTTTTTCACCTCTTTTTTCACCTCTTTTTTCACAAGCGTTTTACATGAATTGTACGATGTATATTTGAAATCCTAAACAATTTCGTAGCTTCTATTTCTTCTTTTAGTACATCGAATGTTTTAACAATGCCGAAAGTCTCTTTATATTTCTTCTTGACGTCAGACAGAAGGAAATCTTCAGCTGTTGGATAGTTTTTGTTTAGAAATGCTAACATGTCCATTTTATCTTCTGCTGGCTTTTCTGCTTCTTTCTTTAAGTCTGCATAGTCGTTTCGCATTCTTTCTATCTCTTTGACGGAGTAGTTATATTTCCTCATTGCTGCTTTACATTTAGAACATTGCGGATTCATTTTTGCGTTATACATTGAAATTTGACCTGCTAGAACAACTAAAGCGTCAATTGCTCTCTTCATCTCAAACATAGCGGGTCTTATTTGTCCGTTCCATACTTTGCCTCTTCTATCTTTATCTCTTATTTCCCAAACACATTTTGCAACTAATGAAACAAAGTTATCGTATGTCTTAAACTCCTCAGATTTATATATGTCAGAAATGTTTTTATAAACCATGTCGCAATCTTTGTTCATAACTTTATGGTTGCAATGATATCCTAGAAACTCATAGTTTACTTTACGTATGAACTTCTTTATTTCTACTGAATCAGTAACTTTAACTTCAATTTCATCGAATTCAGGAATAGTTAGTTTTTGTTGTTGGATTTCAGGCAATTTGGGTAAATGGTCAATAATGTCCTGCATGTCATAAAGATATTCTTCATTTTCTTCATCCTGTGCGGTACAGTCTAAATTACTTGTTAAAAGTTCTTGCTTTATTCTTTGTATTTCTGTTTCGAAAGTAAATGAAGAAGGAATGAAGCTTTTCATCTCTACTAACATTGACGTAGGATTCATGACTAATGAATTTGGTGCTGTAGTTGTTTGAATTGTTGTTGTGCCGATTGTTGAAATCATATCTTTTATACAAAATAAAAAAAATAAATAAAAATAAAACTAACTTTATTTTTTCTGTCTTAAGGAAATTCATGAAAATTCACGGGGGTGAAAAAAGAGGTGAAAAAACGGGTGAGATCTCACCTCTTCACCTAAACATTATTTTTGGTGTAAATTTATGAAAACATTAATAATACATGACTGTTCTCATTCATGTCTGATTTACATCTAATGAAAAAGTTTAGAAGAATTTTCTTATTCTTTCTGGCATATTTTTGTCTTTCCAGTACTCCCGCTCTAATGGTCCCAGATGAGTTGGCTTTGACTCTCTCAAGTTCTTAGATGGTATAACATCTTCAACGCCTCCTTCATATCTTACTTTATAAGTGTCATCGTTTATGTTGTAGTCAAGTATTTCAATAACCACTCCTCGCTTTGCTTCGTCAATGGTTTCAGCAAGTTTGCCATTACTACTTTCAACTAATTTATGACGAGGGTAAAATGCTATGGAGTCGTCAGCAGCTTTTATAAGATATCCATTACCTTGTGTAGAGTCTACGATATAATAATTTCGACTTAACCTTAAACGTTTCTTTGTCAATGGTTTGTCGTCAAGAACTACACGAACTTTTGTACCAGGAATGAGGGTAAATTGTGTTGAATTTCTGATATTTTGTGTTTGGCTTCGTTTCTTTTGTATATACTTTTCTTCTTGTTGTTGTGTCATTGAATTTGGTGTATGTCCTGTTGTAGAATGTGTTGAGGAATTATATACTTCGAGAAAATGTTTCATTGTTTCTTCGGTAAAGTCTCGCTCTTGGTTTAAATCTCTGAGAGTCCTTATGAAGCGGTTTATGATGCCGAGTATGTTATGGTTATGGTCTTCAGTGGTGTAGTGAGTTATGTTATGCTTAATGAGAAATTCTGTGATTTCATTGCTGAGGTATGCACTGTCTTGGTCTGATGTTAAAGTACTTGGGTTATGTTCTGCTACAAACTTTTGTAAAACTCTTAACACTTCACGAGTTCCTTTATTTCTCATTATATACGCAAAAGCTTTGCGAGTGTTAACATTTATGAAGATGAGGAATGGTTTATGTCCTCCTTTTCTGCTTTGAATGAGAGTGTCAAATTGGTATGCGTCGGGAGTGTTGGAGTAAATTGGTAAAAAGTAGTCGTAAGGGTTTATTTTTGTTTGATGTACAACATTTTTGTTAAAGAACCTTTTCACTTCAGCTCTGTTAGTAAATCCCCAACTTTTTGCTGCTTCATTGAACTTCTTAAATGACCTCCATGGATGTTGTTCGAATACTTCTTTCAAGCTCATTTATGTAAAGTTAAAGATTTTAACCAACTCGTATCCAAGCGTGCATTGTTATATAAGGAGGCATATAATCTTTTCCATTACCTGCTGGGTCTGTAATACCAGCTACAACATGTGTATGATTTCCTGCAGTTCCACAGAAAATACCTGTGCTAACATCTTTGGGGTCAGTTGTGATATCATATCTGTTCATTCCCTGTCTATTCGAACCCGCTGCAAGATTTATATAACCTCTTTTTGTTATTGAATGTGAATGGTTTCCTTCCACAGATGTTCTTCCACTGAACCTATGCATATGTGAAGGAAGGTTTTCAATACCTATTTTCTTTGAACCTCCCATCTTCATTGACTGCGTATTAGTGTAGAATGGAAAACTGTCAACTATTTCATACCATCTACCACCAAATAAAGTGTTTGGATTTATTGGATTCATAGACGTATAAACAGCTCCTATAGGATATATTAAATCATATATGCTCATAACTCTATAAACATATTCTAAAGAACTTATGTCATTAAATACCATTTGGAATGTATCTCCCGGATGAAATGTTGCATTTGTTTCACTTTTATAATGTAATGTTAGTTCAATAGAATTATCCAAGAAAAATTCAAAAGTATCTGGTTGAAGACCTCTAACAAATTCAAATGGAGTTGCTGGTTCACCATTTATAATTTCTGTTGTAAATGTCATTGTATCTGGTTTCGAAAATTTCTTTGTTAGTTCTGCATCCACATAAGTTTTGTCTGCTTTCTTATCTAACATTGTTGGTAGTTCATGTGTTTCAAAGTTTCTGGCATGATCTTCGATATTCCTGCAACTCTTATCTAAATTGTTAAGAGTATCTTTTACGCTTGTACTTGGATTCTCTAAAGGTGCACTTGAACCAAGGTCAAAGTTCAGTATTATGTCGTCTGCTCTAACAGTTGAGAAGGAGTTATGTGTATGATTTTTGTCTGCTTTCTTATCTAACATTGCTGGTAGTTCATGTGTTTCAAAGTTTCTGACATGACCTTCAATGTTCATACATTTGTTATTTAAGGAGTTTAGTGTATCTTTTACGCTTGTACTTGGATTCTCTAAAGGTGCACTTGAACCAAGGGTATAGTTCAATATTACATCGTCTGCTCTAATAGTAGTGAAGGATTCGTTTGTATGGTTCTTGTCGGCTTTACTGTCTAATGTAGCTTGAAGTTCATTTATATCGGAGATATTGTGTTTATGAGATTTCAAAACTTTGTTCATTGCTTCGAGTTCATCTTTGTCAGCTTTACTTTTAATAGCATCTTCAAAAGTTATTTTTGACTTAACTCTCAAAGTAAATCTTGGTTCAACTAATACACCTTTAACAGAGAAAGTAGAGGCATAAATTTCATCGTTATAACTAAATGCTTCTGGTGCTTTACTTGTGTCATACTGTACAGTACAGCTTATGTCATAACCTTTAGCACGAATGTATTTATATCTTCTTTCATTGGGGTCTTCCGTCTTCACTTCATCACTTCGTGTTAAATATCCATGGTAGTCCGTTATAATCTGTTCGTCTGAAGTTATATAATGAACGTGGTTCTTGACTTTATCACTCAGAGCTAAAAGCTCATTTTTGTCTGCTTTTTCGGCTAATTTCTCATTAACATCATTCACTTCTAATTCAACTCTTCCGCCAGAACTCTTATTATCATTAATCTTTTTCATTAATTCGGTAATTACGTCATAAAGACTATATTCTGTTTTCGGTTTTGTAAATAATGAGTCAAAATTTCTTTTCATCATTACATCGCTGACATTAATGATATCACCAATTCCTTTTTCATTTATTCTCTTCATTAGTTCTGCAATAATGACGAATATATAATCTGTTAATTTATTCTCTTCATCGAGGGTTATAGAATGTTTTGAAATTGAATCATTAACTCCTCTAAATAAATCAATAACTTCAGGATACACGTTTTTAATGTCTCGAATAACCCGACCAGTATCCTCTGGTTTCTTCTCTTCTTCGTTCCCGTCGTTACGTGGTTTTATATCTCTAACCATCATCAACGCAGTCATAACCGGAGGGTTTGTTGCTATCTGTTCGAAAATCTGACCGTTATGTATGGTATATCTAAATAATTTCTTTGTGTTTGTTAAAACATTTGAAACAAGTCTTTTAAAACCATCTACAAAATTTCCTGTTTCACCTAATGTTCTTGCAGCATTTACAAGCTCACCCATTCCCGCTTTTGACCCCAAAAACGTCCATATTGCATTTATTTCACTCTGTATAGTTGTCCATTCAGCAAAATTAATACCCGCATTCGCTAAGCTGAAAATGAAATTCAGTGGATCGAACTTAATTCCACCTTCTTTTTCAATTTCAACGAACTCACTAACATGAGATTTTAAGTATTCTTTCGTTAAAATTGTTTTCCCCGATGTTATGTCATTAACGAAACTATCACCGTCAAAAGTTAACGAATTCAATTTCGTCGTTGATGCTTTTATTTCATACACCGCTTTATCGATAGTTTTTGGCTCACCTTCTTTAGAAGCATATGAAACATTAATGAATGAATTATATGTATTCATGAATGATTAAAATCAATGATTTTCATTAATGAGCCTTTAATGATTCATTTACTGTCGAATCCCTTAAAGTAATTAATGAACTGTCACTGTCATTTATGAAAGGTACACTGCAAACCGTCGAGTTTGGATCAAATGCTGTAGTGGTGCAGGATATTAATGATATAAGTCATTAAATCATTAAGTGACGTAAATAATGTTGTCGTTTTTGATTTAATTTCTTTAGCATCTGTTATATATGGTAATTTTATTTCTGTAGTTTCTGAATTAAAGATATTCGCTAAAATGTTTTGTAAACTGTTTTGAACAGCTGTGTAAACCGTTGAATCCGGAACTCTTACGATTTCACCGTCCTTAATAAAAGGCATTGCACATGGTGTAGTGCTTGGGTCAAATCTTTCGGGATTATAATTCAACATATATTCTAACGCTTCATATACAGACTTATATACTGTTGTGTCGTTCTTCATGACAACTTCACCATTTACAATGAATGGCATAGTACATGGAGTTAAAATAGGGTCAAACTTTTCATAGTCCTTCCATGTTATGTATTTCTCGGTATTTCCATCACTGATAACAATATATTTGTCAGTAAGTGTGAGAGAGTATTGACCAAAATATAAACGTTTAGCTCTGTCAGCTTCATACGCATATGCAGCTATACTCATATTTTAATGAGAATAAAATGTTGTTCTATTTGCAAAGTACAGACCCAAACGAATACGGGACAGTAAAGCTACAAACAAACTTAGGTCTACAGAATGAGCCACTTGCATTCAGAATGGTTGACTTCAATACTATCGCTTCATTCGTTATAACAGATGAAACAGATTTCATGGAGCTTGAAATAGATGGAAAGAAGCACGAAATAAGATTTCACAATAATGTAGAATATAAGATGGAAACATTAGCTGGAGTGTTAAATGCTCTCATAAATACTACAATAAACAAGGATAACGAAGAAAACTTAATGAATGTTAAACTTATTGCAGGAGTTTTGAAGTTCAGTTATGCGAAGGAGTTTAAGATACCAAGAATGAGTCATAGAGTACAACTTCTTTTGGGAGCATACCATATGACATTTCCTTTGAAAAGTGTTGACAAAACGATTGAGATGAAATCTGTTCCATACGTATGTTATGGTAATTGTTTGTACATTGAGTCAAAAATAGCTAATGTCACAGGTATTTCAGGAGTTAATAGTAAAGGTTCAGTAGAATATAAATCCTTCTGTTATGCAGTCAATTCAATGTTCATTCCAAACGTTCCTGTCATAGCAACTCATTTAGGTAAATGGGTTCGCATTAGTCCTCATAATTTGAAAGACATGCAATTCAGACTTGTTGACTTTCAAGGAGAGCCTGTAGAACTGAAGGCACCAGTGCGAATGACTGTTGAAGTTGACTTTTTAGAAAATATTAAATGCAACAGCTTACAAGAGAACTCAGAGCTAAAAATATAAAGTATGAATGTTATGTATTAGGTCATGAACTTTGGTTGTTGCTGTTTGATGAAACAAATGAGTTAGTTATGTCAGTCAAGAGAACAGAAAAATATTGTGTTAGTGAAAACTGCACCAAGTCAATAAGATTAGGTTTGCATTATGAAGATGAGTTCGATACTGTTGAAGAAGTTTTGGATAGATACTATAAGTTGCTTTAATTTACTAAAACATATTTCAAACAAAGCTTATATTCTGTTGAAAGTTTTGTATACTCGTTCGAATATTTATACTTAAACTCAACTCCTGTAGTTCCTGGTGTTTCAATGATGCGGATGTTACCTATTTTCATGAATAGTGGAGTTTGACCACAGCATTCGATTTCAGGGTCGAGATAGTCAATGACACATTGTTTCCTGTTATTCGTGATATAACATTTTCAAGGTCCTCCTTTGTTAGAATTATTTGGTTCTTACTTATAAGATTTATCAAAAGCTTCTTATCGTCTTTGAGTAAAATTGTTTGGTATAACTGAAGAAGGTAATGGTCTACGTTATCTGAAGGATTTGTTTGAACATTTGTGTAAGGGTTGTCGTTGGCTTCTCTTGAAAGAATTTGGTCCAGTGGTGGATACTCTAACTTAACATCTGATGTAGCGTTAGCGTTTGAAGCTGAGTTTAAATTCACGGATTTCAGCTCTGGTTCTTTTTCTTTCAAACACTCTGAACTATAGTTCTTTATGACAATATTGTTTGTCGTTCGTGAGTCAACATTTGATGTTGGTTCAATTGGAACATTAACGGCACCAGCTAAGATGGATTTGCTTCTCATTTCATATAGAATAAAAACCTTTTATATGTATGAAATGAACAATATACTCGACAAGGGTTTGAATGTAAAGCTAACGAATGAAAATATTGTTGAATTCACTGAGACAGGAGCTGTGTATAAAGATGTAGAACTACTGAACAAAAGAGCTAAGGGAAGAAGCAGGAACATGAACAAAGGGTGGAAGCCTATAAAAATTTATGTCAATGATGGCTCAGGAGGTTCAAACATAAAGTATGCAGAAAGTTATAGAGTTTATGCTCTCAAAGGTGAAAAGCCTTCATTTAAGAACAGCTATTCTAACGCATATCCTCAAAAGCTAACGGATGGGGAAGTGGATGATATGAATGACAGCAAAAATATTAACAGAAATGGCGACAGAGATGCATGGAATTTGTTTACCATCAGTCAATTGAAGGTTAAATTTAAAACAATGTTGGTCGTTCCCATGGAATATTTTTGACTTTAATGGTATTAGTCATGATATGAATCTCAAGGTATGAACGAGGAGAGATGAGAGACTTATATGCTTCCCAAATTTCTTCAAAAGGTAATGTTATACCTGACTGTTTCCAAATGAGTTCAATATCATAACGTGAGAAACCTTGAAAGATAACGAAGTCAGTTATGAGACGTTTTATGTTTAAAGCAAAAAACGCCATGTTTGCATAAGTATTGCTACAGTTAAATGGTAATGTCTGACTTTAGTTATGATGTTAGCTAATGGTGAGTCAGGTTTTGACACTAAACCTTTTCCGGCGAAGTCGTCACAAACGAGCAGAGTGTTTGAAGGATACTTTTTGAAGGGGTATTTTGAAAGTTTTGATAGAATGTAGTTTGTCAGTCGTTTCATATCGTAAACTCCTGAGTATTGACGTAAGTGGTGTTTGTCAATAATTCTTTCCATCTCTTCTGAAGTCTTTTGCATTCCTGACTGTATAAATTCAACGATGGCATAATATTTTCTCTTACGTCGAATGTAACGTTGAAGAAATTCAATGAGTTCACTGTCTGGAACTTTAACGACAGAGGCTTGAACTTTTGACATAAATGTTTTCGCTGTTGAGTCCATAGAGTCTGAAGTTGCTGATATAATGATTTGGTCATAGTAAGAGTCGTTTCCTAAACGTTCTGTTATGAGTATATGACGAATGAGGTTAAATGTCTTTCCTGACCCCATCTTTCCACAATAGAAATAAACACCATTTGAACAGAACTCATAGTCCTTACTGAAAGGAAGAATAAGAGAAGAGTTAAGTTTGTCTGTAGTTTCATTCATGTCTTCATCTACATCATGTATTAAATGCTTCATTTTATCTCCATTAAAAATGCAAGTCAGAAATATTCAGAACATAGCACCGAGTCTAACTGACAAGAGTATAAAGATATACTATGAACACGTTATGATGAAACCAACCAAAATTCAAGAAAGTCAGTATACTTATGAATATCCAAGACACTGGGTAGAGTATGTAGGAGGTGAGAAAGCTATTGAAATCAGACAGGTTCGAAGTATTCCAGCAGGAAGAACAATATTATTGAAGAACTTTAATGTTTTGAGATATAATGATGAAACAAAGAAGCAAGATAGTTTTCCTGTTGCTGTGTATGTGAACTTAGATACAGGAGATGACATGAAAGTTTTTAACACAAAGCTTCAAACGGTAGTGAGAGAACAACTGACTGCGGAAGGACATCCATTACCTTCTGAAGTTACCATAGCATATAATTTTGAAACAAACTCAATAGATTTTAAAGTCGTCTCTGCAAAGAAGTCAGGTTTTACATTTAATGAAGCAGATGTATATTCTAATGAAAACTTCAAAGCTATTGCATGGTTAGATAATGACGATTGCTTTAAGAAAATATTTAAATTCAGTGACTCAACGATGTCAATAGATGACCTTCGTGGAATGTTACCATCGACGTTTACAGTAGAAGGTTCAGCAGGATTGATTACAAGATTGTCAATTGGTGGTATTTGGTCTCGTGAGAACATTGTTATAAAATCCAGTATAAGTGAATTTGCTGAAGAATCTATATTATGTCTTTCAAACTACATGTATTCGCCGCCGAAGCATTATAGTATAACAAACTTTGTCAGTAAGTTTAACATAAGACTTGTCGAACCTTCTTCAATGAAAGATGTTGTGCTACCTAAAGATGGAAAGGATGGACTCATTATTGAGATGATTTTAATAGCATATTAAATGAGCTTGTTCTTGAAGGTCATTCATGATGAAATAACTGTTGTAGAAGATGTTAGCAATTGTTCAGACATTTTGAAGCGTATAGATGATATAAGAAATAAGTTAGATAGACCGCAAAGCGGTGAGGGCGAAGCACGTGAGAACGCTTATGTTTCATTGACTTTCTCCAGTAACGAGAACTTTTATGAGATAATATTGAAGAGAGATGATTTTAATATGGTGTAAATGGTAGTTTGGGCAGCTTTAGGCGCAATGGGAACAAAAGCATTAGCATTTGGAGCAAAAGCACTTGGAGCTTATGACGCAGTAAATAAAATGAGTGGAGGAAGGGTTTCAAAGACATTAGATGCAAATAAAGGAAAGATTGGAGGCTGGGTTGCAAAGAAGTTAAGATTAAATAAAATAGGGCTCATAAATAAAGCATCCAATTTGGTTGCGACTGAGTCAGAAAATGCTTTAGGAAAGGATGATGAGTTTGCAAAACATGCAAAAGACTTTAATGACCAGATGAAAGGTGAAACAATGCATTTAAATAGAGTCGATGGAACTAAAGAAAATGTTTCTTCTCCACAACTTCCACCAGCAGTTCTTCCGTATGGACCTTATGGAATGTATGGAAACCCTTACGAAAGACCATTTGACCCATTGACTGGTGGAAGTAACTGGTATCATTACGGACGAAGAAGAAAGACAGTCAAGTTGGAGACGGACGTAAAGAAAGCAACTAAAAAGAAACCAAGGAAGAGAATTATAAAGTAATGAATTCAAGTGGGTGAAAAACCGGGTGAAAAAAGAGGTGAGATCTCACCACTTCACCTAAATTTATTTTTGTGCTATGTTTTCATACGTGGAGTGGTGATATCATTAATTTTTAATTTTTTAAGTTTATTTTTATTTTATTTTTTATTTTATTTTTATATAAATGACGAAAACTATTGAGATAACAAACTACAACGGTCATGAGTTCAAGAACTTGTTCTTCGTTCCTCGTGAAAATACATTCTATCAGATACGAGGGAGAAAGGGTAAAGTTAGTTTAAGCATTTATGACTACAAGCATAATGGAAAGTTTATACAAGCATATGATACAAACGGTAAGCGTGTTTCATTAGCTTTGTCAAAACTAACAGGTATAAACTATGACAGTGATTTTGATCTATATGAAGAAGAAAGTGAGTCAGAAGATTATGAGCTGTTATGTGAAGCACAGCAATGGGAGGAGTTGCAATACTTTTGTAAGTGAGAACGTTTATTTTTTACATTAGTGAGTTCGTTAGTGAAGTGGTTGGTGAATTCGTTAGTGAAGTCGTTAGTGTTGTAAAATATACGTTAACGGTTTTGTAAAGTGTCAAATTCACATATAATGGGTAAGGTGGAACGCAGTGCCTCCGTACCCTTGATATGTATACTAACTTAAAAATGTCAAATGAAACAGCGTCTATGAGAGAAATACAACACAACCGACAACTCATTATGCAAGCTCTAAATAATATCTCATACCGAAATGGCTCACCAAAAAGGTGACATTTTTGGCGCCAATAATTTGATTTTTCTGATTCTTTCTATTTAGATATATTTATTTAATATTCATATTCCTTTATATTGCCTCATATTATTTCCCATTTTTAATCATATTATACAAATCTTTAATAATTTTTAATGTTTTGAGCTTCAAAATCTTGTTCTAACTATTTTCATTCATATATCCTAGAAAAAATTAAAAAGTTCTTTAGAAATAAAAATGTTTGTATGTAAAGTATTAAAAATATTCTAGATGAGAAGACATTCTCCAGAAGAGATTGATATTGATTGGCTTTGTGAAGCCATCACAAAATCAAATAATGGAGTTAAGTTAACTGATATTTGCGCGAAAGCTAAAATAAATCATGAAGGCAGAGTTATATATAATCATACTATCTTAAAGTATTCCTAGAAATTTCCAAAATTAACCGAAATATAACTGTACAGAATTACTATTTTCGAGATAAAATTCATATGGAAATACTAATTCATAACGCTTTATGTTATATAAAATTTAATTTATAAAAATTTCAAAATAAATCAAATTTAACACAATGAATATAACTGCAATCGAGGTTTTTGACGATTGATTCTTACGAGAAGTTTTCCAAACTTTGAGTTAATGTCTTTACATTAACTCAAAGTTTGGAAGTCTAATAAGGGGAATTGTAGGCTATGAGGTACTGATTATATAAAGTCATTTCAAGAGCCTTGTACCGATAAACTAGCCTTGTACTGCCATTTTATGGTGATGTAAAGTATTCAAAAATTTTGCAATGTAAACCATTACATGGCAGAAACTTTAAAATAAACAAAAACATGACACTTAGTACAGGGGCTTTTTGGCTGGTGAAGTCAGATAAAACGTGGCTCAAGTGCTCGTTTAAAATTAAAAATGGAATTTCTCACAGTCGAATTTCTTGGTAGACAACAAAAGTTTATCATCAATTGTCGCGCCGAAGGTATGACATATAGTCAAACTAAGCTTGCATGGGAGGAAGAATACCCAGATCTCGGAACTTTAACATCCAATCTCATTGCTACTGCACTTAAAAGAGCTGCATTAGGTCTATACTGGGAAAAAGGGAATCATGGCGGTGCAGATCCATACCTGTAATGCATGAAAAATAGCGTGACTTCATTTTTGACAGTTTACAAATGTAAAGTGTTGCATCCTTAAAAACTTGGAAATATATACATTCATGAATTATCTTGTATATTAATTGAAAATCCATAAAACCCTAACAATATTTTTTCTTAAAAAAAACTATAAAAATATAAATAAAATTAATCGTTAAATAAAAATATTTGATATTAGAATTTTGTTGGAAAAATAAAAAACTTAATATTTTAAAGAAATACTTAAATACTTGAATATTTTAACTTTTACATTATCATATAGACTCTCAAATTATTGATTGAAAACGGTTTGAGGGTTATCAATTTAAAAAAAATTGTGAGTTTTTTAGATTTTTGGCAATGTTAAACGGTTAAATTTTTCTCAAAAAAATTATTTCGAATTTCCGAAATTTTTGACATTTTGGCTGAGAACTATGGTCTGCGAGGTACATAGATAGAATCAGTACCTCGCAGACTATAGTTCTCTATATGGCGCCGAAAATTTTTGGTGAAATGGCGTCGCATTTCACCAAAAATTTTTCGGCGCCATAGGAAGAATTGGAGGGTGTGAGATACTATTACATGCTATAGTACTCACACCCTCCAACTCCCAATCAAAATCGCATAAAATTTGCTACTTATCTTCAGATTACCTCCCATTATAAAATATATCATTGCTATCTCATCGTACTATATTTCCACCCTATTGTATTTAAAAATATAAAATTTTTTGATAATATATTTTTATATCTTGAATTTTCAAACAATATATTCACAGATAATATAATGGGAAATCTATCTCAACCTAGCCTTAAAGTACCAAACTCCTGCTTGCATTCTCACTCACAAATATTAAACATCCATCTCCAAAAAACTAAATTCTTCACAATTTTTTTAAAATTGAGAACATAAAAAACGTATGCATTCAATAATTTAAGATACTAACAAATATTAAAAACTTCAAAATATCAGATATTAACGTTTTTCAATTAAAAAAATATCATTTTGCTTTTCAATTTGAACATAAATCTTAAATATTTTTAATTAATATCTGATTTACAGCATTATTATCCATTTATAAATCTGACAAATAAATGACAAAACCATCATAAATACTGTCACTTTTTGTCAAAAGTGAAGTCATGCTATTTTTCATGCACAACAGGTGCAGATCCATACCTATGCGAGCGTGATCAGCTCACTTTAAAAGAAATTATCGAAGATTCTGCTTACAAAGGTGAAGCTCTAGAAGCAGCTGACATTATTGACGAGGCGTTCAAGTTGAAAGAGCTCAGAAGAGATTATGGTTACAGATTCCTTCTTGAGATTAATTGTCCTACTCTTGCAGAAGAAGTTATCAATACTCTTGGTGGTGATGATGTATCGAGACCTTATGTTAACCATATTTTACAGCAATTGCATTGCAAGCTTAAGGCATGCCAAGAGATTGAAGAATCAAGATACATGGCGTGTGAACCAAGAATTATCGAAGAATTCTACGATAAACATCGTGAAACAATCGAAAGTACTCCAGAGGAGTTGATTTTTAGTATCGATGAAACATTCATAAACAAATTTAAGAAGAAGAAAGTTGCATTACCTGAGGAGATAGAGCATATGATCGCCAAAGGAATTCCAAACTTTCCGCACATTACAGCTTTATGCGGATGCTCAATGACAGGCAAATCTGTCCCACCTCTCTTTGTTCTCCCATGTATTGCAGAACTACCTAGAGAACTGAAAGTATTCCAGCGCGAAAGACATTGTTGGTTTACTTCTACGCCAAAAGGCTGGGTGAACAGAAGTGTATTGAGTATATAAGAATTTCTGAAAAAGTGACACCCAAAAAGTGACACTTTCAATAGGGAGTAACACTTAAAAAGTGACAATTTAAAATTCACAATAAATAAAAATAATAAATTTTTTAGTCTATTAAATTATTCTTTTCTTTGAAATCCTCTAAAAATTCTTCGAAATGTTCTAAAATATAATCTGGAGAATTATAACAAAATTCATTAATTTCTAACATATACGTATCTAACAATTCATTTGGAATTTCAAACGATCTTAAATATGTAATTGAATTTTGTATCTTCTCATTTATTTGAGAAAGTTTTTCTTCAGCATTTTCCAATAAAAATCTTAATGGATTCAAATTGGCTTCTTGATTCTGAACAAAATTTAATACTTGGTATAAACGTGATTGAACTTCTCTTTTCAATTTTGTTTTATAATCTGTCAATCGAGGCTCGCGAATTCTAATTGAAGGAATAAAACCTGTTTGAAGTAAATCGTTTTTAATACGATAAAAGTAATTGGGTGCAACTTCTTCTAAAAGATTTTTGACAAAAACATCAATTCTTTGATTTTTAACGCAGCCAAAATCGTGATATTTTATCTTTTTAAATAAAGATTCAGAAACGTTATTCACAACGGTTAATTCATTTGGTCTGGCAGCGGCTATCCACATCATAGCCAACAATTCCTTATACAAAATTCAAAAACTTGGGTGCAATCAGTTCTGATTGCACCCAAGTTTTTGAACTTTCTTGAGGGAATTAAAGGGTGAGAGATTTATAGTCTATCTATATATCTCCCACCCTCTAATTCCCTCCCTGACAGCGGGAAATTTTGTCTGAATGTTAAACTATTCAGACAAAGTTTCCCACTGTTTGCGAAGGAATTGTTGGCTATGATGTACTGATTCATGATCAGTACATCATAGCCAACAATTCCTTATATAAAGTTCAAAAACTTGGGTGCAATCAGAACTGATTGCACCCAAGTTTTTGAACTTTCTTGAGGGAATTAAAGGGTGAGAGATTTATAGTCTATCTATATATCTCCCACCCTCTAATTCCCTCCCTGACAGCGGGAAATTTTGTCTGAATGTTAAACTATTCAGACAAAGTTTCCCACTGTTTGCGAAGGAATTGTTGGCTATGATGTACTGATTCATGATCAGTACATCATAGCCAACAATTCCTTATATAAAGTTCAAAAACTTGGGTGCAATCAGAACTGATTGCACCCAAGTTTTTGAACTTTCTTGAGGGAATGGAAGAGTAAGAGGTATACATTATGAATATATATCTCTTACCCTTCCATTCCCTCTCTGACAGCGGAAAACTTTGTCTGAATGTTAAACTATTCAGACAAAGTTTCCCGCTGTCAGCGAAAGAATTGTTCCATCTGGTGCATAGAGTGTGAATCTATGCACCAAATGGAGCAAGTCCCTCGCGAAATTGCCAAAACTTGCGTCGCATTTCAAAGATTGCGACCCAAATTTTGGCGATTTCTAGTAGAGATGGAGTATTTTGAGTCACTGACCTATATGCAGTGGCTCAAAGGGCTCCATCTCTACTTTGAAGCAAGGAAACTTTCCTCGAAATTTTGATAATTTGAAGAAAGTTTTCAAGCAATTAACAAAGGATTACTCGCTATGAGGTAAAAATTCTAGATTTTCACCTCATAGCGAGAGCTTCCCTTTCATTGCTTGAAAACTTTCCCCAGCTTCAAAATTGGGGAAAGGGCTGTAAAGTCGACTCCGATACCAGCAGGTACCAGAGTATTTAAAAGAGAAGCCCTCGTACGAGTTTCTATGAAGACCTTCTCATTCAAGAAGATCTTAATAGAAAATCGTACGAGGGCATTGGAAACTCGCGTCTGGTACATGTTGGTACCAGAGTGTTTGAGATTTGAAGACTCTGGTACTAACATGTACCAGAATTTATGATGAATTTAAGATGGACCATTATAAAATGGTAGCGGTTTGTTTCAAAAAAATTTAGATGAGATTTGCATAGATATAGATTATATGATTTATACATATGAAAAATAATATATAAAAATATAATTTTGAGATAATTATGTAAATAATATTTTAAATATTTGAATTTGAGGTATAATTTTATAGTAAAATATATTATAAAGAGTATTTATATAAATATTGTAAAATAATATAAGTAATAAAAATTGAGACCCCCTCCCTGTTTTTGATGTTTTGTCACTTTTTCGGTAATTCTTATTGTTTCCAGAACTACCTAGAGAACTGAAAGTATTCCAGCGCGAAAGACATTGTTGGTTTACTTCTACGCCAAAAGGCTGGGTGAACAGAAGTGTATTCTTATTGTATTGCATTTTCTTCATCGAGTGGCTTAACTTTGAACGCCAGAGAATGCCAGAAGATATACGTGACAAGCCTGCTCTCATTGTGTGTGATGGACACTCCAGCCGCGAGAATCCTCTGGCATTGTTCCTTTTGGCAAGTGCCAACATCAAATTAATTGTTCTTCCCGCACATACAACACACATTTTACAAGTATTTGATGTTGGCATTGCCAAAAGATTAAAGTCCAAATTCACGGATTATCTGAGAGATTACATTAAGGCACCGAAGCAAGAGTTCAACAGCAATGCTGCAATGATGCGCTACGCCATTATCTACTCATTTATTAGCGCATGGCAAGAATCAGTATCATTAAGAACGGTTCAAAATGCTGCCGCCGCCTGCGGTCTTTGCCCTTGTTCTGTAGAAGCTCTCAAACATAATAAGTATGTTCGTGAATTGACTCCTGCAGAAAAAGAATTGCAAGAGAAAAGAAATTACCGTAATCGAAATCGTTTTAACATCAATGGTGAAGAATTGACGACGATGGACATGATTTGCGCAATTTCTGACAATATTAAGAAGAATCCTGCAAATCACAGATTTTGCAGGAAGCCAGAACAAGACACCAAGGAACGTTTCTACTTTTGGATTACAAACTATCTTGATCCCAGCACTGAGTTGTTGACAAAACTCCCTAATATGCCAGGTTATATCCAAATGATTAGGAAAATTTTCCAATTTTCCAACAAAAATTTTCCAATTCTCCACCAAAAATTTTTTAATAAAATATTATTTTACGGCATTGCCCGTCACTTTTTTCGGTACAAGGCTAATATCACGGTATAACCCCCCTGAAAAGACTTTATCAGTGCTTCATAGCCTGCAATTCCCATTAGAAATCGGAGAAACTTTGTCCGCATAACTTATGATGCGGACAAAGTTTCTCCCATTTCTACTTAGAATGAAAGGGCAAGAGGTATATAGGTACACTATATATCTCTTGCCTTTTCCTTCTTACCTAAAGACTTCCAATCTTATTTTTTTTCCAATTTTTCCCCTAAATTTAAATCTTATATAATATAAATAAAATGCATAATATCAATCACAAAAATTAATGTTTATTTTTTTAATTAAAATTGCCGCGCAATTTAAGGTTTTCTGTCACTTTTTTTGTTAGCCATTTCGGTACGAAACATGCAAGCTCTAAATAAGAACACAACAAACTTTTCAAACTATTCTAAGATATCTGAGTCATTGAAAGGGGGTGACTTAAAACTGACAATAAACCCAATGACAGATGAGTTTCTATTTCAAGACAATAAGAACAATACTGTCTGTATAAATCCAACAAAAGGAACTTTAAACGAGAAACCTATAAATGAACTTCTTTTGAAAGCAGATGTTGACAACAAAGCTGACAAAGAATATGTAGACGATGCAATAGCAAAAGAAGAAGAAAGAGCTAACAATGCTTATGCAACAAAAGAACATACTCATCCTGAACTAGCAGACAAAACATATGTTGACAATAAAATGTCAAGTGAAGTGACAAGAGCTGAAAACGAATATTCTAAAAAGACTCATATACATTATATTAACCAAATACCAAGTCTTAAGGAAACATTAGAGACAAAAGCAGATAAGACTCATACACATACCATTGCAAATATTACAAACTTACAAGAAACCTTAAACAGGAAAAGTGACGTTGGACATACACATACCATTGCAAATATTACAAACTTACAAGAAACCTTAAACAGGAAAAGTGACGTTGGACATACACATACCATTGCAAATATTACAAACTTACAAGAAACCTTAAACAGGAAAAGTGACGTTGGACATACACATACATCTTCTGAAATAACAGACTTAAACGTTAGCCTTGAAAATAAAGCAGATAAAACATATGTCAATGAAATATACCAAAGTTTGATAGGAACAAAAAATATTGAAACTATTGTTGGTGACTTTTCTGTCAATGAAGAAAATAAATATTTTAGATGGCAGTTGGTACAGTCCTTAGAAAATGGTACACGGTATAAACTCATTCCGAAAAATAACAATAAAATGTATGTAAGCTATAAAAAGAATGATGGTACACAAGTTAAAGTTCCATTAGACAACAACTGCTACTTAAACTTATATGGAGACGAACAAAAGAAATATTTAAGAGTTTATGAAATGGTGGATATGATATTACCTGACCCAGCTCCGGCACCACATTATTATGACTATGGAGATGACGACAGAACACCACATGTAGATGAACAAAAACTAACATTATATTTAGATTATTATAGATATAAAAGATATAATGCAATAGAAAAAACGAGAATAGTATATTATTATACAGATGACAGAAATAAATATTATAGTCAAGACTGTACCTACCCTGAAAACATAAGATTATATTATAAAAAATATTCTGACACAAACCAGAAGAAACCTGAAATAGTTGCACTATATTTTAAGTTCAAAAGAGACAATCCTATAATATCTCATATGTTTGATTTAATGAACCCAGTAGGTTCTATTTATACATCTATGGATGCAAGAGGTCCTCAAGTAATGTTTGGTGTTGGTGCATGGGAACAAATAGTCGACGGGTTTTTGTATTGTGCAAACTCTTCAAAGGAAACAGGTGGAAGTAAAACGATTTCAGGTGAAAATTTACCTGCACACAGTCATTACATAGATTTAAGTACATCTCAAGCAGGTTGGCATAAGCATAGATATTGGGATTGGTCAGGAATGACAAAAGGTAAAGGATATGATGTTAAAGACGACGTTAAGTTTGCTATAATTTGTTACTGGGATGACACGCAGGGAGAAGGAAACCATACACATTTCGTTTCAGGATATACACAAACAACGGGACAAAGTAAAGAATACATGCCACCTTACATGACAGTTTACGCATGGTATAGAATTGCTTAGTCGTCATTTTCAACTTCTTTAGCATATTCGTCAGGAGTTGTCTTATATTTGTTAGGAACTGTCTTTGAAAGTATACCACCTTGAACTTTGACAAGTTTGAAACGAGGTCTGACAATAGTAGTTTTATCTTCTGCTTGCAGTGTGTACATTTTGCCATGTTTGCCTAAAACTTCATAATATTCTCTTGTATACTTTCTTCTATTTTTACGAACACGAATGTGAGTACCTGTCGGGTTCCCATTGTTGTCATAGTCAATAGTATTTTCATATGGGTCGCGTTTAGGTATTTCTATTTTTACTTTGTCACCTTTCTGAAGTTTGAAGCCCGGCATTCTTTCTTGTTTGTCTCTTTTGACTAAATTATTAAATATATAGTCTTTCTCTAAGTCAGGGTTGTTTTTCATTTCTTCGGGGAGTGGTTTCCCAACCCTTTTTGTTTACGGTTATTGTAAATATTTAAAACTTGTCTCATCTTTGCCATGGAGAAGTGTCTATACTTGTCGTCATATGACATTTCATTTGCTTCACCACCTTGTGGTTGGTTTAAGTCTCTTAACATTTTTATACATCCGTCAATGACACCAAGAGCAGAATGGTTTTGGTCGACAATGAAATATTGGTTTACATTTTTTGAACGCAGATAGTTTTTAATATCATCTGATTTGAAAGAACTTTCACAGTCAGATGTCAGTTTTGTTGGATGGTATTTGTCAACGAATATTGTCAAAGCAGTTTTCACATCTAAAATATTTTTGGACCATAATGGTATGGCTTCACAGTATCTTGTGTTTTGACCAACAAATATTAACCAGTATGTAGGTCCATCTGTTCTAACTCTCGGAATGTTTTCCAAGATATCCATAAACCAAGCATTTGGTGTTGAACTAAAGATTTTTATCATGAGTGCTTTCTTTGTCGCTTTAGAAACATAGGGGTCCTTGTTCGGATTCGTCATTTTTTACCCTATAAGAAATGGGTTTATTTGGCGCATTAGCAGGAGTCGCATCTAGATTTTTACCCGCAGTGGGAACAATAGCCAGAGGTGCATTTGAAATTGGAAGGAAGATTTTGAGTACATTAGGTATACTGAAAGACAAAGCTCAGCCTATTATACAAACTGTACAGAAAGGTTGGGATGTAGCACGAGATGCAACAAATCTTATTCCAAATCCTGAAACAAGAGGAAAAGTTCAAGGATGGATGGACAATGTAGGAAGACAAGCAGGAAACTATTATAACAAAGCAAATGACTACTATAACCAAGCAGGACACTATATGGACCAAGGTGAAAGATTCTTTAACAGAGGATATAACCATGCACAACAGTGGGTAAACAATAACCAACCTCAACCGCCTCAAACGTGGAGAATATAAAGTTTTTTATTGAGATGAAATGAACAATGCAGCTTTAAACAGAATAAGTCATGGAAGACCACCTTTTACACCACGTGTTTGTAAAGTTCTTCCTATACCTCAGGAAGTTTTAGACCGACTTAAAAAACCTAAACAACCAGTTGAAAACAAACCAAATTAAAATTTTTTACTGAGATGAAATGACCGAAGAAGTTGAAACGGTAGATTTGACACCACAAACAAAAAGTTCAGAACCATTGTCAAAACCTGTCAAAGAACTTACAGATGAAGAGAAAAATTCAATAATAGAAAGTGCCAGATCTGGTAACTCAAATCCTAACTACAAAGTCACTTTTCATAGAAATGGAACGGCTAGTATCTCAAAAAAGAAACAGACTCTCACAAATAAAATATTGAAGTCTGAAGGAGCTTTCGAGACAACATATGGAAAAGTTTACTTCACTGACCAACAGTTCATTATAGAACATCTCATTGACTTAGAGTCGAAATATTCTAAACTTTACAACAAACACAAAAAGTTGAAAGGAAAACAAAAACAAATGGCATATGATATTTATGAAGATGTTGACGACACAACTGTTCCTGCAAGTGAAGTAAAGTCAGAGAAACCGAAAAGTGACGAAAAACCGATAGAAGAAGAAAAACCAAAAACTGAAGATAAACCAAAACCAAAGTTTAGTTTCCAAACTAAACCAAGTCAACCTTCATTAGCTGGTATGGGTTGGCGTCAAAGACTTATGGCAGCAGGCGGTTATGTAAAGTAAAGAAAAAAATATTTTTTTATTTTTATAAAAATGCCCCCATATAGAATGGACAGAAAGTCTGCTAGAATAAAAGCAGAGTTACAAAGATATGGTTGGAGAGTTTCGAAGAAGTTTAAATATAGGAAGGGAAAGCCAATAAAAGTCTATGACAAATTGACAGGTCTTACCTACGAATTAGATTTGGAAACAGCACGTGCCAATTATCCAAACAGACTAGAGAGGTTAGAAGAAGAACGTCTTATGGACATGCCTTTCGATGTTAGTGAACCTCAAGTTGAAGGACACGACGGCTTTGCCAGATTCTACTGGAAACATGACGAACAATTGCATCCTTTGAGAAGGAAAAAAGGAAAAGGTGAAGACGCACATGCTCCCATGGAAAGAACAAGATATGCATATGAAAAGTATCGTGAAGTTAGAAGTCAAATTACATCTGGTCGAACCTTTACAGTAAACTTTGACGAAGGAAAGAACAAAAAAGGCTTCATGGGAGTACTTGCTGCAATTCAAGACGGAAATAAGAAAGGACACAATCTCAGATTGACCATAACAGATTTGGATGGTCACATTTACTATGCACATGGCAATGAACAAACAGCCGCAAAACTTCTTGACGCTTTCAAGACTACAAAGAGAGTACAAATGGTTGACTCCGACTCAGACATTTTGAATGCAATTGAAGGAATTGCAAGTGTCAAGTTCGAATGGTACCAACCCAACCCTCAAGCAGTCAGACAACATGCTGGATACTTCCCGTTCATAAATAAGTCTGACATTGACTTGACAAGGTATGGAATTTACAATTCAATTGAAACAATTGTCAACGAACCTTGCATTCTTACATGTCTCAGGAACTCTGGTCTTGTTACAGATGAGAAGATGAAGTATCTTGAGTCATGTGTGAAGACAAGGTACATTCTCAGAGGTCAATTGGCAAAAATTGCACCGTTGGCAAATGTCAATATCCGAGTCAACATACCTACAGCTAAAGGTTCTTCACATGACGACTATGTTGTTGACAAAGACTTACCATGGTTGAAGATTGTAATTGTCCACAACCACTTCATGTTGAACGAAAGTCTTACAAACCCATTCTTTGGTAAAAGTAAGTGCAACATTGTCAGAGCTGTAAACATTCTTTTCGAGAAAGGTTTATTAGTTAGTATACAAGTCTTGGGTACGGCGGCACTGCGTTCCACCTTACCCAATACTTGTGAATTTGACACTTTATAAAACCGCCAACCACTTCACTAACGAACTCACTAATGTAAAAAATAAACGTTCTCACTATCATTCTCACTAACGACTTCACTAATGTTCTCATAAATTTTCCTCAATATCTTCATCATCAATGTTAACCCTATTGTAGTCATACTTGAAGCCATAAACTTTCTCTAACTTCTTAACGTACAATTTACATAACTTACCTTCGTCATCGTATGGTTTAATGATATAACTATTTCTATCTTTATACACAGTCAATGAAAAGTCAACTGGTCTCGGATGTATTTGAAAGAACATGTTATGCTCAGGAAGGAAGAATAAATGTTTAAATGTATGTTTGTTATACTGTGGAATTCGAATGAGTTGCTTTTGTTCTGTCATTTACATCCAAATAAAAATTTTCAGTAAAATAAAAAATAAACTTAAAAATTAATGATATCACCACCCTCACACGTATGAAAACATAGCGCAAAAATAAATTTAGGTGAAGTGGTGAGATCTCACCTCTTTTTTCACCTGTTTTTTCACCCTGTTGAATTCATTGCTTTATAACTCTCTTCCTTTCTCCAACTCTTCTAACTTCTTCTTAAGTTTAGCAATGTTGTCCTCATGAAGTTTAATCTTTCTCAAAATTCCTTCTTTATCTAATGGTTGCTTTATCTTTCTAAACTGAACTCTACCATCCTTCATAGTATGAATGTAAAAACCTTCTGGAATAGTTCCTGATTTAATGTATTCTACCAAAAACTTTTGTTTCATTGCTTCAGTGACTTTATTTGTCATTTCAATCAAATAAAAATTTTAATATTAAATAAAAATAACGTTATTTTTTCAGTAAGGAAACGCAGGAGTTTTACGATTTATTTGAGGAGTAGGTTCTGGTTTAAATGTTGGAGTCGGTTTAGGAGTTGACTTTTGAACAGGAGTTTGTACTTCCATAGGTTCAGGAGTCATTGAAGGTTTTGCTTGTGAAGGCGTTGGTTTTGGCAAAGGTGTTGGAGTTTGTTTAACTTCAGCTACTTCAGTATTATTTACAACATTTGCTTTATTTCTTTTCAACATCATAACTGCTCCTGCTGTAGCTAGCAAACCTAGTGGGAGACCATATCTTATATAAGGACTTGACCAAATGCTATTTTTGACAGGAGCTGGTGGAACACCTAACCTTGGTGAGACTGCTCTTTGCCATTGTGCAGCTCGTAAGAAATATTCAATAGGTGCTCCATAATCGTTTGGTAAAGTTTGTTTCATAGATGGTGAAGGTTCACGAGAGCTTGATGAAGAACTCATTTATAAGCTTTAAAATAAACGTTCATCCTTTATTCCTCACTGTCGTCCGCAGCTAAGTTATAGTCATCTAATCTTATTATTGGGATTCCATTAGCACGCACCTGAATGGCAAAGCAACAATCCCTCATAAATCCAATAAGTGGCTTTGGTACATTTTCAGTTGCTAGTTCAATAGGTCCTTTAACAGACAATTTGTATGTTATTGGAGCAGTAGATGTTTGACCTTGCTGGAAGCAAAAGTCCACTTCTGTTGGAAAACCACATAAGAAATGTGTGTTGTCATAGCTATCCCATTTATGTTCCACACTACCATCATCCACCAATGACCTCATAACATCTTCATTAAATCCTATCATATCATTGTTTGTATTGCAGGCGTTCGCAACCATTTCATAAAATACAGGTCCATATGATTTTTCAGGTTCTGCAGGCATATTTCCATAAGCTCCCATGGAAAGCTGAAGATATTTAAACTTAGGGTTCTCAAAATTAACATAATAGTTGTCTTTCTTTCTAAATAGTGCCCAAATACTTTTAACATTAATAGGCGTATAAGCTGCTGTAAATGTTGCACTTGAACTATCTGTATTCTTTGAGAATGAACCGTCCATAGGAATCCAATCCATAACTTTAACAGGAAAACATAAAGCCTCGTTTGTATAATGTTCTACAAGTTCTGTATAAATGTTAGGGTCTAAAGAGAATGACTTTGGATGAATGAAACATTCATTAAAATCCATCTTTGTTCGAAATAGTTGCTGGGTTACAGTTGTAATAGTAACTGTTCCACTAGCTTCTACTGCCTTCGTTATCATAGTGAATGGTTCATTCCATGGAACAAATTTATTTGTCGGTGGATTTGAATCTGAAGCAAATGCAACTTTAAGAGTTAGATTGAAAGCAACGATATCATTTACAGATATAGATGTGCATTGTAAGGCGTCGCTACTGAACTTTACTTTAAGCTGAATGTTTCCTGCAAAAGCTGGAATAAATCGAATAGCTTCTAATGGAAGGAATCTTCTAACAGGAATTCTTAAACGAAGCTTAAAATCAAATGATTTTCCTGCTGTAATTGGACCACTAACAATTTGTCCTGTTCTGCATGTTCCCGAATGACTCCATACATCTTCATGTCGAGTCTTTGAGAAAACATCTACTTTCTTTATTTGTTCGGTAGTTTGTGAGTTTGAAGTTATATATGCTTCTTCTCTTGCGTTGTCTTGAGAATATACGATACGACCATTTGCAAGGATTTGATATCCAGCAACTGCATAGAAAGCGTCATCGAAACCAATCCAAAATCCTGGTGGGTTTGTTTTATTGGAACCTGAACCAATTTCTTTATCTACAATAAATTGACCTTCCATCTTATACGTAATGAATGTATTGTAAAGGTCCAACATATTTTCACCAGGAGGTGAGAGATTGAATGTTACCCATGTGTTATCTTTAGCAGTTCCAGGTTGTGATGGAATCTTTGCGTCAGAATATTTTCTATTAGTGTCACCAATTTGAACTGCATTGTCTATGATATCGAAATATGAGCGAATCTGATGAATATGCTCTGCTGGAGTAAATTCGTTTAGCTGTTCGTTCTGCATGTATTTACTTCAGATAAAAATATCTATTTACTTCATTATTCTCACTCTTCTTCTTGGCATTCGTGGTGGAAGTTGTTTCTTGACATTTTCAATGAACTGTACATTCTCTTTTGTCTCAACTTCTTTCACTGGCGGGTCAGGGTTCTTTGACTCGGTTTGTTTTTCAATGAAATTCACGAACTTTGCAATAAGCTCTTGGTTCGTTATTGAAAGTACATCTGGCTTCTTTTCTTCTTGTTCTATTGACTTTTCAGTTTGAACAGAAGGTTTTATATGGGCTTCGTGGACTTCACCCTTGCCATGCACCTTAATGTTGTCGCTTTCTGCATCCGCTAATGGAACCTTTCTTTTTCTTACATATATTTTACCATCTTTACTCTGACTTACGTAATAGAAAGGATGTTGTATTCCTCTGGCGTCATTTAATATAATAGACTCTCGTTCTGATTTTGACAAGCTCATTTTACATCGGTTAAAGTTTTAATTTTGTTTTTTATCTGCAGTCAAATGACTCAGACAAGCCCTACGGACAAGACCCAAGGGGTCATAGATGTTGAAGCATTGAAGAAAGAAATTCGCGAGCAAATTTTATCCGAACTGAAGGAACAAAAACAAGAACAAAAGCCAGAGAGACCAAAGAGAAAACTTAGTGAAAAACAACTTGCTGCATTAGCTGCTGGAAGACAAAAGAACCCACGTTTGCTGGCAAAGAAAGCTAGAGAAGAAGCAAAAGCAAAGGAAGAACAAAAAGCTAAAGAAGCTGAAGCAAAGAAAGAGTAAATGGTTTATTTTTATCCGAATTAAATGTATAGACAAATACCTTTAACTGTTGCGTTCAGTAGTGAAAACCCTGACGTCAAAATAAAGGGGAACAGAGTAACGTTTAAGTTTCCAACAGACTGGATTGTGAACATAAATGAAGAGAAGTACATTGGCATAACATCTATGTATATAACACGTGCTTTCAGAAAGGTTGACTTTATACTTCAAGTCGAGATAGAAAATGACGAACAGTCTTTAAGCGCCCAAAACATTCACATATACAAATACTTTAAAGACGATACAACATTACAACAATGTATGATTTCATTTAATGAGATGTTCGAGAAAAAGTTCAACATTGAAGTACAAACTTTACAGCCTTTACGTGAGTTTCTTGCACAACTGAAAGAAGAAGGTAGTCAGCCACAACTTATAGACTTTCATTATGAATTTAATGAAAATGAAGATGGAACACATGACTGTCAGTTTGTTGTATTCTCACCATTCAATGAAGTCGCTAAAGAGAAAGAAAATCCATTACGTATAAGATTTCAAATATCTGAACCAAGTGATGATTTCAAGAATGTTTTCAATTATGATGCAATGCTTCCGAGGAAAAATGAATTTTCAAAGATTGTAACACCTGGCATTTGGGATAGAAAGCAAGCTATATTATATTCAAACTTAAGTAAGGGAGTTGAAAATGAGTTCATTGGTCATACAAGAAATTCGCCATTACCAAATCCTAAATACTATAAATTAACTGGCTTCAATCGTGAGTTTTGGATAGACATGTTCTCCACTCACGACCATAAATGTCCAGTGTTCTTGCCTCCAGACCATAAGGACTGTCTCTACATTGAAGCACAACTCTTAAACTCTACCATAGCAGTATTGTAAAATCTACGCTAGCTTTATTTTTATCACGAATGACCTCATTGCTGACAAAAATAAATGACCTCATTCATGACCTCATTGCTGACCTCATTCATGACCTCATTCATGACCTCATTGCTGACCTCATTCATGACCTCATTGCTGACAAAAATAAATGACCTCAGAACTTCAACTTACGAATAAAGTTTGTTTTAGTCGTTATTGAGAAGTTAAACTTTTCAGCAAAGCAAGGACTAGAAGACTTACATAAGTCAAATCCAATCTCTTGACCGTCATAAAGTGCTTTATATAACTTCATAACACTGAACTCAGAGTCTTTGTCAAATTTTCCTTGCGGAACCATTAAACCTTTATCTTCATCATAGAAACACTGAACAGAGTCAGGAAACATTTCATTAGCGGTTAAAGCAATAACATCTTGCTTCACGCCTTTCATTCTGCAGTGAAATGCAACTTCATTTAAATCGTTAGTGAGTAAGTCTATGTAAGTCTTCTTTCCACAAAATATTGATTTGTATGCTAAACTTTGTTTATCTTTTGTGATTTCTGCAAAGTCGCTATGAAATTGACCAAGGTTTTTACCAATGAGAACTCTTCCATAACGTTTCTCAAACTCTTCAGCTAAACGAGGGATATCTTCATTGTAGAGATGCATACTGTCGGTATCGCTATAAAAGATGTCCATTCCTAAGTCTTCAGCAGTACAGAATACTTCACACATTATTCTCTTCGACATAGATAGAATGTTAACACCAAGTGGACAGAAGTTAAAGTGTCTGCAAATGCTTTTCGTTAGCTTGAAAATAGTTTTATCTGAACCATCCAAACCTTCGAACTTCACTATATGGTTGTAATTTCTTATAGCATATCTTATAGCATCTTTGTCATCTACTATGGTTATTTTTGACTCAATAGGAGATAGAATAGTTTTGCCATAAATACTGTTCAGAATGAGCTTTATATTTTCTTGCAAAGGATTTCCTTCTTTCTTATACTTTAACCTTAACTCAAACAACTTCTTTACTTCATCTCTTATTCTAATATCTCTGTTTCCATCGTAATAGTATCCTTGCAACACTTCACATTTGACACCTTGATATTTTATGAGGTCTTGTAATGTTATATGGTCAACATACATTAAACAGCAAGTGTTTGAACTTCTGGGAACGTTAAGTTCTGGATTTAGTTCAGGGTCACAAACTATTAAAGGAAAGTGTCTATGTATTCCAATCTCTGTTATCTTAATGAGAACAAAGAAGCCAGACATAAACTTTTCACCAATGGGTTCCTTTTGGTCGTCATCGAATAAATGTCTCATGAGATACTCTGTGCTTAACATTTCTTTCTTCAATACTTTCGGTATACCTTCTAAAGTATAGAGTCTTGCTATAGCTGATGGATATAATGAAACAGCGTCGAAGTCAGCAATGAGTTTCTTTTCGCTCTTTTGTTTAATGTTATCTGACAGCATACATCTTCCACCTTGAATGCATCTCGAAATAAATTCTCTTGGTTTATTTGAGAGGTCATAAAGATTTCCATTCGGGAAGTATACTCTGTTCTCAAATAATTTGTTAGCAATTGAACAAATACTAACGTAGTCATAAACGTTTAAATCAAACTCTTTCAATATGTCATTGCGGAACTTAACAAAACCTTCTCTTAAAATTCTTACATCTTGTTTGCAATAAAATGAGCTATATTTTTCTAAGTCGAAGTGGTTTTCATCTATTCTGCAACCTTTGATGGAATCTATGTTTTTCATGAACGTTTCAATATCTTTTACAAACTTACACGCTTCAGAAATGACACCAGTTCTGTTGTCATTTGCTAACAAAACACTGCTGTAGTAGTTATATGGAAATACTTCTTTCGGTCCTGTTTGTAAGTTAAACATAGCAGGAAATAGTTTAAGCTTCTTATTTATAACACTGTAAGAGTCTTTTATAATAATTGCCCTTCCTTTATATAAACCAGTTATTTGCATTGTTCGTGAACCTTTAATGATGGGAGTTCCTTTCACTTCTGTCATGTGTCTTAAGATGAAGTTTATATCATAGCTGAGGTTATGGAAATATACTAAACTCTTGTCAGGAAGTCGCTCCAAAAATTCTGTTGCACAGTTTTGACCCCATATGCTTTCACTCACTGAACCATCTTCACTGTCAAAACAGATGTTAAAAGCTTTATGAAAGCCATCGGTACTGCACTCAAAGTCAGCAAAGAAAACGTGCTCAGGAATGAACTTGCACTTATTTTTATTTACTTCTTTTGACTCTGCTTTCTTCTTCAGTTGTACACAATACTTTGGAGCATATGTCAAATCTTTAAATGGTGCAAGGTTCTGTTTATATAAGTCAGTAGTATATGTGAAAAGTTCTCCATAAGAAATAGGTTCGAAATATTTGCACTCCCACAATGTTTTCATAACATCCCATAGCGGTGTAGTTCTATCCATGCGAACAATGTATTTACCATCTCTCATTGTATATATTTTCATCTGTTTCTCAATGTTCATTCCACCACACTCCTTCAAGATTTCTATATAGTTGCGAATGAAATATGTTGTCATTGGTAATCTTTCGTTTAGCATGTAGTGGTCTTCAACAAGAAGTAAGTCAATAGTTCGAACAGTTTCACATTCTTTTGGTATATATCTCTTTATTTCATTATGTCTTGAGTCATTGAAATAACCAATGGTAACATTAAATGCTATACTTGTTGCGTCAGAAATTTCTTGTACTTTACTTTGAGGAAAGTCTCTAACACGAATGACTTCTCTCATGTGGTCAATAGTTTCTTCATCTACTCCAGCTTGAATGCAAGCATAAACGAAACAATTGTCTTCTGTCATAAGTGCTGCAGTTCTTTTGTTCAGTTCATTGAAGATTTGGTAGCGTTCAAGATTTATAGGTAACGTGCAAAGATACTTCCAGAACTGACCGCTTCTCTTCTTATAAAACTTCTTTTCACCATTATCTTTCCAAAAGCTTTCTATAAGTGCTGGGTTTCCTGTTTGCTTAAGAGCTTCCAAAGTGGCTTTCTGGTCATTTGTCAGTGTGCTTTCATCTCTATATGGTCTCTTTTTTGGTTTGCCTTTCTTTACATCTGACATCGTTAAGCCTTCATATTCAGTTAAATCATACATCTTTATTTCAGTAAGATTCTTTATGTTTGTCAAGAAGAAGTCATAGTGCATTTCAACAATACCTGCAGCATTTGCTTCTATCTCTGATATAAAGTTCTCCTTCAAGAGCTGATGTAGTAATGTTCCAATATTATTGAGGTTTAACGTAGAACATTCATACTTTCCACCAAGTTTATAACATACCATCCATCTTTGTTGGGAGTTTATTTTAATCTTCTCTAAGAGTCTCATGAAAACCTTACCGAAATGTTTGTGTAAGTAGTCTCTGTTTGGTTCATCTAAAGCTTCGATGTTAAAGTCAATGAGTCTATTGCCTGACTTCACATTTCTCTTCCTATTCTCTTCATCTTTCTTTAACCATCTCTCACCTTCTTTTGGTTTGTCGTCAATGGAACGAATGACATCGTTAGCTTTGCGAACTTGTTCTATAGCATTTTTAAACATCTCTCTTCTCTGTTGTTTCAGTGTGTCGTCTCTCTTTCGTGTTTCACCAACGTTTGAGTTCGTAAGTTCAAACATCTCTTGACGAACATCATGAGAAAGAGCTTTACGAGTATGACCAACGTTCGCATTTGTTATGTCAAACATCTCACGCCTTACTTCATGAGGTATTGAACGTCTATGATATAAGTCAATAACAATGTCATTTAAAGGAAATTCTCTTGCATGGACTTCGTCCTCGCCGCGTTGCGGCTTTATGAACTCATGAATTCTATCATAACTTATTGCACCATTATAGTCATTGAGGATGTCAGCGAGTGCTTTTTTGTTTGTTGCGTAATGCTTTGCAACATCTATATTAGCTTCTGTAAGAAGTTGTTTTATTTCCGAGTGTTCTAACTTGGACAACTTCCGATACATCTTTAGTAGGAAATAAAAAAATATTTTTTTGAAAAAATTAGATTAGATTTTTTAAAGTTATTTTTCAAAATAATTTAATATTTTTATTTTAATGAAACACATGCAAGATTGCAAGTTCTTTTCATACAATGCTCTCGCTACTGCCATCAAGAATGAGTTCAATAATGCTTTAAATGTTAATGTTATCTTTAACAAGAAGTTTGTGAAAGAATCTAAGTTTGGTCAGTATGTCAGACCATTAGCTATCGTCATTGACCGCAAACGTTATACTTCACAAGAGTTAGCAGTAGTTTTGAAACAAAAGAGTTTCTTCGTGAATGTCAAAGATACTCATTATACTGTCATAAAGAACTCTAACATTGACTTCTTCAGTATTGCTTTAAATCTTTCCGAACAGAAAGAATATAAGAAGGGTGAAACATCTGTGAAATATTATCCTTCATCTCTGAAGACAATAACGAACAAAGATGTTATACAGAAATTCTTACCAAAGGTTGAAGAAGCTTCTATTGACATTGACGAAGAAAGTGAAATGGTTGAAGAAATTGACCCTGACGTCATTTAAGCAAAAATATATTTTTGTTCATTCTTCCTCTTTGAAGTTATCGAAATATTCTGTTATTTTTTCTTTCAGTAGCGGTAAGTCTTCTTTGAATGTAAGTATTGTGCAACCTTTGATGTCATAGTGTGTTTGAGGAAGAGTACTTTTGACAATTTCCTTTATTTGCTCATTCGGTGTCATTGAAATCGGTAAGTTTTCACGATAGAACCAGTTTCTGTCAGATTTGTAAATCTTAGCAAGGTCATAAAAGCTCTTGTTGTTTCTTCTGACTAAATGCAACATAACCATATCTTTATCTTCTTCTTTCTCCAACTCTTCAGTATATATCATATACTTATAACTCTTTTCCTTTCC
This sequence comes from Trichomonas vaginalis G3, assembly GCF_026262505.1. Taxonomy (NCBI): domain Eukaryota; phylum Parabasalia; order Trichomonadida; family Trichomonadidae; genus Trichomonas; species Trichomonas vaginalis. Next base: position 32,196,206 of record NC_067207.1, read on the forward strand.
TTTTGGTACTGAACGCGGTATTCTTTTCTGTATGCTTTTGTCTTTGGATTCAATGACTTCATCTTTTGCTTGAAGTTTCTTTTCCATCTCTCCACGTTCTGCTTTATATAGTTCATCTAACATCATGAAAATATAACAAGCATAACGAGGTGAAGCCCACATTGCTACAGCATTTACTAAAAGTCTATGAACATAATATCCTTTCAAACCAGGTGCCAAATTCTTGCGATTTTCGAATGGAATCTCTTCTCTCGGTTTTCCGAGGGAAGCAATCATATGAGGAAATTCTTCTAAAAGTTCTTTTGTCTGTTGGTTTTCAAACCAATGATATGCTTGCTTTGTAGAACGAAGAGCATTCATTATACTTTGCATTTGGTACATGTCATCTTTGACCGAACGAATGAGGCGAAGTTGTTTGTTATATTGTATGTATTCATATTCTTCATTTATGGCTTCATGAACGATAGCAGTTGTTGTGTTCTCTGATGTTGACATTACTGTCTTTACATACAAAATAAAAAAATATTTTATAAAAAAACTAACTTTATTTTCTGACTTTCACAAAAGACCAAAAATAAACGCTTTACATGTATTTTTCAGCAACTTCGTCAAATAATTTTATAGCTTTATCTATCTCATCTACTTCAAACGTTTCTTTACCTTTCATGGGAGCACCATACCTTTTCTCAAACTTTTCAAGTAGTTCTGTTTCTGCAGCTCTCATATCATTAACGAACACAACCTTGACTCTATTGACTGTACTGTCATATCTTTGAGTTATATTATATGTTCTTCCTATCTTATATCTCTTTGTATTGAAGTCCTTCGGTTTCTGAACGATGTAAAGTAAGCCTTCACTGCAACGTTCTGAGTCGAATGAACCATATGTTATGAAGTTATATCCAACAACTGGGTCAATCCATAACAAAACTATTGGTATAAGACTTTTGTCTATAAGATATGCTCTTGTTCCATGAAATGCTACTGATATCATGAGCTCAGGATTTCTTGTCAAAATTTTCTGAGTAGAAGCAATTCTAACCCAGTCCTTTGTTTTCTTTCCAGAAGGTGTTATAATGTCTGACAAAGAATATTTGTTGTATTTCTTTGAGTATCTTACGTTTAAATCACCTATTCTAACCACTTTGGTGTCATTGTCTATCTTTCTAACTGTTTCAAACTCAATGTTTGTCATTACTGTCTTTACATACAAGATAAAAAAATAAATAAAAATAAAACTAACTTTATTTTTATCTTTTATGAAAATTCATGAAATTTGGTCATTTTTCAGCAAAAATAATGTTTAGGTGAAGAGGTGAGATCTCACCCGTTTTCTCACCTGTTTTTTCACAAGCGTTTTACATGAATTGTACGATGTATATTTGAAATCCTAAACAGTTTCGTAGCTTCTATTTCTTCTTTTAGTACATCGAATGTTTTAATCATGCCGAAAGTCTCTTTATATTTCTTCTTGACGTCAGACAGAAGGAAATCTTCTGCTGTTGAATAGTTTTTATTAAGAAATGTCAACATATCCATTTTATCTTCTGCTGGCTTTTCTGCTTCTTTCTTTAAGTCTGCATAGTCGTTTCGCATTCTTTCTATCTCTTTGACTGAGTAGTTATATTTTCTTATTGCTGCTTTACGTTTTGAACATTGCGGCATCGTTTTTGCGTTATACATTGAAATAAAACCAGCTAGAACAACTAAGGCGTCAATGGTTTTCTTTAAATCTGAAGCAATTGGTTTTATCTGTTCATTCCATACCTTACCTCTTCTATCTTTATCTCTTATCTGCCATACACATTCTGCAATTAATGAAACAAAGTTGTCGTATGTCTTAAATTCTTCGGATTTGTAAAGGTCAGAAATATTTTTATAAACCATGTCGCAATCTTTGTCCATAACTTTATGGTTGCAATGATATCCTAGAAACTCATAGTTTACCTTTCGTATGAACTTCTTTATTTCTACTGAGTCAGTTGCTTTGACTTCAATTTCGTCAAATTCGGGAATGGTTAGTTTTTGTTGCTGAATTTCAGGTAGTTTAGGTAAATGGTCAATAATGTCCTGCATGTCATAAAGATATTCTTCATTTTCTTCATCCTGTGCGGTACAGTCTAAATTACTTGTTAACAGTTCTTGCTTTATCTTCTGGATTTTTGTTTCGAAAGTATATGAAGAAGGAATGAAGTTTTTCATTTCTACTAACATTGACGTAGGATTCATAACTAACGAGTTTGGTGCTGTTGCGGACAGAGTCCTGCCGTTCGCGGCTTGAATTGCTGTTGTGCCGATTGTTGAAATCATATCTTTACATACAAAATAAAAAAATAAATAAAAATAAAACTAACTTTATTTTTTCTATCTTAAGGAAATTCATGAAAATTCATGAGGGTGAAAAAAGAGGTGAAAAAACGGGTGAGATCTCACCTCTTCACCTCAACATTATTTTTGGTGTAAATTTATGACAAAAATAAATGGTACCATTAATGATATCATGACTGTTCTCATTCATGTCTGATTTACATCTAATGAAAAAGTTTAGAAGAATTTTATTATTCTTTCTGGCTTATTTTTGTCTTTCCAGTACTCCCGCTCTAATGGTCCCAGATGTGTTGACTTTGACTCTCTCAAGTTCTTAGATGGTATAACATCTTCAACGCCTCCTTCATATCTTACTTTATAAGTGTCATCGTTTGTGTTATAGCCAAGTATTTCAATAACCACTCCTCGCTTTGCTTCGTCAATGGTTTCAGCAAGTTTGCCATTACTACTTTCGACTAATTTATGACGAGGGTAAAATGCAATGGAGTCGTCAGCAGCTTTTATAAGATATCCATTACCTTGCGTAGAGTCTACGATATAATAATTTCGACTTAACCTTAAACGTTTCTTTGTCAACGGTTTGTCGTCAAGAACTACACGAACTTTTGTACCAGGAATGAGGGTAAATTGTGTTGAATTTCTGATATTTTGTGTTTGGCTTCGTTTCTTTTGTATATACTTTTCTTCTTGTTGTTGTGTCATTGAATTTGGTGTATGTCCTGTTGTAGAATGTGTTGAGGAATTATATACTTCGAGAAAATGTTTCATTGTTTCTTCGGTAAAGTCTCGCTCTTGGTTTAAATCTCTGAGCGCCTTATGAAGCGGTTTATGATGCCGAGTATGTTATGGTTATGGTCTTCAGTAGTGTAGTGAGTTATGTTATGCTTAATGAGAAAATCTGTGATTTCATTGCTGAGGTATGCTGAATCCTGGTCTGATGTTAAAGTACTTGGGCTATGTTCTGCTACAAACTTTTGTAAAACTCTTAACACTTCACGAGTTCCTTTATTCCTCATTGGATATGCATATGCTTTACGAGTGTTAACATTAATGAAGATGAGGAATGGTTTATGTCCTCCTTTTCTGCTTTGAATGAGAGTGTCAAATTGGTATGCGTCAGGAGTGTTGGAGTAAATTGGTAAAAAGTAGTCGTAAGGGTTTATTTTTGTTTGATGTACAACATTTTTGTTAAAGAACCTTTTCACTTCAGCTCTGTTAGTAAATCCCGAACTCTTTGCAGCTTCATTGAACTTCTTAAATGACCTCCATGGATGTTGTTCGAATACTTCTTTCAAGCTCATTTATGTAAAGTTAAAGAGTTTAACCAACTCGTATCCAAGCGTGCATTGTTATATAAGGAGGCATATAATCTTTTCCATTACCTGCTGGGTCTGTAATACCAGCCACAACATGTGTATGATTTCCTGCAGTTCCACAGAAAATACCTGTGCTAACATCTTTGGGGTCATCTGAGATATCATATCTGTTCATTCCCTGTCTATTCGAACCCGCTGCAAGATTTATATAACCTCTTTTTGTTATTGAATGTGAATGGTTTCCTTCCACAGATGTTCTTCCACTGAACCTATGCATATGTGAAGGAAGGTTTTCAATACCTATTTTCTTTGAACCTCCCATCTTCATTGACTGCGTATTAGTGTAGAATGGAAAACTGTCAACTATTTCATACCATCTACCACCAAATAAAGTGTTTGGATTTATTGGATTCATAGACGTATAAACAGCTCCTATAGGATATATTAAATCATATATACTCATAACTCTATAAACATATTCTACAGAACTTATGTCATTAAATACCATTTGGAATGTATCTCCCGGATGAAATGTTGCATTTGTTCCACTTTTATAATGTAATGTTAGTTCAATAGAATTATCCAAGAAAAATTCAAAAGTATCTGGTTGAAGACCTCTAACAAATTCAAATGGAGTTGCTGGTTCGCCATTTATAATTTCTGTTGTAAATGTCATTGTATCTGGTTTCGAAAATTTCTTTGTTAGTTCTGCATCCACATAAGTTTTATCTGCTTTCTTATCTAACATTGCTGGTAGTTCATGTGCTTCAAAGTTTCTGGCATGACCTTCGATATTTATACATTTACTATTTAAGGAGTTTAGTGTATCTTTTACGCTTGTACTTGGATTCTCTAAAGGTGCACTTGAACCAAGGGTATAGTTCAATATTATGTCGTCTGCTCTAACAGTAGTGAAGGATTTATGTGTATGGTTCTTGTCGGCTTTACTGTCTAATGTAGCTTGAAGTTCATTTATATCGGAGATGTTGTGTTTATGAGATTTCAAAACTTTGTTCATTGCTTCGAGTTCAACTTTGTCAGCTTTACTTTTAATAGCATCTTCAAACGTTATTTTTGACTTAACTCTCAAAGTAAATCTTGGTTCAACTAATACACCTTTAACAGAGAAAGTAGAGGCATAAATTTCATCGTTATAACTAAATGCTTCTGGTGCTTTACCCGTGTCATACTGTACAGTACAGCTTATGTCATAACCTTTAGCACGAATGTATTTATATCTTCTTTCATTGGGGTCTTCCGTCTTCACTTCATCACTTCGTGTTAAATATCCATGGTAGTCCGTTATAATCTGTTCGTCTGAAGTTATATAATGAACGTGGTTCTTGACTTTATCACTCAGAGCTAAAAGCTCATTTTTGTCTGCTTTTTCGGCTAATTTCTCATTAACATCATTCACTTCTAATTCAACTCTTCCGCCAGAACTCTTATTATCATTAATCTTTTTCATTAATTCGGTAATTACGTCATAAAGACTATATTCTGTTTTCGGTTTTGTAAATAATGAGTCAAAATTTCTTTTCATCATTACATCGCTGACATTAATGATATCACCAATTCCTTTTTCATTTATTCTCTTCATTAATTCTGCAATAATGACGAATATATAATCTGTTAATTTATTCTCTTCATCGAGGGTTATAGAATGTTTTGAAATTGAATCATTAACTCCTCTAAATAAATCAATAACTTCAGGATACACGTTTTTAATGTCTCGAATAACCCGACCAGTATCCTGTTGTTCATGTTCTTCGTTCCCGTCGTTACGTGGTTTTATATCTCTAACCATCATCAACGCAGCCATAACCGGAGGGTTTGTTGCTATCTGTTCGAAAATCTGACCGTTATGTATGGTATATCTAAATAATTTCTTTGTGTTTGTTAAAACATTTGAAACAAGTCTTTTAAAACCATCTACAAAATTTCCTGTTTCACCTAATGTTCTTGCAGCATTTACAAGCTCACCCATTCCCGCTTTTGACCCCAAAAACGTCCATATTGCATTTATTTCACTCTGTATAGTTGTCCATTCAGCGAAACTAACACCCGCATTCGCTAAGCTGAAAATGAAATTCAGTGGATCGAACTTAATTCCACCTTCTTTTTCAATTTCAACGAACTCACTAACATGAGATTTTAAGTATTCTTTCGTTAAAATTGTTTTCCCCGATGTTATGTCATTAACGAAACTATCACCGTCAAAAGTTAACGAATTCAATTTCGTCGTTGATGCTTTTATTTCATACACCGCTTTATTGATAGTTTTTGGCTCACCTTCTTTAGAAGCATATGAAACATTAATGAATGAATTATATGTATTCGTGAATGAATTAAAATCAATGATTTTCATTAATGACGCCTTTAATGATTCATTTACTGTCGAATCCCTTAAAGTAATTAATGAACTGTCATTTATGAAAGGTACACTGCAAACCGTCGAGTTTGGATCAAATGCTGTAGTTGGTGCAGGAATATTAATGATATAAGTCATTAAATCATTAAGTGACGTAAATAATGTTGTCGTTTTTGATTTAATTTCTTTAGCATCTGTTATATATGGTAATTTTATTTCTGTAGTTTCTGAATTAAAGATATTCGCTAAAATGTTTTGTAAACTGTTTTGAACAGCTGTGTAAACCGTTGAATCCGGAACTCTTACGATTTCACCGTCCTTAATAAAAGGCATTGCACATGGTGTAGTGCTTGGGTCAAATCTTTCGGGATTATAATTCAACATATATTCTAACGCTTCATATACAGACTTATATACTGTTGTATTATCTTTTTCAATAATTTCACCGTCCTTTATAAACGGCATAGTACATGGAGTTAAAATAGGGTCAAACTTTTCATAGTCCTTCCATGTTATGTATTTCTCGGTATTTCCATCACTGATAACAATATATTTGTCAGTAAGTGTGAGAGAGTATTGACCAAAATATAAACGTTTAGCTCTGTCAGCTTCATACGCATATGCAGCTATACTCATATTTTAATGAGAATAAAATGTTGTTCTATTTGCAAAGTACAGACCCAAACGAATACGGGACAGTAAAACTACAAACAAACTTAGGTCTACAGAATGAGCCACTTGCATTCAGAATGGTTGACTTTAATACTATCGCAACTTTTGTTATAACAGATGAAACAGATTTCATGGAGATTGAAATAGATGGAAAGAAGCACGAAATAAGATTTCACAATAATGTAGAATATAAGATGGAAACATTAGCTGGAGTGTTAAATGCTCTCATAAATACTACAATAAACAAGGATAACGAAGAAAACTTAATGAATGTTAAACTTATTGCAGGAGTTTTGAAGTTCAGTTATGCGAAGGAGTTTAAGATACCAAGAATGAGTCATAGAGTACAACTTCTTTTGGGAGCATACCATATGACATTTCCTTTGAAAAGTGTTGACAAAACGATTGAGATGAAATCTGTTCCATACGTATGTTATGGTAATTGTTTGTACATTGAGTCAAAAATAGCTAATGTCACAGGTATTTCAGGAGTTAATAGTAAAGGTTCAGTAGAATATAAATCCTTCTGTTATGCAGTCAATTCAATGTTCATTCCAAACGTTCCTGTCATAGCAACTCATTTAGGTAAATGGGTTCGCATTAGTCCTCATAATTTGAAAGACATGCAATTCAGACTTGTTGACTTTCAAGGAGAGCCTGTAGAACTGAAGGCACCAGTGCGAATGACTGTTGAAGTTGACTTTTTAGAAAATATTAAATGCAACAGCTTACAAGAGAACTCAGAGCTAAAAATATAAAGTATGAATGTTATGTATTAGGTCATGAACTTTGGTTGTTGCTGTTTGATGAAACAAATGAGTTAGTTATGTCAGTCAAGAGAACAGAAAAATATTGTGTTAGTGAAAACTGCACCAAGTCAATAAGATTAGGTTTGCATTATGAAGATGAGTTCGATACTGTTGAAGAAGTTTTGGATAGATACTATAAGTTGCTTTAATTTACTAAAACATATTTCAAACAAAGCTTATAGTAAGTAGATAGTTTTGTATACTCGTTCGAATATTTATACTTAAACTCAACTCCTGTAGTTCCTGGTGTTTCAATGATGCGGATGTTACCTATTTTCATGAATATTGGCGTTTGACCACAGCATTCGATTTCAGGGTCGAGATAGTCAATGACACATTGTTTTCCTGTTATTCGTGATATAACATTTTCAAGGTCCTCCTTTGTTAGAATTATTTGGTTCTTACTTATAAGATTTATCAAAAGCTTCTTATCGTCTTTGAGTAAAATTGTTTGGTATAACTGAAGAAGGTAATGGTCTACGTTATCTGAAGGATTTGTTTGAACATTTGTGTAAGGGTTGTCGTTGGCTTCTCTTGAAAGAATTTGGTCCAGTGGTGGATACTCTAACTTAACATCTGATGTAGCGTTAGCGTTTGAAGCTGTGTTTAAATTCACCGACTTAAGATCTGGTTCTTTTTCTTTCAAACACTCCGAACTATAGTTCTTTATGACAATATTGTTTGTCGTTCGTGAGTCAACATTTGATGTTGGTTCAATTGGAACATTAACGGCACCAGCTAAGATGGATTTGCTTCTCATTTCATATAGAATAAAAACCTTTTATATGTATGAAATGAACAATATACTCGACAAGGGTTTGAATGTAAAGCTAACGAATGAAAATATTGTTGAATTCACTGAGACAGGAGCTGTGTATAAAGATGTAGAACTACTGAACAAAAGAGCAAAGGGAAGAAGCAGGAATATGAACAAAGGGTGGAAGCCTATAAAAATTTATGTCAATGATGGCTCAGGAGGTTCAAACATAAAGTATGCAGAAAGTTATAGAGTTTATGCTCTCAAAGGTGAAAAGCCTTCATTTAAGAACAGCTATTCTAACATATCCTCAAAAGCTAAACGGATGGGGAAGTGGATGATATGAATGACAGCAAAAATATTAACAGAAATGGCGACAGAGATGCATGGAATTTGTTTACCTTCAGTCAATTGAAGGTTAAGATTTAAAACAATGTTGGTCGTTCCCATGGAATATTTTTGACTTTAATGGTATTAGTCATGATATGAATCTCAAGGTATGAACGAGGAGAGATGAGAGACTTATATGCTTCCCAAATTTCTTCAAAAGGTAATGTTATACCTGACTGTTTCCAAATGAGTTCAATATCATAGCGTGAGAAACCTTGAAAGATAACGAAGTCAGTTATGAGACGTTTTATGTTTAAAGCTAAAAACCTCCATGTTTGCATAAGTATTGCTACAGTTAAGTGGTAATGTCTGACTTTAGTAATGATGTTAGCTAATGGTGAGTCAGGCTTTGACACTAAACCTTTTCCAGCGAAGTCGTCACAAACGAGCAGAGTGTTTGAAGGATACTTTTTGAAGGGGTATTTTGAAAGTTTTGATAGAATGTAGTTTGTAAGTCGTTTCATATCGTAAACTCCTGAGTATTGACGTAAGTGGTGTTTGTCAATAATTCTTTCCATCTCCTCAGAAGTCTTTTGCATTCCTGACTGTAAACTCTACGATGGCATAATATTTCTCTTACGTCGAATGTAACGTTGAAGAAATTCAATGAGTTCACTGTCTGGAACTTTAACGACAGAGGCTTGAACTTTTGACATAAATGTTTTCGCTGTTGAATCCATAGAGTCTGAAGTTGCTGATATAATGATTTGGTCATAGTAAGAGTAGTTTCCTAAACGCTCTGTTATGAGTATATGACGAATGAGGTTAAATGTCTTACCTGAACCCATCTTTCCACAATAGAAATACACACCATTTGAACAGAATTCATAATCTTTGCTGAAAGGAAGAATAAGAGAAGAGTTAAGTTTGTCTGTAGTTTCATTCATGTCTTCATCTACATCATGTATTAAATGCTTCATTTTATCTCCATTAAAAATGCAAGTCAGAAATATTCAGAACATAGCACCGAGTCTAACGACAAGAGTATAAAGATATACTATGAACACGTTATGATGAAACCAACCAAAATTCAAGAAAGTCAGTATACTTATGAATATCCAAGACACTGGGTAGAGTATGTAGGAGGTGAGAAAGCTATTGAAATCAGACAGGTTCGAAGTATTCCAGCAGGAAGAACAATATTATTGAAGAACTTTAATGTTTTGAGATATAATGATGAAACAAAGAAGCAAGATAGTTTCCTGTTGCTGTGTATGTGAACTTAGATACAGGAGATGACATGAAAGTTTTTAAACAAAGCTTCAAACGGTAGTGAGAGAACAACTGACTGCAAGGACATCCATTACCTTCAGAAGTTACCATAGCATATAATTTTGAAACAAACTCAATAGATTTTAAAGTCATCTCTGCAAAGAAGTCAGGTTTTACATTTAATGAAGCAGATGTATATTCGAATGAAAACTTCAAAGCTATTGCATGGTTAGATAATGACGATTGCTTTAAGAAAATATTTAAATCAGTGACTCAACGATGTCAATAGATGACCTTCGTGGAATGTTACCATCGACGTTTACAGTAGAAGGTTCAGCAGGATTGCTTACAAGATTGTCAATTGGTGGTATTTGGTCTCGTGAGAACATTGTTATAAAATCCAGTATAAGTGAATTTGCTGAAGAATCTATATTATGTCTTTCAAACTACATGTATTCGCCGCCGAAGCATTATAGTATAACAAACTTTGTCAGTAAGTTTAACATAAGACTTGTCGAACCTTCTTCAATGAAAGATGTTGTGCTACCTAAAGATGGAAAGGATGGACTCATTATTGAGATGTTTAATTGCATATTAAATGAGCTTGTTCTTGAAGGTCATTCATGATGAAATAACTGTTGTAGAAGATGTTAGCAATTGTTCAGACATTTTGAAGCGTATAGATGATAAGAAAGAAGTTAGATAGACCGCAAAGCGGTGAGGGCGAAGCCCGTGAGAACGCTTATGTTTCATTGACTTTCTCCAGTAACGAGAACTTTTATGAGATAATATTGAAGAGAGATGATTTTAATATGGTGTAAATGGTAGCTTGGGCAGCTTTAGGCGCAATGGGAACAAAAGCATTAGCATTTGGAGCAAAAGCACTTGGAGCTTATGACGCAGTAAATAAAATGAGTGGAGGAAGGGTTTCGAAGACATTAGATGCAAATAAAGGGAAGATTGGAGGCTGGGTTGCAAAGAAGTTAAGATTAAATAAAATAGGGCTCATAAATAAAGCATCCAATTTGGTTGCGACTGAGTCAGAAAATGCTTTAGGAAAGGACGATGAGTTTGCAAAACACGCAAAAGACTTTAATGACCAGATGAAAGGTGAAACAATGCATTTAAATAGAGTCGATGGAACTAAAGAAAATGTTTCTTCTCCACCAGTAGTTCTTCCGTATGGTCCCTATGGAATGTATGGAAACCCTTACGAAAGACCATTTGACCCATTGACTGGTGGAAGTAACTGGTATCATTACGGCCGAAGAAGAAAGACAGTCAAGTTGGAGACAGACGTGAAGAAAGCAACTAAAAAGAAACCAAGGAAGAGAGTTATAAAGCAATGAATTCAACAGGGTGAAAAAACAGGTGAAAAAGAGGTGAGATCTCACCACTTCACCTAAATTTATTTTTGTGCTATGTTTTCATACGTGTGAGGGTGGTGATATCATTAATTTTTAAGTTTATTTTTTATTTTACTGAAAATTTTTATTTGGATGTAAATGACAGAACAAAAGCAACTCATTCGAATTCCACAGTATAACAAACATACATTTAAACATTTATTCTTCCTTCCTGAGCATAACATGTTCTTTCAAATACATCCGAGACCAGTTGACTTTTCATTGACTGTGTATAAAGATAGAAATAGTTATATCATTAAACCATACGATGACGAAGGTAAGTTATGTAAATTGTACGTTAAGAAGTTAGAGAAAGTTTATGGCTTCAAGTATGACTACAATAGGGTTAACATTGATGATGAAGATATTGAGGAAAATTTATGAGAACATTAGTGAAGTCGTTAGTGAGAATGATAGTGAGAACGTTTATTTTTTACATTAGTGAGTTCGTTAGTGAAGTGGTTGGCGGTTTTATAAAGTGTCAAATTCACAAGTATTGGGTAAGGTGGAACGCAGTGCCGCCGTACCCAAGACTTGTATACTAACTTTATTGGAACCAATTCCAGATGACAAGCTGACAGAAACTTTTGTACCAAAAGACGAAACAAACTTTTCATTGTTAGCAAGACCAAAAGTTGTTCCAGACAAAGTTCTAGTACAAACGAAGTACACAGTTCCACAAGGGGTTGGTATGTTCGGATACCAACCTGAACCAGAAGAACTTCCAATGAGGTTGCAAGAACTTCAAGATGCTATAAACAAATTCCATTGAGACATCCAATTGACGTCAAATTGTATTGGAGAGCATCTGAGTTAGGTCAGAAGGTTTTATATGAAACAGGTTGCTTCGACGATGTTTATGAGATAACAGGAGAAGTTTCTCAGAAGATAAGAGACTCACTTGAATTTCCACAAACTGGACCAATTGGTTGCGACACAAGTTCGACTCAGATGAAAAGATATACTATGTCGACCTTTAACGCTGCATACATGAGGTTTGTCCAATATATTCCGACTGGAATTCCAAACGAAGATGGTGAGTTCCCGGGAAGGAACTATACAGTTGGAAAAGTCATACAACAACTGTATGATATTAGGAAAGCTTCAAACCCCAAACTTGCAATGACACTCAAATTGCTTTATGAATTCGACATGGGGATATTCCATTAAGAAACCTCAAGAGATGAAGAGTAAACATTATGAGAAGGTCGACAACTTTGTTGAAAGGTTTTCTCCTTTTGTTTGAAGTACGAATTCACTCAAGGTCAAAGTGGCTTAGTAACCACATTAAAACCTATTGTCGAATATTGGTCTTACCCTCAGTTCGCAAAGGCAGTCGCTTGACAACTACAATGAGTCTTCTCGGAAGTCAAATCGAAAGTCAAGGTTTACTATGAGAACATTGACGCAACTCATGACGAACGAAGAAGGCTATAACAAACTCATTGAAATGGGTTTAGTCGGTGAAAAGATGGGCTGTTTTAAGCTAGATAAGGTATTTTCCGAAGTTCATGTCCTCTCCAAGCGTAAGTACTGGGGTGTTATAGAGGATGGTGAAATAGTTAAACATTGCATGAAGTAAAAACGTTTTTCAAAAAAAAGTGACATTTTTATTTATTTGAAATGTACGCTGAGTTTGGTTGGAGAAGACCGTTGGAAACTTGTTTGTTAGATGAGAAATATGAAATTCACTGTTGTGAGTCATTTGAAGTCAGAAACAAAAAAGACAAAAAGAGTTTTAAGCGAATGGGAGCGAAATGACGGATATGCTATTATGAAGATGGGTGGAAAACACTATCTTAAACGTGTTGTCATTGCAACTCATTTTATACTGAATCCTAACAATTTACCTTTTGTAGACATATAAACCATATAAGAAACGACAATAGACTGAAAAACTTACGTTGGTCACTCGTTTCTGAAAACAATAAGAACAAAGGCAAATTTGGAGATATTGTATTTCGAATTTGTCGACGAACTAGAAGATGAAACAATTGAAATTACAGACTATGGCAAGCATACGTTTGAGTTTTACTACTATAGCGAAGAACAAGACTCTTTCTACTTTTATACCAGGCGTAAACTATAGGAAATTACAAGTATATTTTACTAAGGCGGGCTATGCTTATGTAAACACTAGAGATAACAGATGGAAAATACGTTCAAATACTTCTAACAAATTCAAGAAGCTATATGGCATACCATTTTAAAACAATATATTTTTACATATATTAAATGCTTCAGGTTGAAAAAACAAAGAACAAAAGTAGCAGATACAAAACCGTTAGACTATATCTTTACAAATGCTGGTAGGACTATTTCAGATGAAGAAATTTCATCCCGAGCATACATGTTTGACTATCCAATTCGCTGGCTTCAAAGTCCTTCAGATGCAAAGGCAATAGGATTTAGAAGAGTTTTGTTTTCAAATAGAACTAACGCATTTATGTTCGCAGTATATTTTCATGGGCAGTATGAAGGTCCTGATGGTCTAATAGACAAATTTGACGAAATGAGAATCTTTACAGTTCGTTCAGACGAAAGTCTTGAGAAAACTCTAAATGACTTTCAAACTCAAATGAACAAATATTATTGGGAATTTCAAGAAAAATACGACTCTTTACTAAATGGAACATACTATCTGAAACTAGAATATGACAAGATGAACTCCACCGTTTCATTTCAAAAGATTGAAATTAACCCTCCAAGAGATACAGAGTTTTTATTTTGGGAAGTAGACAAACGTTCTTGGGCACAATTTCTTCGGTTACTAAACCAGAACGAACCATTACCACCAGATGGTCCATTTAAATTTATACTTCCACCAGCAGATTTGATGGTTTATAGAAACGTGTTTGACCCTCAAAATGTTATGTGTCATGCAAGTTTCAGTTCAAGCAACAATAGTTTTCTATGTATTGGTAAGGACCTTTATGACTTTGCTTCTAAATTCTACGAACCACCTAGTAACAGTTTCTCTGACTTTCAAGTTTGGTTCACAACAAATGGTGTGCAACATATTATTCCATTGTACTATGACTTTTATCTCGAATTGTCTTTCATATATAACTACGGAAAAGTGCTGAAAAAGTATTGAATGTGAAGATATTAGAAAATAACATTTTTTCTAACATCGTAGAAAACTCATGAAAACAATTTATTTTTGACACTTTCACAAAAAACATAAAAAAGTGAGTTAAAATGAGATGTTTACTGAACTGGTTGGATGTCGCCTTCTGAGGTTATGTAGAACGGCTGACCAGAGAAGTGAAGGAGACCCTTGAGAATTTGGTTCATTCTTGGGAAAGGGTTCTCTCTGTTTGGAAGTAGTATCCAAGGACGCTTGGCAAAGAACTTTATAATGGCTTCCTTCTTTGCTTGCTTTATGTCGTCGAAAGGAGTGCCTTCTGGTACCTCAATTGGAATTCCAGTCGAAATCTCGAGAGTCAAGGCAGCCCTTCCCGTTATCCAACCGTTAACAAGCTTGCCTTTTACATTCTGCCTGAGGAAGTCTTTAACAAGCTCGTTAATTTCAATTAGGTAAATTGCCTCGTCGGTAGGTTCGACCTCGACCATTGCTACTGTCAGTAAAAGTACTGCTACTGTCAGTAAAAGTACTGCTACTGTCAGTAAAAAGGAAAATTTGAGAGGGTTTTCGACGATAAAGTACTGCTTCTGTCAGTAAAAGTACTGCTACTGTCAGAAAAAGTACTGCTACTGTCAGTAAAAGTACTGCTACTGTCAGTAAAAGTACTGCTAGTAGCAGAGATTTTTATCGTTGTGGTCCGACAGTTAAGCCACAAACGGATGACTGACGTCCCACCAACCGAGTCCATTCCCAAACCAGAGGAACATAAAGAACCACAACAGTCTCCTCAGCAACCTCAGTTCCAGCAAGTACCTCCGAATTACTACCAATTTCCACCTCAAGGTTACTACCCACCACAAGGCTTCCCGAACTACCCTCCTCAGCCTATGCCTTACTTCCCCAACCCTTGGTTGTTCCGGCAAGCTCCACCCCAGCAATTCCAATCCCAATCTCAATCCAAGAGAGACCAAGACTTCGAAGAAGGTCTGAACCGCTTACGCAAAGAGTATGCTACAGCTCCAATTGAGAGAAAGTTGTTCCCGGACCAAAAAATAATGTTTAGGGTAGAAGGTTAGATCTAACCCGATATCTACCCTCATTTCTACCCTCATGAATTTTCATGAATTTTATATATTAATGTTTTCATAAATTTACACCAAAAATATATTTTAGTTGAAAAGGTTAGATATAACCCGATTTCTAACCCGATTTCTACCCTCATGAATTTTCATGAATTTTCCCGAAATAAAAAATAAAACTAACTTTATTTTTATTTATTTTTTTATTTTGTATAAAAGATATGATTTCAACAATCGGCACAACAACAATTCAAACAACAACAGCACCAAACTCGTTAGTCATGAATCCAACATCTATGTTAGTAGAGATGAAAAGCTTCATTCCTTCTTCATATAGTTTTGGAACAGAAATACAAAAAATTAAGCAGGAACTTTTAACAAGTAATTTAGACTGTACCGCACAGGATGAAGAAAATGAAGAATATCTTTATGACATGCAGGACATTATTGACCATTTACCTAAACTACCTGAAATTCAGCAACAAAAACTAACCATTCCCGAATTTGACGAAATTGAAGTCAAAGCAACTGACTCAGTAGAAATAAAGAAGTTCATACGAAAGGTAAATTATGAGTTTCTAGGATATCATTGCAACCATAAAGTTATGGATAAAGATTGCGATATGGTATATAAGAACATCTCTGACATATATAAATCTGGGGAGTTTAAGACATACGACAACTTTGTTTCATTAGTTGCAAAATGTGTATGGCAGATAAGAGAAAAAGACAGAAGAGGTAAGGTATGGAATGAACAGATAAAACCAATTGCTTCAGATTTAAAGAAAACCATTGACGCCTTAGTTGTTTTAGCAGGTAAGATTTCAGAATATAACGCAAAAATGAATCCGCAATGTTCTAAATGTAAAGCAGCAATTAGGAAATATAACTATTCAGTAAAAGAGATAGAAAGAATGAGAAACGACTATGCAGATTTAAAGAGGGAGGCAGAGAAACCAGCAGAAGATAAAATGGACATGTTAGAATTTCTGAACAAAAACTATCCAACTGCTGACGATTTCCTTCTATCTGACGTCAAGAAGAAGTATAAAGAAACTTTCGGCATTGTTAAAATTTTTGATATCCTCAGCGAAGAAATAGAAGCTACAAAACTGTTTAGAGTCTCACGAATTCATAACGTTTACCATGTAAAACGGTTATAAATAATGAGGGTAGAAATCGGGTTAGATATACCCATCTACCCTAAAATTATTTTTATTGAATTCAGCACAAAATTCTGAGTAAAATAATTTTTAGGGCACGTGTCAAACCGTTGAGTTTTCACAAAATTCCAAAAATAACGTTTACCATGTAAAACGTTTATAAAATAACTGGGGTAGAAATCGGGTTAGAAATCGGGTTAGATCTAACCATCTACCCTAAAATATATTTTTGGTGTAAATTTCATTAACTGACTGACGGCACAAAGTGGCTTAACGAAAACATTAATATATAAAATTCATGAAAATTCATGAGGGTAGAAATGAGGTTAGAAATCGGGTTAGATATACCCATCTACCCTAAAAATATATTTTTATTGAATTCAGCACAAAAATAATGAATTTTCAAGCTTGACCATTTACACAATTTGAACTTTGTTTGCGTAGATATGAATTCTGAAAGAAGTATGAGGGTCTTGTATGACTTTGTACTTCTCCCATAGTTCATGTCTGTCAAACTTACCTGCCATGGACTCTTTCATAAGTTCCATGAAATCGTCTTCGGACAATCCGGGGAAAAGTATTATGTCAGTAAGTATTCTTTTAACATCCTTACTTAAACTCTTTGCTGTCTGTACACAAATGACAACTGAGATGTTAAAGTGTCTGAGCTTCTTAAGAATTCGACACATATCTTGTTCTCTGTTCTTTAACAAAGGATGAGAGGCGAAATCATCTAAAATAAGAAGACATCTATGAGGGTAAGTCTTCCAATCGTAAGATTGCAATTTCTTCGAAATGTATTCTATCTCTTTCTGTTTGTTTCTGAAGTGGTGTTTGTCTAATATTCTCTGCATTTCCTCATTAGGTTCTTTAAACTTAGAATTTATATACTCATTTATAGCATTATACTTCAAAACTCTTCTTTGGTACTTCTTTATCCAATCTAACAACTCAGTATCCTTTATACATACTAACTTAGACTTCTTTATAATATCTTTGAACGAATTGACGGTTTGGTCAAATTGACCAGAAGTCGAACAAATAACAACTAACTCATAGAATGGGTTCTTCTCATCTAGTTCTTGTTGTTGTGCAGCCATTTTAAGATAAGTGAAAGTCTTACCCGACCCAGGTGGTGCAATTAGACATGTTATACCATTCTGAGCAAATAAGAACTTTTCATGTATAGGCTTTATCTGAGCATTTTCTAACTTCCTCTTGTTCTTGTTTAAAACATTCTCAAATTTCTTGTCAATGTCAGCAAACTTTTTTTCTAACATATTTTTAGAAAAATTAAAATTTTTATCTTTTAGAAAATGTCTAGCGATTTCGCTATCTATATTCGAGACAAACTTTTTGACAGCAAAACTTCTGTCGACCATAAAATCTTACATAGTGTAAACAAGAAAGGTGAATTTGTTCTAAAGTTCTGTTTCTGGGAATATGACAAGAACCATAAAACATTACAAAGAGCAGTCTTAAAATTTGTCAATGACAGACTTGTTGACAGAGATGACGCCGATTGGAAAGATGAAGTCCAACAAAAGTTCTTAGAATGCAAAGAAGACACATGCGCCGTTCTTGAAGATGAAATAGAAAACAGAATAGATGAGCTATTAAAGGACAAAGAACTTTTACAGAAATATGGTTCGGAGAAATTTGACATAACTCCACCAGAAAAGAAGAAGAGAGAAAAGAAAGAAAAGAAAGTAGAAGAAGAGAAGAAAGAACCAGAGCCAATTCCACCGAAGAAGAAATTTGACATGTAAAAATAAAATTTTATTTTTAGAACATTTCTGGGTCAATGTCAATGTTCTCTTCCTCTTTAGGAGTAAACACTGGCTTAGACTCTAAAATCTTTTTACCCAATTTACCTTGAACTTCTACAACTTTAGACTCATAATATTCATAGTCGTCTGTCTTCTTTGGTTCATAAGGTATAACAAGTTTGTATGCTTTGCCTTCTTTAAGGTTTGAAAACCTTCTGTCAAAACTTTCTTTGACTGTTAACAAACCTTCTATGTCTAAGTCTTTAAATTTCGCACCATTTTTAGTCACAATAGCAAACTTAACTGGTTCGATGTTCCAAACTTTGCTGAATGAAGACTTTTCAAAATGGTAGAAGTAAACATTCAAATATGTGAATGGGTCTAGTTCTTCTTTAAGTCCTGACATGTACTTGTTTACTGAAATATATTTCGTCATCTTTTCTATCGGATAAAAAAATTTTTTTAAAATTTACTCAGAAAAAATTTTCTTTGTATATACACCATTCTGAACATCTAAAAGACTTTTGACATTTGCCAAGAATGTTCGTTTAGACGCTGGCATATAACCATACTCTTGACAATATTGTTTATATTCATCATATAAAGACTTTTCATCTAAACACTCAAAGTCGCTTTCTTCTATGAACAGTTCATATACACTCTTGTTTGCTTCTAACAATGTTTGTCTCTCTTCGGTATGTGGAATTTGTCTTGGATTGAACTTAGAAATATCTAATGTCATGAAATATGAGAACAAGTGGTTGTAAAAGTCAGATGTCAAACATTCTGACAAAGCGTCAAAATATTCTGTATCTTGCATATGAGCTTCTGACGTTCTGACAACTGCATATCTTCTGTCAGAACTTTCTAACTTCATCGGAACAGCATTGTTTGAAACCATAATGAAGTTTGCAACATTTTCACAAACTCTTTGGTCTTTATACTTTCTTTCAACAACTCCAACTTTGTCTGTTATAAGACTCTTCAAAGCATCTGAGTTTAAAACTTTTGTTGTATCTATACTTTGAAGTTCATTGCAAACTATAAGTTTCATATTCTCTATTGAGGAGTTAAACTTGCCACAGATGTTTTCTAAGTTTGTCATATTCGGATTCGAATAACCTTCTAACAGTTTGCACAAAATATCTGTAAAGAAAGTATTCTTACCAGTTCCTTGTTTTCCAATTATAATGAGAGCAGTTTCATTTTTAGCACTTGTTGTAAGATATTTGCAAACCAACATAAGACATACTCATAGACTCTTCGTTTCCATTGCATATAATTTCTTTGACATGGTCTAACCAAGCTTCTATAATACTGTGTTTCCATTCTACTTGTTCGTATTTATATCCAGTGAAGATAGAATAGAAGTTTGGAGAAGGTGTATAGAACTTTATACCTCGAACTGAAAAATCTTCTAACTTTGACAATAAGATATCCCAAGCATCAACATCTTCATTCCAACTTGTACAACTTTTATTTTCTTAAGTTTCTGTCTACATTCTTGTTCAGACACCATTGTTGCTCTTGGTTGTTAAAGACAACATCCCATTCTTTCATGACATAACATTCTGGGGCAGAGTCAACATAAATGACTAAACGTTTCAAATTCTCGACTGCTTTGTTATAGTCTCTAAATGGACACATATTTCTGAATGCTTGGAAGTCATAAAAATCTGAAACATCTATTCTGTACATTTTTATAAAAATAAAAAAAAATATTATTTTTTATTCTTGACTTTGTTGTTCCATTTGTTGCATTTGTTGTTCTTGAGCTATTTGTTGTTGAAGTTATTCTTTGTAATACAAACTTTCACCAGTTGCATCTTCCAATTCGAAACTTTCTGCCGTCATTGACAAATACATAGGACATAAAAGTTTTACAGGAACAAAGTTTGCGTCAACTAATGTCAACGTTATACTTGCCAAAGTGTTTTGAGTTTCACTAAGGTTGAAAATTCTGCATTCGAATGAACAATAGGCAAACCAGCAGAGAAAGTATTGTTTATACGCATAAGTATCTTTTGGTCATAATAGTTTCTGTCGACATTCGAATAACACTTTTGAACCTAAGTTTGAAACAATATATAAGATTGGTGTGCTTAATGTCAATGGAATAGACATTCCTTGTATGACACCTTTTCCTGTTATAGGAAACTGTTGGTAGTAAAAACCAGAAATAAGTTTTGTATTATAGTCATATCGTTTATAGTAAACTCAGTCGGACATCCAAACATAATGAAACCTGCTCTAGTTGCAGCACATGTTACACCCGTACTTAAAGTTATTAAATAAGTCAACAAAACCTGTTGGTGGTTTATCTGAGTAAGTATCTTCAAAGGAGTATTTTTTACCATTCACAACAATAAAGTCTTCTGGTGTCAAAAGAGCAAAACAGGCTTTAGTCGTCATTGTGTTTAAGGTTAGTTTACAATATCGTCCTTGAGGACTTTGTAAGTTTGTTGTTATAGAATTATATGACTCAGGGTTTTTAGTCGTAATAGTATAAACCATTATGTCTTCTGCCATTTAATTAGCAAATAAATTTTAATGAAATGTTGTGGTCGTCAAATATTTTTATAACGTCTGGGAAACTATATTTTAAGTTCAACGTTTCACCTCCTTTCATAACGTATATCTTGTCAATGACATTATATGAAACACCACAGCAACCAATGTCGGGTTCTATTTCTTTGATGTTTATATCGTCTGCCTCTGTCAAAAGTTTCAATAGTTCTTTCAAAACTTCATGAGGTGCAATGACATATGAGTTCACTTTTACAGGGTTGTGTTCGACCAAGTTTAACATTATACTTAAAGCTTGACAAATCTTCTCCTGAGTTTGAAGTTTGTCTTTCAGTTGTTGGTAGTCGTTTCGAATATCTGCAACAGAACTTAAGTCTCTGTTAACTTCAGGATATGTTTGGTTCTTTTACAGGAACAATTGTTATACCATCTTCGTCTTCGTATGGTTTCCCCACTTCAACATCTCTGTCTTTGACATTGACAATAACACTTTGACTGTTTGTTTGAGTTGGTGAATTTAACTTCACATCTGCCACCGCCATTAAACCTTTTGAAACACTTACGCTTCTATTTTTCGGAAATGACATTTTACTTAGAATAAAAAGATGGACGTATTCGTATATCTTATTGAATTGAAGCAGAACAAAGTTTATACTCACAAACAATACAAATACATTGACAGAATAGTTCTTTACACAAACAATGGAAAATGTTATAGAATAGCAGTCTTTGCTGAACCTAAATATTTTCATAAAGCAAAGAAAGTTGGTATAACTGAAATGGTGAAAGTTCTTGAAGCAGACAAAAATATAACTTCAAAACTTACAGATATTTCTAAAGGTAAGTTTATCTTACAATATTATGTCAAAACTGGCGTACTGTCAATATTTGACGGAGAGAAGTCAGTTCAAGAACAACTTACTGACCTGCTGCCAAAATCTGCTCGATGGAAGCTGTCGTTATGCCAATCTGAGGAGCCCCAGCAGGTTTCATCGAACGAATCTTCAAAAGAGCATCTTCCGTGAAAGGTGCTATTGGTTTTGTAAACTTCTTTGCTCTCAATTCATCTGGACCGTCTCTGTCACCAGTATATTGTATTTGAACTGTACCAACAGTTGAAATACCACCCATAAAGTCTTCTGAGTCAGCAAATGGAATGCCAAGCCAAAAATTTGAACGGTCTCCATTTGTATATTGAGTTTTTTGACCTCCTGTATGAGTCCATACTTTTACATATGGCATAATAGAAGTTTGCATCTCAGGGTTAATAGTTGTTGTGAAGTTGTTGTTAAAGTTCATAGCATCTAATGTCAAGTTGTATGACCTCATATCCTCAACTGTAGAATATTCTTCTCTTGAATAATATTTGCCATCTATGTTTATATGATATTTAATACCAGGATTGTAGAAACAAGAATAGTCATTTATAGTTCGTCTGAACAGTACAAACATAGTATCTGCATGTTTCATTGCAGTTGTTAAAGCAATATCTGTTCTTGCACCTGCGGCTCCTGGATTTTGGTTTCCAACTTCACCTGCAAAGTCTTTGACAGATATTTGGTGTATAGGGAACATAAGTGGAACTGCAATATATTTGGCAGCTAAAGCATTTGAAATATCTGGGTCCAACATATAGACTGCAAGTCTGCTTTCTATTCTCTTGCATTCAAACTGTTCACATGTAAACTTAATAGGAACCCAAGCAGTATTGTTGTCTGCTGTTCCTGAGAAGTAGTAGTTTACTTCAGTGTTGAGGTTTGAAAAACCAAAGTCTAAGTCAACTTTCTCTTTGCACCATTTTCCAAATGGTATGCTGGCAGCTCCACCAGCTGTATCTGTAAGAGTGAATGGGTCTTGTGTTGGTGCAATGACTAAGTTATTTTTGCTTGGAGTAAGTTCGATAGAAATTTTTCCTGCCCAGTTTGGCAAGTATCTTAAAAACCTGAAGATGAGGAAAGATGACAAAGGAACTCTAAGTTTCAGTTTTACTTTAGTGGCAGCAGTTCCATCTGAACCAGAAAGGTTAACATAAACTCCTGGAACGTTAGGGTCAAGTCTTCTTATTTTCTCAATAGTTGCATACTGGTCTGTTTGTTCTCTAGCTTGTGGTTGTACTGAGTTTCTCAAAGCGAACCATTCATAGTTTGCCCATGTTACTGTTTGAACTAAGTCAGAGTTAGAATATATCTTATATCCCATGAAAACTTCTGGAGCATATTGGTATCCGACATAGAAAATTCCATTGCAACCTTTCTTGTCAGACAACTTGGCAGAAGGTTTTATTTCAATGTCTTGTTCCACGTATAAGAATGAGTTGTCAATAGAAATAATATGAAACCTGTCGCAAGCAATATCTACTGTTGTTGAAGAACCTTCTCCAAACTCACCTACGTTTCCATAAGAAACAGCAGTTGTATATTCGTAAGTTCCAGGAACTATTTCTGACCTTCTAATGGCATTGTCGCATTCGTTATACCATTCGGAAACATTTCCGTTCATGGCATCCAAAACTGTTGGTGTTATATTCTGAGCGGCGTACATTTCATATGGGTAAAAATATAGAATAGTTGGGTTTATATGTCATAATAGAACCCACTCGGACCAAGCTTTACTTTCTTCCTGACTGAGTTTTTAACTGAATCTTTAACTCTTCTTTTTCCTTCATTGCCACTACTTTCACTAGATGAAGTTACTTCTTCACTACTTTCACTTTGTTCTACTCTTCCCTTCTTCTTTGGTGTCGCTTTTGGTAACTTGCCCTCTGCTTCAAGTTGTAGCATCTTTGCCTCATGTTCACCTAGTATGTTGTAAATTTCCCATGTCCTTTTTGCCTTTGGGCTCTGGTCGCCCATCTCAGGTAACCTATATCCTAGAAAGATTTTGTCATAGTTTGTATTTGAGTCTTCGCTTATTGTTTGCATGACTCTTTCCTGAGTTTCCGGTTCAAGCTCTTCAAATATAGCTTGTCCATATGGAATAAGCTCGTTTCCAAATATATGTTTTTGTAGCCATTCTGGTTTTCTTTCCATGTAACCAATAATATCTTTTGTGAATGGGAAAGCTTTTACCCAACGTTTCAGTCTTGCGTCATTTATTTCTGTAGTTGGTTTTATTTTGTCATGGAACATGTTTTTCAATACTAACATTTCATTTGGTACTGTCCATTTGAGTTTTCTTAAATATTCATCCCTTCTCAGTTCATTGTCTGCAAAGTAAGTTTTTATGACATTTTGCAAACTTTCGTTTGCAAGGTCATGTACAATAGGTTCTCTTCCTTCTCTCTCCCTAACTTTCTTCTAAACTCTTCACCAAATATACCATCTCTATGGTTCTGTGTAGTTCTTTGAGATAAATGTTCTAGAACGTCAGGTGTTATATTTCCCTCAGCCATGTTCATTTCATACCGGTCCAAAATATCTGCATGTTTCATATCTTTCAATGGCATTAAAGCCGCGCTGAAAATACCAGCTATATCTGGTTCACCATTCAATTCCATTGCGTCTACAACTTCTTGGAATTGAGGTTGTAAGTTTATGAACCACCTATCCGGATTAGCTTTATGACCCCATCTCATTGTAGTTCCATAGTCTGCAGAAACAAAAGTAGGTTTGTTTCCATATTGGTTAGGTTCTGAATGAACTTTAAACAATGTTTCATTTCTATATGTTTTGTTGAAATTTAACCTTTTATTTTCACCGAGTTCAGCCAAAGATTGAACGTTATATGGTCGTAAGTAAAAAGGATTATTGTATTTGCGTACATTTTCTTTCAGTACTTCCATTCTATGCTGAATATTTTCATCTGATGTTGGAGTCTTTTGTATGTCGGTGAACATTTTTCGATATCCTTCTACTATGTCAGCCGAATTTTTCTTAGACTCTTGGAAAGATTCCATATTCTCCTCATACTCTTGTTGAGGGTCAAAATTTTTCGGCTGTTCCAAATCTTCATCTAGTTCTGTGAAGTTAGTTTCCAAAGGAGGGACTTGTTCGTTTCCTTCAGGCTCTTCTAGCTGTTGTTGCTGAACTATTTCTTCCATGTCTGGTTATATCTGAACTTCTTCCTGTGGAGTTTCTTGTACCTCATCTGGTGGCATTTCATATATTCCGAGACCGTTTTTAACAAGTTTCCTATCTAAGTCATCCGGACTCATAAACCTTTCTTCTTTCGTTCCGTCTCTATTTTTTACGCGTTTCATGAAGAGAGTTGAATTATCATTTAGCTCTGACATCAAATATCTCGGAGTAAATTCATTCATGTCATTTGGATGATATGCTATTAAATCATATCCCTTTGCGAGCTTGTATTTTCCAGGTTTGAGATTATATCCGATTTTATGCTGAACCATAAAGCTAAATAGGTTCGGGTCAGTATTTCCTTCCTTGAACTTTCTAATAGCTTCTTTATATCTGTCACTAAAGTCAAGAGTATCTGGGTAACCATAATCTTCCTTAAGCATTTTTAAGAATTCTTGGTTTCCTTTTTCTCTACTTCTTTTATGTCCTTGCTCTGTTTGTGGTTGCTGTGCAGGATTTTGAACTGTTGGTTGCTGTGCTGGTTGTGGAGGTGGTTGTTGTGCTGGTTTTGGTTGTTGTGCAGGGTTTTGAACTGTTGGTTGTTGTGTTGGTTTTGGTGCATGCCTGTGTCTGTGTCCATGTGACGATGTAAATGTTTTAGGTAGTCCTGGTGCAGGTGCTTCTCTTGGAGGGTTTGGTGGTATATAAGTTCCACCAGCTGGCACATATGTTCCATCTGCAGCATAATGTCCTACCTGACTTTTCGTTTTTAAGAAAGCATTTACTAGGTCTGTTTTGGTCTGTTGTAACTCTTTTTCTTGACTTTCCACAACAGTTGCTCTAACGGCGTCATAAGCACTTTGAACTGCCTGTCTCGTTGCTGCATCTGTTATTTTCGTCATATTTTGTGCTACTTCTCTTAACTCGTTGTCGAAACCTTCAGACTTCAGTTTCTTTCCAGATGAGAAGTCGTTCACTAGTTTCACCTTACTATGAAGAGCTTCGAAGGCATTCTTAAAGTCAGCATTCATTAAAGCTTCATTTGAACTGTCTTCATCCGCTTGTATTTTTGTCCTTATTGACCCTATAAGTTGGGCTGCTTTAGCGTTAGCTTGGGCATCTAACCAGTCATTATTAGCTTTTATAATATCTGCACTTTTCATTGCCTTTTGCATGGCTGCGTCGTTATTTTTACTTTCTTGTGCTAAGTTTTCATACTGTACGGTTTGGTTTTGCAACTGTAAAAGTTTTTCTGCCTTTACATTTGCTTCAACTTCTTTTTTATACTCATCGCTATCCATATATGTCTTCATGGCTTTTTGTTTTCTCTCTTCATCTTTCAGTACTTTATATTGAGTAGTATGGTTTTTCAAATTTATAACATCTTGTTCCATTTTTGCTACTTCTGCTGCTTTTTCTGACACTTTTTTCGCATATTCCTCTGTACTTAGTTCTTTCAGTTGTTCTTCTTTCTTCTTTTTCTCTACGTTTAACTCATTGAGTTTCTTTGTGTGTCTGTCATATTCTAGTTTCTTTTCGTTTTCACTTATTTGTTTCTGTATGTCTATGTTTGACTTTTTGACATCTGTTATTTGATTTTTGAGTGAACTCAAATTCATTTGACTTTGAGGGTTATAAGCTGTTCCGTCTGCAGCTCCACCATAGCCTGCCATTTTCGCTAAAAGTGCCGCTCTTAAACCTCCACTCTGTGCACCAATAACTCGGTTTAAAAGCATAGGGTTGCTTGACATTTGTTGCAACATAGTGGGGTCATTCATCATTTGTTGTTGCAACTGTTGTTGTGGTGTCAGTTTTACTATTGGATGTTTCAATGCTCCCTTCCTCTTACGTATATTCTTACGTAGCTTACGTGGCATTTTAAGTGAAGTTAAAAAGCGGTTTTTGACAGATGTTTATATGACACTTTTTGTTCAGCACAAAAAACTACTCGGTCAAAGTGTTGTCAGTTTTGTAAAATAACCATCCTATCTCATTCTATAAGGGAGAAAAGGCTTCTCAAAGTATACTTTCTTGGAACGCCTGTAACTTTTCCTGTAGCGACGATAGACCCTTACTTGTCCGGACAAAGTTATCCTATTTTGAGTGCTCTACAAAAAAGTCAACGGCGACGACTCTCAAAAACCGTTGTGTAAAAAGTTTTACCGTTGGACAAAAAAGTATATATAGAAAACAAAAAACGTTTATAGTTCATTCAATATTTGAGATAAACCGTTTTTCCAACGGTAACTATTAAATAAAATAAAAAAATAGAGGGGGTTACCGTTGACGAAAACGGTTTATCTCAAATATTTAAATATCTGTCTTTTTTGGTCAGTTCATTTTTATCTAATGGAAGCCAACGCTGTTAACCACAATTCAAACATTAACAATTCTCAACCGCTAACCAAAGCCAAAGCCCCACAACCTCCAAGAACTGGCACAGCGGTTAGAATAACCACCAAAAAGTCTAACAGCGAATTAAGAGAAATTCTTCAACAAATTTGCTCTAAATATCTCAAAGACGCCGAAGAAAACACACAACCAGACGCTACATACAATACTCAGTTCTGTGAAGTTCTGAACAAAGCAATTACTAGTTCAATTGAACTTACTAAGACAATTCCAAGTCCAATTGAGCTTAGCGATGTCTTAGTTCAGTATTTTCCAACATTTACTAAGCTTATAATGTTGAGAACTTTATACCAAGTTCGTCAAAATCTTCCTCGTTACATCCAACGGTCATTCGACACGAGAATTGCCGAATTCACACCAGAAGACTAACAATTTTCCGAATAAAAACTTCATTTATACTAAACATCTTCGGGGCTAGAGGGCGCAACGCGCCTGGAAGCCCTCCGAATAAAAACTTCATTTATACTAAACATCTTCGGGGCTAGAGGGCGCAACGCGCCTGGAGGCCCTCCGAATAAAAACTTCATTTATACTAAACATCTTCGGGGCTAGAGGGCGCAACGCGCCTGGAAGCCCCACTACCTTTTTTTTGATTCTTTATGAAAATTGTTCAAATAAGGTATATTGAATAATTCCTTTATCAAAAAGTATCATTAACTCACTAGAAGAGCTTGCGCTTATCATCCAATATCGCAGTGTAAGAGACCTGTAAATATAAATACATACTTCTGTTAAAATGATGTTTTATAAGATCCAAATCTAAAGTAAAAAGTTTAGTTTACATAACATACAAAAGTTGAAACATATGTAGAGATACTCTAAAACTTTTAAGGATAGGGGTTAAGCCAGTCCTTAGTTTTCGAAGAAAGTTTCATTCATATGTAATATTCTATTGAATAATTCATTGAAGGTACCACGAAAGTTAGTTTCTTAGTACGTTAAAGTATGTAATGCAAGAGTGTTTTGAAAAATAAGAATGATGATTCAACATTTGATTTCATTTTGATAAAATGTACCTTCGTGCTTCGAAAGGGTTGAGTTATGATAACTTATTACTCGCAGAAATTCTTGGGATATTGTTTCGTATATAAGCGATCAAACGTTATTCATGACCAGCAATATCTGGTAACACATTATCTGAGAAGTCTGTATGCACAACACAAGTCCTTAATTTCGGACTTTTTATTAAGGCATTATTAATTTTTGTTCAATTACAGCTTGAGATCTGCTATTTACGAATGTACTTTCGTTGTCTCGAAGCATTTTATTAGAGTTTTGAGAAATTATTCTCACGATGTCTGAATCTGTGAAATTTTCAATGAAAATGAACTATTTTGGATACATTATCTTTGTAAAGAAATTTTTATCGTATGTTCGATCGGAATTGGAGTGTTTAGCCACATCGGACGTGCTTTTGCTAGCAAGATTTATTGAAACATGAGAGTTGTGTTTAAATATCTTATTAATATTACCCCTGAGTGCTATGAGCAGAGTTTTTACCACTCAAGTAGGCTGTTTCTATGAGGGCAGGCTCTTTGAAACTATTTTTCATTTTTTTTATGGAAAGGCTGATAAAAAAAATTTTCTGAATAAAATTTTAGATGAATTCTGGTCGAGAGTTCAAAGTAGTAATGGTTGGTGATTCTGGCGTTGGCAAGACATCACTTATTGAAAAGTTTTATACTGGTGGCTTTAATGAGAATCAATCAACAACGATTGGTTCTGCATATGTTAAAGCTCATGTAAATTTAGATTCAGATACAGATTGCACTGTAAATATATGGGATACTGCAGGTCAGGAGAAGTTCCAAAGTCTTGTTCCTGTTTATCTTAGAAATGCTGACGGAATTATTTTTGTACTTGACCTTACATCTGAAATTGCACTTCAAACCACAGATTCTTTATACCATGCATTATCAGATCAAATACTAGAAGGAATGCAGCTTCTTTTAGTTGGAAATAAATATGATCTTGTTACAACTAATTTAGATATAGAACCATTTAAGCGTTGGGCAGAAGACCATAAAACAATTTTTGTTACATCATCCGCAAAAACGGGAGACGGAGTAACAGAATTATTTTATGAAATCACACGAAGAATTTACAATTCTCCTGCTGAACCAATATCCAGGAGGACTGTTAATCAAATTGTTGGTCTTCAAGATGATAGCCAAAAGGCTAAAAAAGACAAACAAGGATGTTGTTAATGTATTTTGTCCATGTATAAAGATTCATCATAATAAATATTATCTATCTCAGCATTGTAACTCATACATTATATATATATCAAGCAAGAACAAATGAAAATTCTATGAGATTCAATTTTTAATGGCAATTCTCACTAATTTAAGAAGGAAAATGCCTACTCTGCTCTTAGGTTGTCAAATTACAATACATTTACGTCCCAAATCCTTAAATGTTTTAGATTTTTTTAGATTTGTTTTGATGAAAATAAAACTCGAAAAATCTTTTAAACATGCATTTTTATATATAGTGACTCGGAACATTAAAATAATATTCCATACAAAATTTCAACAATCTCATAGAAAAAATTCAGATCGTAATGAAATCCCTATCACCTATGTAAAGATTGAGTGAAAATAAAATTTCCAAATAAGAAAAATACTGAAATCTACATCGATTTTTACAAAAATTTATTTTATACCCAAATCAAACAAATTGAATGCAAAATAATCTTCGTGTCAATTTTTCGTTCAAAAAGTTACATGCATTACATAATAATCCAAAATAAAAGCATATCTCTGATGAAAATACAATAATTTCAATTTTCAAACCAGATTTCTCAGAATGGATTCCTCAATGCTCGATCTGAGCTTGGAAAAAGAATGCTCTTCTTGCATCAAAGGAAATGAGGAACCCATAATCTGCTTATCAGTTAAACTCATAGATAAAAAGAAAAAAGACAAAGCTGTTTTATACGCATCAACAACTTCAATTCATTTCTTAGAGCCGAAAGGGAAATCCTATTCAGCAAAGGAAAGTATCCCTTATGAAAACATTTCCAAGCTTACCTTAGCAAATAAATCAACAATGGAAATTCATTATTCGAAAAATACAATAGAATTTGAACATCTCAATATAATTGGAATATACAAATCGTTTTATCTGTATATATGCAGCATTTTGCTCGAATCAGATATTCCGAAATTCAAGTATGAGCAAAAGGATGCCGGCAAAATCAGATTTGCTAAACAGTTTATCTATAGATTTAAATACGTCGCTGTTAAAAATAAAGTTAAAAATCCTTTCGTTTTAGCAGAAAAAATTGAAAAATTATTAAACCCAACAAAGCTCAAAATTCTTGATCTTACGTCTAACGAAGATCTAACCAAAAACGCTGATACGTTAATAGAATGCATTGAATGCCTTCCGCTGTTATATGAAGTTGTTATTCCTCAAAGCAAACATGGCTGGGCCAACTTCTTAAAATGCATTAATTACGATACGAGAATTACCAGTATTATTACATACGATCCTTTTGATTCTTCTTTCAAACATATCACAGAAGAAATTCCATCAATGAAGCATTCTACACTTAAGCAGATAACATTTAAGAACAAAGATATATCAGAGCGTGATGCACAGCACTTAAGAGTCTTCATTTCTATGAAAAGATTAGATACATTAGCATTCGACCATTGTTTCAACGCAAATACCTTTTCAAAGATTCTTTCTCAGCTTTGCAAAGAATCAGGATTTAAAACTATTACGAATTGGGAGTTCTACAACATAGATGGAATCAAAGCAACGGAACTCTTCGCAGCTACGCCAAATCTCGAGACCGTTAAGTTCAGTAAATGCAATATTGGCTTTCCATCCATTTTCTCTAGCATTCCTTCATCTTTGAAGAAAATTATTATCGAAAATGACGTTGCACAGACAACTTTCGGAGCGATCAACCCACCAGACTGTTTAACAACAGTAGAATTCAAGAATATCAAGTGGGAACCAAACGTTCTCTATGAAGCATTGACAAAATTTGTCAATATGCATCCAACAGATGGTTTATCATTAGATTTCAGCGGCATCGAGATGACCGATTCACAGTGGAACATATTTGCTGCATACGACATGGACGTTAATGATAATTCTACACTGAAAACATTCATCTGGAATAATAACCCAATCACACCACCGATCATGGCTATGCTTAGCAAACTGAAAGTTTTACAGCTTCTATCTATCAGCGGTTCCCTATCAGAACAGACGATTCTTCCTTTCGCCGATTTCATTGAATCATGTGAATCTATAACTAACCTCGTCATCTGTGCAGGTGCAAAGCCAATCGGTGCCGAAAAATGCATCACACTTATGCGCGGTCTGAAAAACGCTAAGAACGTTGAATCATTAGTTCTGAATGATCATTTGTTCGGCGAAGAAGGTGCAATGGCACTATCTGACCTTCTTATGACGAATAAGAATATCAGGTCATGCGAATTCGAGAACAATAACTTGAAAACTAAAGATATTTGGTTTTCATTTCTTGAAAAACTCACAGAACGAGGTCCTCCTCTTGAATTACAGTGGCCACACGAAGTGGACGAGCTCTTCGAGAGCAAAGCGATTGACCAGAACGATTTAGACCACTTACACGACTGTTGGACAAATATTCAGAACGGTAGTGAAGAACAACATCAAGATGAAGAAGGACAGCAACAACTTGATTTCGGGAATGAATTCGATGCAGAACCCGAACAAGATGAATTTATTGCTCCATTAGATTGGGATCTTCAAATTCCAGATGTTCCTCTTCCAAGCACAGACTCTATTGTTTCAGAAACAATCAAGAGGTTTAACTACGCCACTCTTGTTGATTCTATTATCAAGAATTGAAATAAACTGGTGGACAAAAGGCGTAAGTATTCAATTTTGAATAGTTTACAATATTTTTTTAATGGCACCCACTGACCATATGGTGTTCACTCTAGAATACTTAGAATGCAAAAGGTAGTTAGCAACTAATAGGTTTTAGCATATCCTCATCAATTTTTATTGTATCTTAATAAAAAATAAATTTAATTAATTTCAAATCTCGTTCAAACAAAAGCATCAGTATAATTCCTTGCGAAATAAAGTTAACAAAAATTACGAATGCTTATATGAACATTCATTGGATGTTGTTTCCGGCAAATTTTATTTCGAATTTTCTGATTCTATGAACGAAATCAAGTAGCTACTTAATTAATAACGATTGGTCAGATAAATATAGAAATGTCTGCTCGAAATTTTTGCTAATTTCAACAAATCTTTGATGAAATAAGAAAAAAACTCTTTATAATCTTACAGATTAGATCATTATTGCTAAGTAACTCATACCCTGTTCTATGAGTTGACTTTTGCTAAAGTTACACATTCGCAATAGAAATCTGTT
Source organism: Trichomonas vaginalis G3 (assembly GCF_026262505.1). Taxonomy (NCBI): domain Eukaryota; phylum Parabasalia; order Trichomonadida; family Trichomonadidae; genus Trichomonas; species Trichomonas vaginalis. Next base: position 32,228,912 of record NC_067207.1, read on the forward strand.
TTTTATTCCATGGTATTATTTTCTTGTTACAACTATGAGGATAATGTAACATTATTCTCATAGATAAAACTCCTGTATAACCTTTTTTCAAATATCAGAAAATTTAATTCTTAACTTAAGAAGAAAATTTTCTGATAGATATAATCTATTTTGTATGTTAATGTTAAATGTAAAATAAAAATAGCCGGGACAAAAGGCGTAAGTGAAATGTGATATGAAATTGTGAGAACCTCATAGAATATTTTGACTACTTCCTCTCAATTTTAAATTTTACTTACGCCTTTTGTCCCGCAGTTTATATTATTTTATTTTTTTAAATGATTTTTTTGTATTTTTTAATAGGCAAAATCGCAACCGAATTTTTAAATCTCGATCGCAAAGAAAAATTTCGATTTTTTATAAAATCGCGAACTTCTGAAAAATTGCGAACAGAAAAAAATCGCGATTGTTTTTGAAATCGCGTTTTATTAGAAGTACGCGATTTTATAAAAAATCGAAATTAGATTAAAATATAGCGTCTAAAACCAAATTGCGAACAAGTTATGTATTGATTAAGAAAAATATATTTAAGATGAAGAATTGCTTGCTATGATGTACTGATTCATGATCAGTACATCATAGCAAGCAATTCTTTACATGAAGTTCGAAAACTTGGGTGCAATCAGATCTGATTGCACCCAAGTTTTCGAACTTTGTATAGGGAATTAAAGGGTGAGAGATATATAGTCTATCTATATATCTCTCACCCTTTAATTCCACCTCTGTAAGCGATAAAATTTTATCAAATATTTTATACTACGAGAAATTATGGCTTTGTTTCATAGACGTATTGAATTTACCGATTGTGTTAAAATGAGATCGCTTAATCTTTAAATTTATTAAGTTAATCAAATTTTTGATTAAACGCAACGATGTTTTGTGAAATCAAAACGATAAATATTCAATGCAAACGCACCTGAGCTATGTTCCTTTATTGCAGCCATTAAACATTTGTCTGGCTCACAATTTGAGAGCACTTCACCTAAATAATGCTATAATGAAAATTGAATTAATAAAAATCGTTTCTTCAAATAATCTTCACAAATATATTATCATTATGTGAATTTTTACTTATAAAATTAAATACATATTTAGTTTCTAGTATTTTTTTTTCTATTGTCATTCAAAATATAGCTACAAAACGAAGAACCATAATTTTGATAAACACTAAATGATAATATGATTTATAATATAAATAAAATATTTTCAAGTCCAATAAATCAAAATTGATATTTTAAAAAAAAACTAATTAAGAATTCAGTGATAATTTTATCAAATATTACAAGACAATATGATTTATAAGCAGAATAAAATGTGAATTATATCAATATGACACTTTTAACCTTTTTTAATCCGAAAAATCCAAAATACAATTTATACATATATTTAAGCAATATAATTATATATGTGATGATAGATCTCCATGATCAGAGTTTCGAGTTTTATTGAGTATTCATTGGACATCAAAGTTGAATCAAAGCAGCAAAAGTGAAATTTTCCGAGGAAATTTTGATGTAGCGAATTTTTTGTGTGAGCATTAATAGATCGAAATCACAAGAGAATATAATACCTCGCTACATATACTATTATATTATCATGTGAAATAAGAATGTTGAATCAATATCAACTGAGATATAATAGTATATAAAAAGTATTTTTATCATAGCTAAAAAAGAGATTTTTCACATGACAAAATTCTCAATGGAGAAAAACCATCTATATCCTACATATAACGTATAACGCATTGTTTTATACTTAAACACTTCTCTATGGATATATCTTGCGTAACATATATCTATCAGACTCGCTCATTTATTAAGCTATTAATAAAAATAGTATTCCATGAAAATCGTTTTTCCATTATATTATCCGTGAAGTGCGGTGTAAACTTCACAATTCTCCGCTTCGGACGGAAAGAATTGTGTAGCCACACACACTTGTCATGCATAATTGTGTATTAAGCAAAACGAAAGCATTCACGATACAAATCTGTTAATTATGAATACTTTGATTTGACATTGAATATCTCATATCGAGATTTGAGATATCAAAAGCAAATTTTGATTTTTTATTATACAATTTATATTTGTAGTCTAATTATTATAGATATCATCAAAATATTGTGAAAGCACAATTTTTGGACCAGAAATTTTATAAAATATTCAATAGCTCAATTTTTCGAAAGTATTAGATAGCTATTATATTTGACATTGAATGCAAATATACTGTATGTGATTTTTATGAATATTTGTATTAGATAATTTGCGATCTGAAAAAAAAAATTGAATTTACTAATATTTGTTCTATTTATATAATATACTCGGGCATTATATTATGATTAGAATACAATTGCTAAAATCGAGTCTAATATTTTAGAATATTTTTTTAAGATATTTGGGATTGAGTATTCATACTATGTGATTTTCATAACCAATGAATGTGCCCTACAGTATAAGTAAAAATAAGAATAATTTTTTTCAATTTGATATCTTTTTTTAAAAAAGTGTGATTTTCACAAAAAAAGTGTTATAGTAGTAGGATTATAGTCCATACAATACTATTGTAATCTCTTTTCTCGAATTTAATTTTTCAATTAGCAATTCGAGAAAAAAAATATTACTTAAAGGACGACTTATCACTCCGAAAAAGACCAAAATTAAGGACGTGATTTTTTTGAAAGTTCGCGATTTTTCAAAAAGTCGCAATTTTTTCACGAATCGCGATTTTTTAAAAAAATCGAAATTTATCGTTCAAATCGCGATTTATTAATAAATCGCGAAAAAATTCTGTTCGCGATTTTTAAAAAATCGCGATTTAAGCTAAAAATCACAATTTATCATCAAAATCTAGATTTAAAAATTCGGTTGCGATTTTGCCTAATTTTACAATTTATCATACAAAATAATGACACAAAGTATGACCAACATTAAGTTACCTATACATACAAGTTATATCTGAGATCATCATGCAATGAGGAAGACAAAGAAAAATATATGCTAAATATACAAGTTATAAATTTTGTAATATTAAATTAGATTATTTGCATCACTATAACAACGCATTTGTATATCAGAATATACCGTTTAAGAATTGATTAATTAATTGTACCATTTTAGAATTTAATTAATCAAATAAAATTTTTAAATAATGATACTCGAGCATTTAATATACAATACATAATAACACTCAACGCTACAACAAAATTCTGAAATAGTATAGTTCATGATAAATTTTCAATTTTGGTCCACTTTTAAATCTTGCATGTTCAATTTGTGGGCCGATCTATTGAAAATTTAAGATTGTGTTCCGACACATACAACAGTCTTAAATAATAATCCGAAAAGTGCCACGGTGGTTAGACTGGATCCATAATCTCTCATTAAATTGCGAATAATTGATTTTGGAAATACGTACATATAGTTTATCGATGAATTTGAGAAACATGCTTTTGTCGGATTTTAAAACAATAATTTAATAATAATCCGAAAAGTGCCACGGTGGTTAGACTGGATCCATAATCTCTCATCAAATTGCGAATAATTGATTTTTGGAAATACGTACATATAGTTTATCAATGAGTTTTAAAACGTAACTCAAAAATTGAATGAAAATCAATTTAAAACCGATCGAATTTATCATCCTATTTCAGGTATATAGTTCGCTGACAATTGTTTTTAAATATGTAATCTCTCACTCGGAATGTAGATAATAGATATTGTTGGATATAAAACAAACAATGGCAAAATTGAATAGATGTTACGGTTTTTATTTTTTAACATTAATTTTGGTATCTTGATATATGTTGAGAATTATTAAAAATTTGGATTAGCCGCAAAGCTCTCAATTTGCATCGAAACGAATAAATTTTGAATACGTTACAAAGAAAAATTGACTATACTCTCAAAATTCATTTACAATGTTGAGCTTTTTTGCATGCTTATCTTTATCTCTCCATGTTGATATCAATGGTCAAGAATATGATGGCGACTCTTTAACCGATATCATTCAAAAGTACGGTATTTCAAAAGAGTCAGTTCAAACAATTCATATTATCTCCGGCGATTTCAATATGGATGAATTTAAATCCTCTGAATATGAAAATCTTGCTAGTTTCGAACTTAATTCAGGGTGTTTTAATGGTAAACTTACATTTCAAAATTTTGGAAATTCAATTTATCTCCAAAAATTAATTCTTAGAGGTGATATCTCAGTTGATGCTAATGTCAGTGATAAAAGTGATAACATCGAAGAACTATATTTTTCAAATTTGGAATCAATTCCAGATAAATGCCTTTCTCAGTCATATAAACTGAGAAATGTAACAATAAATGGCCCAACACATATTCCGGATTTTGCATTTGAAAAACAGCGAACGTTAACATACTTTTATAGTAATACGGTAACTCAGGTCGGAAACGGTTCATTTTTTAACTGTGAAAATCTCAAAGAAGTTAAGTTGGAGAATGTGATATTCGTTAATGGTAGTGGTTTTGAAGGTTGCGGATCTTTGGAACATATTGAAATTCCTCATGTAAAAACAATTGGATATACCGCATTTGAGGATACATTTTTTTTAAACAATTGTGAATTTCCAGAACCGACAGACATAGGACTTGGTGCATTTCGAAATTCTGGCATTGAAAACATTAGTATGCCTAATGTAGTTCATATTGGTGATATGGCATTCCATAAATCAGATGTTAAAATTACAAAATTAGAAAATCTCATTTCAATTGGCGATATGGCATTCGATCGGACTAGTAGATTAAAAGATCTTGAATTTCCTCATCTAAAAGAAGTTGGCGAATATGCATTTTCAGACAGTCCTGTTAGATCTGTTAATTTTCCCGAAGTTGAAAGTCTTCCTTATGGAGTTTTTCAGAATGCCGGAGATCTAACAAATGTAAATATACCTAATCTGAAATCTATTTCTGATTTTTGTTTTGCTGGATGCTATATTTTAGAAACAGTTTCTTTTGAGGGACTTACAGATCTTCCTAGTGCTGCTTTTCAAGAATGTGAAATGTTGAGAGAAGTTAATTTTCCAAATGTTCAAACCATAGGCATGTATTGTTTTTCTCGATGCGAAAAACTTAGTACTGTTAAATTTGGTGATGTTGTAAGTATCGGTGAATGCGCATTCAATAAATGCTCATTAGGAAATATTTCATTTCCAAAACTAAAGTATGCAGGTCCATATTCATTTAGCTATTGTGGAACATCATCAGATACAGTAATTTTCGATTCTTTAGAATATTTGACTGAATTATGCTTTGCAGAGGCTTTCTTTAATTGCATTCATTGTCCAAATGCATTGGTTGTCGAAAATTCTAGCTTTTATAATTCTTATGTTAGAAATGTTGAACTAGAAAGAGCTGAAGTTATTCAAGAAAATGCATTTCGCAATTCAATATGGATTGAGAATATAAGCTTTCCAAATGTTAAAGAAGTAGGAATGAATGCATTTTCAAATTCCCGAAAACTCACAACAGTTGTTTTAGAAAATGTAATTTCGATTGACATTGAAGCATTTAAGGATTGCAAATCACTCAAAAATGTCACATTCAATAATTTGAAAAACATTTCAGGATCTGCATTTTTAAATTGTGAATCATTAACGTATTTGGATTTATCATCAGTTCTACAAATGACAGGTGACAGTGTTTTTGAAAACTGTACATCTTTAGAAACAATTATTCTCTCAAATCTTTCAGTTGTTGATCCAAGGGCAGAAGATACATTTAGTCACTGTTATTCTCTGAAGAATATATATTTCGGTGACAAGCCTCCTGATGTTTTCAATTCTATTATCTCATTCAAAGGTATAGAAATTCATGTTCCATATCTCTCTTCATGGCTTAACTATATTCCTCAATCAAGAGAAATCGGACCATCTTCATATGATTGGTATGGATTTATTTTTCATACACAATCTCCAACACAAACTATCTCTCCATCACAAAGTATCTCTCCAACACAAAGTATATCTCCAACACAAACAATATCTCCAACACAAAGTATCTATCCAACACAAACAATATCTCCAGAACCAACTCAATCAATTACTTATTCACCAACACATGATGCTCAAAAAATATATAAAGTAATAATAATCGCAATTTCTTCTTCTGCAATTATCATTATTACTGTATTAATTATCATTGTGTTTTGTCTTTATCGTAGCAAGAAGACATATGGCTTGGACTCCAAATCAATTTTAGAAACTAATCAAATAACATCAATGATATAAACAATTTTTTTAAATATTACTATACAATAATTAATTAATAGATAATATATATATACATTTTTAATGTAACCATATATCAGTTCCCACAAACTCTCTATTCACTGTGAGTTTGAAGTTATAATCATTGAGCAATCAACCCACCAGACTGTTTAACAACAGTAGAATTCAAGAATATCAAGTGGGAACCAAACGTTCTCTATGAAGCATTGACAAAATTTGTCAATATGCATCCAACAGATGGTTTATCATTAGATTTCAGCGGCATCGAGATGACCGATTCACAGTGGAACCTATTTGCTGCATACGACATGGACGTTAATGATAATTCTACACTGAAAACATTCATCTGGAATAATAACCCAATCACACCACCGATCATGGCTATGCTTAGCAAACTGAAAGTTTTACAGCTTCTATCTATCAGCGGTTCCCTATCAGAACAGACGATTCTTCCTTTCGCCGATTTCATTGAATCATGTGAATCTATAACTAACCTCGTCATCTGTGCAGGTGCAAAGCCAATCGGTGCCGAAAAATGCATCACACTTATGCGCGGTCTGAAAAACGCTAAGAACGTTGAATCATTAGTTCTGAATGATCATTTGTTCGGCGAAGAAGGTGCAATGGCACTGTCTGACCTTCTTATGACGAATAAGAATATCAGGTCATGCGAATTCGAGAACAATAACTTGAAAACTAAAGATATTTGGTTTTCATTTCTTGAAAAACTCACAGAACGAGGTCCTCCTCTTGAATTACAGTGGCCACACGAAGTGGACGAGCTCTTCGAGAGCAAAGCGATTGACCAGAACGATTTAGACCACTTACACGACTGTTGGACAAATATTCAGAACGGTAGTGAAGAACAACATCAAGATGAAGAAGGACAGCAACAACTTGATTTCGGGAATGAATTCGATGCAGAACCCGAACAAGATGAATTTATTGCTCCATTAGATTATGAAGTTAATGATCGTATATACGATATATGATTTTTATTTATGATTGTATATTCGATTTCTGATGAGAAATATTTTGAATCAGAAAAATTCTTTTGGATCTGTAATTTCTCATCTAGAACGGAAATAATGAATATTGTCAAAAAGTCCATATATTTTGCCGAAACATTAGGAATTTGTCTGAAACTATTTTGAATACCGAAAAAATTCAATAGATTCTTAAATTTCTTTTGCAATGATCGGCTTTTTTGTATGCTTATCTTTATCTCTCCATGTTGATATCAATGGTCAAGAATATGATGGCGACTCTTTAACCGATATCATTCAAAAGTACGGTATTTCAAAAGAGTCAGTTCAAACAATTCATATTATCTCCGGCGATTTCAATATGGATGAATTTAAATCCTCTGAATATGAAAATCTTGCTAGTTTCGAACTTAATTCAGGGTGTTTTAATGGTAAACTTACATTTCAAAATTTTGGAAATTCAATTTATCTCCAAAAATTAATTCTTAGAGGTGATATCTCAGTTGATGCTAATGTCAGTGATAAAAGTGATAACATCGAAGAACTATATTTTTCAAATTTGGAATCAATTCCAGATAAATCCTTTTATAATGCTACCACACTGATAAATATAACATTACATGGGCCAATAGCTATTCCCGATTATACATTTCAATTTTTCACAAAATTAATATACTTTTACAGTAATACAATAAATCACATTGGAAAACACGCATTTGAATGTAGTGGATATCTCAAAGAAGTTCATATTGTCAATGCAACATTCATTGATTCTGAAGCATTTAGATGTTGCCGTCGATTGGAACATATTGAAATGCCTCATGTAAAAACAATTGGACCTAGTGCATTTGAGTTGACTGATAAATTAAAAACAGCTATATTTCCAGATGTGACAAATATCGAGAATCTTGCATTTTTATATTCTGGTATTAGAAATATTAGTATACTTAATGTAGTAAATATTGGTACACGAGCCTTTGATGCAACAGTTGCAGAGATTACAAAATTAGATAATCTCATTTCAATTGGTGAAGCGGCATTTGCTCAGGATTGGGGATTACAAGATATCGAATTTCCTCATCTAAAAGTAGTTGGCATGAATGCATTTGTTTACTGTGACAACCTTACATCTGTTAATTTTGGCGAACTTGAATATATTTCTTTTGGTGCTTTTTATCAAACCAAAAAATTAAAAAATATTAATATACCTCATCTGAAAGTGATTTCTTCAACATGTTTTGAAAATTGTTGTAGCTTAGAAACAATTTCCTGTGAGGAAGTTACGTCTATTTCGAAGTGGGCTTTTTGTCGTTGTTGTAATTTGAGAACAATTAACTTTCCTAATGTTAATGAAATAGGAAGGGATGCATTTTCTGATTGCTCATCTTTAAGTTATGTAAACTTCCCGAGTTTAGTGTATTTAAATGAGTCTGCTTTTTCAAATTGCTCAGATCTCACAACAGTTGTTTTAGAAAATGTAATTTCGATTGGCGATGAAGCATTTAAGGATTGCAAATCACTCAAAAATGTCACATTCAATAATTTGAAAAACATTTCAGGATCTGCATTTTTAAATTGTGAATCATTAACGTATTTGGATTTATCATCAGTTCTACAAATGACAGGTGACAGTGTTTTTGAAAACTGTACATCTTTAGAAACAATTATTCTCTCAAATCTTTCAGTTGTTGATCCAAGGGCAGAAGATACATTTAGTCACTGTTATTCTCTGAAGAATATATATTTCGGTGACAAGCCTCCTGATGTTTTCAATTCTATTATCTCATTCAAAGGTATAGAAATTCATGTTCCATATCTCTCTTCATGGCTTAACTATATTCCTCAATCAAGAGAAATCGGACCATCTTCATATGATTGGCATGGATTTATTTTTAATGTAACATCACCATCACCAACACCAACGCACGATAATCATAAAAAGGCTAAAATAATATTCATAGCAGTTTCTGTTTCTGGAATTGTCATTCTCATTATATTTTGTATTTTTGGTAGAAAAAGAAGATATAATGGCGTTGAATCCAAATCTATTTTAGAATCTGATCAAATAGAATCAATGATATAAACAATCATTTTTCGAATTTGTATTTTTTACATAATAAATAATGGAAGCTAAATTTTGTTAACTGAGAGGAACATTCAAAAATACGTTATTTCACAAGATTTCATATGCTGAAATTACAAAATTAGATAATCTCATATCAATTGGTGATATAGCATTTGAGGGGAATCTGAATTAAAAAATATCGAATTTCCACATCTAAAAGAAGTTGGTAAATATGTATTCATATTATCTATTAATTCAAAAGAAGTATATCACCAACACAAACTATCTCTCATACACAAACAATGTCGCCAACAAAAAGTATCTATTCAACACAAACAATATCTCCAGAACCAACTCAATCAATTACTTATTCACCAACACATGATGCTCAAAAAATAAATAAAGAAATAATCATCGCAATTTCTTCTTCTGCAATTATCATTATTTCTGTATTAATTATCATTGCATTTAGTCCTGATCGTAGCAAGAAGACATATAGACTCCAAATATATTTTAGAAACTAATCAAATAACATCAATGATATAAACTTTTTTTTTAAATTTTTATTTAAAATTTTAGAAACTAAATAAATAACATCAATGGTATTTTTTAATTCCCAAAATATATGATTATTACAAATTATTGCATAATAAGTGTTTGTAGACATAAAGATAAATTCATTTCCACAAATATGTCTCAGGACTAATACCCAAAGTGGAATTGAACAACAGAATCAACTCCAGAAATTGAATAAATATGCCTTTGTTTTGTCAATTATGTTTGCAAATCTTTCTTGTTAATAGTTGGTGAGAGACATGGTATATATTGAATCAAATTTAGACAAATTTATTAATGAATTATGTATTCACTGTGAGTTTGAAGGGGTCATCTGGCAGACAACATGAATTCTGTATTTTAATGATAAACTTCTCAATATTTTTAGTTCTAAGATCTCATTTAACGGTTCAGAAATTCATGTTCCATATTTCTTATCTTGGCTTAATTACATTCCTCAATCAACAGAAATCGAACCATTTTCATATGATTGGCAAGAATTTATTTTAATGCGCCATCACCGACACAAAATTAAACTCCAGTACCAACACCTGATAATCAAAAAACAGGAAACATGATGGCAAAGACAGTAATAATTATATAATATGTGTTAATATCTATAAAGGCAAATACTATTCCATAAAAGATACTATGAGAGAGGCCGAATATATTTCTCAAGGAACAAGACTGTCGATTGATCTCAAATTATGGATTTAAGGTATTAACAATCGGTAGAGCAGATTTAATTGCGAATGTTTCTGTTATTTATTACGGAAATCATTCTTGTTTCTCAACAACATTAGATGTTATTATTGTAGCTCCAAATCATCCTCAATATATATCAATCTATAAACGGAAGAAATTTTATGAATATGATTTGACTTTTTCATCACAGTTTCAGCAAGAAAGGAATTGAAAATATAAAATTAGAGAAATCATATTCCTTAAATACATATTAATTGGACAATAACATGAAATGAATTTGCAGTAGTGATTTCTAATATTTTTCAGCGGAATAATAGCAACACATCTTCCAAATGAAAGATGAGGATTTTCATTTGGCTTGTTATCAATAGGGTTTATTACCGTGACTTTTGTGGTATCTCCATCATAGAACGACTTATATAATGTAGCAGTATCAGATTGAAACTCTTTTCCTTTAGTATTCCCAAGTATATAGCAACCATTAAATGTCGCTCTTTGATTGAAAGCGAAGATACATATACCGCATATGTTTTTTATAAAATTACACTGTTCAAAAAAATATGAAATAGAACTGTAAATATAATGACAAGCACGCGGTATCGCTTCATTTCCTTCAAATGTACATAAAGCAATTTGTAGTGAATCAGGAGTATTAAGTTCAATTGGAATATCATCATATCCTATATTGTTGGACATGTTTGTTGATGATAGGATTTGATCACCATAGCGTAAAAAATTTGTGGAGTGACCACTTCCTGGTTTACCACAGTTAAAAACTGTCGATTCATTCAAAAAATGCGATAAATATTTGTTTTGAATAGATTCACTATAGAGAAAAACACCATCATTATCACCATTTATAGATTTAGTTCCACATGATTGAAATAGAATGAATGACCCTCCTTTATAATAAATTGAGGATCCTTCACCAGAAGAGTAGCAAAGCGTAAATGAGCTACGAAATACAAGTAATTTTGTATTTTCACTGTTTGCATTTATATATACAGCTCTTTGAAGCAAATCAAATTCACAATTATTTACAAAGTATCTTCCAATCGAAGTTCTTGAGATGCTTTCATTTGATGTATAATTCTCAGTTGGATTTTCATCTGGAAAATATGAATTCCATGCATTAATTCCATTTATCTTACTTTTGACTTTTTCATCAATTTTTATTTTTTCATGGAAAAATAATCGTAATTGTTTGAAATTATGACAAAATCTAGAAGAATTCAATTGCAATATTTCAATAAATTGGTCATCAGAAAACTGAATTGAAACATATACTAAATTAATACATTTCATTGCATTTTAATAGCCTAATAAAGTACTTTTTCGGATAATGCTCAATACAATTAAGTTTAGGTTAAAATATTTAGTTCATATTTTCGTCTATCCAATTATTTATATGCAGATCTAAGAAATCTCAAACAAATTAAATGAGAGAATTTTCAAAATAGATACATCAAAATGACAGCGAATAGATTGTTTAAAACAGTATTGATTTCTAAAATATTTCAGAGGTATTTGCGCATTGCAACTACCAAGAGAAAAATGAGGGATAACATTTGAAAAGTTCCCTCTTGGATTAATAGTGTTTACTTTTGATATATCTCCATCATAAAAAGATTTATATAAAGTAGCTGTATTATAATAGAACTCTTTTACTCTAGTATTTCCAATGAGATTGCATTCTTTTAATGTCACTAATTGATTCATCCAGAAAATACTTCTTCCACATTTGTTTTTGATAAAATTGCAATAATCAATAGAGAATGAAATCGAATTTTCTACCCAATGGCAATCGTTGTTATTAACTTCATTTCCTTCAGATGTGCAAAAAGAAAGATGAACTAAATAGGAAGATTGGAGCTGGAATGAACCATCATTTGAAGCTTTATTATCAGAAATATTTGTTGAAGATAATAGTTGATTACCATAGTTTAAATAGTTTGTTGATAATCCATTTCCTACTTTTCCGCAATTTGAAATCGTCGATTCATTTAAAAATTGTGGAAAATTTTTTCCATTAATGGAGCAACTATAAAGAAAAGATCCCTCATAATTTTGGCCATTTAATGATTTTATTCCACATGTTTGAAATAGAATAAATGATCCTCCAGTATAAAAAATGGAACCTCCACTCTCAGAATGGGTACATTGCGTAAATGAGTTACGATAAATGAGTAACTTTGTAGTTTCATTGTTTGTATTTATAGAAACGGCTTGAGGAATGGAATAGTATTCACTCTGATTAGAAAAGTAACATCCTGGGTAAGAATTTGTGAACTTTGTATTTGAAGTATGGTTTTCACTCGGATATACAAATGGGAAATACCAATTCCATATCTCTATTTCATTGATTTTGTTCTATAGTTTTTAATTTTTCAACAGATTTTATTTTTTCAAAGCGAAATAATCGTCACCTATCGGGATTTGTAAGATTCTTATTTAACCTTTTTGGATAATTGATTTTGTAGCAAAAAAGAAGAACGTTCAATTAATTATATATAAAATTATTTATCTGGCGAAATTGGAAAGTTAATCAAGTTAAGCGCGATGATTTTCATTATATATATACATCAAATTGGTATATAGAAGATTTAGTATTATTTTTATGGTATCTGAAAATTTTCAATGGAATTTGTGCAAAACAACTTCCAAGTGAAAGATTTAACATCAAACAAGGCTAAAACATTATAACTGCAATCTTCAAACCAGATTAAAAATTCAATTTAACCAAAACATCAGCTAAATAATTTTTCTCAGGCTAAATCTTCAAAATTATGCGTGATGAGTGGATGCGGGGGCAAAATATGTAAGATAGATCCTTCATATATAAATAGATCATATAATTTGATAACAATACTATAAATATTTATATAACAAAAGAAAGAAATTATATAAAAAACAAAAATATATACATATAAAGTTAATCATCATCTAAAATTGAACTAGAAAAGTCAGGGAAAGAAGAAGTGATTGCATTCTTCGTGACATCCCACATACTCTTTCTCTGGTCACCATCGAAGATTCCGCTTGCTTTCATAACTCTCAGTGCATTACTCAACATCTCTGGAACAGCTTCAATCACGTCATCATCTCTTATCTTCGTCAAATCAAGAGAAAACTTGAGAATTCTGTACCAAGTTGATTCAAATGCTGATGTTCCAATCAAGTTATTCAGAGCAAACAAAAATGTTGACATGATCAATTTGGCCATGAGAAGAGCTTTCTGTCCACTCTCGCTCTTCTTCATCGCCAACATCGTCAACTGTCCCATGACAGGAAACAAAATTTTCTCGAAAACATCACGCCATCGAGAACCATCCAAGTTTGGCATGCTCTGGAAAAGAAGCAATGATTGGAAATCACGGAATCTCTCAACATAGTTCTGTTCGTTGTCTGAGATACAAAGTAATGCTGCAATTTGCAGAACTGGCATCCAAAATTCAATGAATTTGTCAACACCTGGAACTCCTGGCGCACTGAAGTTCTGTTTGGCAATAATCGAATGGAATAAATATCCTACACCATTCTCTACTCTGCAATCTACACCGATACTGATGAAATTAAGAATCGGAGTCCAATTGTATATGGGAATGAAGGTGCTGGCGTGATGCTGAAGGAAAAGAGATAATCCTGAGTTGATTATATCTATGTTTGGCTTGATAAAAGCGGAATCAAACTTAGATAAATTTATTAATGAATCAATTATCGTTTCTTTCATGCAATCTTCGCACCATAATTCATCGAAAAGGACAAATAATGAATTAAGAGATAAGGATGATAATAATTTGCCACTTTTCGTCGTCATACTTAATATGAAGACATTTTTAATGTAACCATAGACAGATTCCCACAAACTCTGTATTCTCTGTGAGTTTGAAGCGGATATCTGGCAGACAACATGAACACAAAATGCAATAAAGACACAATTTGTGTCAACATTGTTTTCCATGGCTTTTGAGGTCTCTGAGAACGCTTTAATGAGATCTTGAAGGGATTTGTAGGAAAATCTAAGCGATTGCTTGGCAATTGAGTGAATTCCGGTCTCAAAAATAAATATTTTAATTTGTTGACTTCCTCCGAGGTTGATTTCGGAGTCGGAATCACTTCTCCCTATTCTCCTGAACATTGTCATCACAGATGAAGAGTTCCTTCTCTCACTTCTTTGTTGCATTCTCGGACTAAGTATCATCTGCTTGTTTCCATCGCAAACGTTCGTTTCTGCGCATATTTCCTCGCATAATAAGTCAAGTTGGAACAGAGCAACTAAGACATCTGCGTAGTTTTTCCAGCCAATTTCTCGAATTCCAGTTCCAAACTCACGAGCGACGACCGAAACGAATTTGAGTGCGCACTGTGTCTTCTCCTGAGCAAAATCTCCGATAGCGTACGAACAAAATGTTTTCATAATTGAATCTAAAACATCTGTTGCTTCAATAAGGGACGCAATTCTTGCAGTTCCGAAGAATGGAGATAGGATATCATCGAAATTGGACTGAGCCTGCAAGAAACTGGCTGATAAAATTGGAGATATTGATGTCCACATTCTTGCAAAAAGGGATTTCGTTTTGCTGATGACTTCATTCTCACATTTTAGAGGCTTACTGTATGCTTGTGACTTCAAAAGTAACAAATGCCAATAGGAAAGGCAATTTATTTTATGTTCTTGTTCAGCGGGAACGGAAAACCTACTAACACTTTGGTAAATCTGCTTTAAGAACTCCTCATCGAAATTTCCGCCGTCGTTTTGGCCACTCAACATTGAGCGAAACTGGTCAAATGAATCTTTTGTTGCATTTCTATTGAACATTGATGTTTGTAGCATAACCCATGCATAAGCGAGCAGATGTATAGCACTTGCTGACTTAAATTCTCCTGGATGACATAAGTGATACTTTTGAGAAAAATTATCTAAAATTCTATCAACAATTTGACCTTCTCCAGCCAATTTGAATGATACAAGGAAGGTCCTTATGCTCTCATCGAAGTCCATTGTCTCGAATTTGAACAAATCTAAGTAATATTTCAAAGTTTCTATGGCGAAATCGTTTTTTAATGCGAAAAACTCGCCAATATTGTTAGGTGTGACTCCATCGCATACGAATAAACGCTTTGCAAGCTCTTTTGCGTCTCCAAATTCGATAAATTTTTTAAATTTCTGATTAAATTCGACCGTAAATTCGTTGTAAACTTTTTCTGTCTCGTTGTCATCAATGATATCGGCCTCGTCAAACCGCCCTGTAATTGTTGACAGCTGATGTGTGATAACAGAGATTACGTTGAGCGCCATCTGTTGGGAATCAGGTATTCCGGATGGTGTCTTAGCGATTAACACGACAACCTCAAGTAATTTGTCAAAAAGTCGTGGACAATTTTCAATTTTGTCTGTATTTGCAAAAAGCTTTTGAGTAAACATCGGTTGGGATATGAAATCATATACAGTCTCGAATGCCGATGATCTGAAGAGAATATTCGGCTCTGGTGACAAAATATAATTTAATATCAAAGAAAAACATGGAGAAAATAAAGAAAATAGTTCGAAACAATTATCTTTGAATATGTTAAAGAATATTCTCATTGATAACATGAAGCATTCCCTTGAATTACTAAGAGCTATTTGTTGATTTAATAAAACACAAGAAGCAGCAATTAAAAACGTTTTATCGCCGTAAACATTCGATCTAGAGATTGATAACAGTATTGACATTGCTGCAAAACGTGCAACAGGGTGATGGTCGCTTTGAAATGAAGTTGCAATGTAAAAAATCGATAAAATTGCTTCTTTTCGTAACGAGTCAAATGAATTATCTTGTTTTTCGAATACATATATGATGAATGTTGAGAAAGTATCCAATAAAATGAAAGGAAGTTCCATCATTCCTTGTAAATGTTCGATTTCAGCAATGCAAAAGTCTAATATGCAGCGTAATGTTTTGATTGATAAGTTATTTATACGTTCTGGGCTTAAAAATGACTGAAAACATGATAAAATTTGATGAGAACAACGAGATAGATCAAATTCAGATGTCGATTGGTATCTGCATTGGCATATTGTTGTTATTATGTCATATATTGTATCGGGTTCTGTAAAAATATTGTATTTTATTAAACTTTGAAGGGAATTTAATGTACTAAATGCAATTGCATCTGTAAGAAGCTTATGTGAAAGTAGGTTTTTGAATGGATTGAATATATCTGATTGCGGAAATTCCTCATATTTCACTCTCCAAAGTTGTGTTTTTAGATTTAAGAAGTCTGTTTGTATTTCAGGATATAGTGATCGCTGGGAACTCTTCCGCAGTTCCGTCTGCAGTTTATGGCATTCATCTGCTATGATAATATGAGCTGAAAAAGCCATTTTCTGCTTGTAATCCAAAAAAGGGTCTGAAATACAAATGGTACCACAATTTTTAATTCTTGGTATATAACCTCAAGATAGATCATTGAATTCGTTTTAGGAGGCACAATCTCCACTCATGATTTTAAAGTATCATTCTGTACTAACCCCACCTGAGTTTTATAGCCCTTCATGCAATCAATCAAATATTTCGTATGAATTTTGTCTTTTATATAATGTAATTAGCTACATATGAGTAAAATTCCATTAAAAATTGTAAAGGATGAATTTATTGAATGATAAAAACAATAAAATCTGTTTTTGATGAAAAATATTAAGTATAATTTCTGAGATATTGGGGTTTATTAAAAATGGGTAATTAAAAATAAAAGTTTTTTATTTCCTTGTAATAAAAATAAACAACAAAAAAGAACAACAAATATGATGCAAATAAAATACAACAAATGCATGAAATTACTTGAGCATGTCTTCTATAGATAGACTTCCAACTTTCTTTGGTTTCTCCTCTTCCTGCTTGTCAACAATCTTTGGAGCTCCAATTACTTTAGGATGGCTCTTGATAATTACCTTTGGAGAAGCCTTTGGTTTCTCTGGAGTCATCATTGTAGGTGTAGACATTGGACTGACGAGGCTTTCTACCTTTACATTAGAAATCGGAGGTGGAGGTGGAAGAATTGATGACAAGATAGAAGGAGGGCCAAGAGGTTGTGCCATTGGCTGTAATGATGTAGGTGGCGGACCTCCTAATTGAGGAATTTGTGGCGGAGGAGGAATATTTATTGTTGCCTGTAATTGAGGGGGTATCTGAAGAATTTGGGGTCCAGGAGGAATTCCCCTCTGCAAAAGTGACAAATTATTTACATTTGGATTTTGCTGAGCCATGTATTGGAGAGCCATTCTACTTGCTTCAGGGTTGACATTCGGGTTGGCCTGGGGGGCGATGTATTTCACGAAGAAGTTCATTTGTTTGTTGTCTTGCTTCGGAATTGGGTTAACTGGAGCAGGATTTGCAGTATTTGCAGGATTACTCTGCTTCCTCGACTGTCTTCTTGGAGGCTTTTGCGCTGGATCTGCTTCTGAGAACTCTCTGAAGACATATCCTTCGCATTTGTCCGCATTCTTCATATGCTGTATTACGTAGATAGTTTCTGGTGCAGCAAGACCATAGTAATCAGGTCCTGATATACTTAACTGCTTTGCAGCTTCGTTTTCTCTCAATTTCTGAACAATCTTGAGAATTATCGACCAAGGACTAGTTGGACTTGCTCCTTCGAAGAATACTTCAGGGTTCTTCTCATTGGTAACCCTGAACAGAGGTCCTGGGCCACCATTGTCAATAATTTCGCAAATGTACTTTACTCTTTCTGTTGGATTGATCGTAGATCTGTAAAGCTTTGTAATTTTGTAGCCGGCCGGATAAATGTACTTTTCTGTGTGGAAACCTGGTCGGTCCCATACGATCGTACCGAAAGACAAAATTGAGGATGAAGCGGTGAGAAGCAAAGGTAGATCTGGTAAACCATCTTCGTTGAGCTTGAGAGATGGCATTGGCAAAGTATCATTTGATGGAGCTGGTCTGCGCTTAACTCTAGCGGCATCTTGCTCCTTGAGTTGTTCTAAAGGAGTGTTCTCTATCAAATCTAAGCAAACCATGAGTCTTTTCATGACTCGGATATCATTTGTGACAAATTGTGGAGGTTTTTCACCGACAATAGGGACGAACTCTTCCTGTTTGAGGATCTCTGCACAAAGGCCCCATCCTTTCTCTGCAATGTTCTTGAAAAACTTAAATTCAATTTCATTTGTCCACAAATTAGGAACATTTCTCCATCTTGGCATTGTTTCGAAGTATTCTTTGAGCTTGTCATCACCGTATTTGATGAATAAACGCCTTAATCTTGTCAAACTCTCTACTCTTTGCTTTAATCTATTTGCTTGATTGTCTTCATCGCCTTCTGATGCTTTCTTGCTCTTCTTCTTTCCTTTTTCATCTGCCTTTTCTTCTTTCTCTTCTGTTTTTCCTTCGTTTTCCTTCTCTTCCTCTGTTTTCTCAGTTTCAGGCTTGTCACTTTTTGGTTCACTATGAGGTTTACTTTTTCTGTCACTTTTTACTTCCTCTTTTTGTTCTTCCTTATTTTCCTGAGATTTTTCTTCTGTATTTTGTTTCTGTTCTTTTTCTTTCTCGTCGTTATCTTTTCCGTCCAAGATGTTCTTTACGTATTGTTCCATTTCTTCATCTGTTTTCTCTGTGAATCCAGTGATATCTCTGAACTTTTCCCAGTCGAATTCACCATCTTCTTTCAGAGGAATTCCTTGATGTTGCAATTGTTGGACAACAGCACTTTTATCCCTCTTCTTCCATGTCATTGGGCCTCTTGGTTTTCTTGCCTTGTAGTTAGGGTTGTTTTCGTACAATTCGCCATTCAACATCTTCCTTATATCGATGGCAATTCTCTTTAATCTTGGTGTCAAATTCGCTGTTGAAGGAGGATCCAATGTTTTGTCTTTTACCAATGACCATGGAATTTCTGTGTCATTGAGCATCTTGTCGTAACAAGCGAATCCACATTTATAAGTTCCCATGACTAAACATTTGTCATCGTTTTCACTCCACCATTGACTTGGCGGCTGTGTGTGGCATTGAGGAATGTTTAATTCTTCAATTTTTCCATTCGCTTTGTTTACAACTTGTGAAATGTAGTAAAGAACGTCAAGACGTCTGATCCATGCAACAGCGTTGTGCTGGATCTGAAGAACAAACTCTTCTTCGTTGATTCGAAGTAGATTTGCTATTTCTTTGTCCCTTTCTTTAGCTTCTTCTTCCGTTGTAAACTTATCGTCAAATTCCTTTGAATTTCCTTCGTCCAAAAGAATTTGTGCTGTCTCCATATCTGTCTTATCTTGTGCTGCAACCATAATTGTCCTCAGAAATGCACGTGCGGCCAATTTTACTTCATTTATCGTTCTGGTAAGTCCTAAAGTAGGGGCGACATCCCAACGACCCCAGCCATATCTGAACAACAGTTGCTGGAGACGTTCTCTGTCTCTGTGCGACCAACTTCCCCGGGGAGGTTCACCTTCTTCTTCCTCATCGGATTCTTTGAAGTTTACATCGGCTTTCTTGCGGATTCTGACATTGGTAAGACCTGCGTATTCTCCAATCTCTTCTTCTTCGGCGGCTTGCGCATTTGGTAAAATCTTTTGCCAAAATTCGGGGTCGTTGATATCGATATTAGTGTTTTCATCGACATCGAACTGTGCCTTAGAGAACATTGAACCAGCAGCTTCGTTTATGACCATTGTTTTCGATCTTGATAAAATTTGATCGATATCATCTTCTCCAAATGTATCTTCTTCAACATCATTCAATGCATAATAAGCTCCTTTACGTAAAAGTGTATCAAGTTCCTTCTTTTTCGTCTTATCTAAAATAGCATGTCCGAGACCGAGTTTCTTTGATGAAATCTCGAACATGTTCTGCTCGTAAGTACCTTTAGTAATAAGACGATACACTTTTACGGTCTTTTGTTGACCAATTCTGTGGCATCTGGCTTGTGCCTGCAAATCGTTCTGTGGATTCCAGTCGCTATCGAATATAATGACTGTATCAGCTGCATTTAAGTTGATACCTAAGCCACCGGCCCTTGTACTGAGGAGGAAGATAAAATCATCGGAATCTGGAGCGTTGAAATGGTCAATTAACGATTGCCTGACTGATGGCTTGACCTGCCCATCAAGTCTGAGGAACTTGTAGCCAGTTGCGGCCAAATAATCTTGTAAGATATCCAAAAGATTGGTCATTTGGCTGAAAATGAGAACTCTGTGGCCATCAGCTTTCAATTTTGGCAGAAGTTTGTCGATTAAAATCATTTTTCCGCTGGATCTGATAATTGCTTCTAGAGCTTTATCTGGTTGGTTTGTGTATCCCATATCAGCGAGGATTTTGTCCTCTGCTCCTTTGATAAGGAATGGATGGATGCAAACTTTTCTGAGATCCATCGCGATATTCAGTAAATTTGTGCCTCCAGAAAGGAAAGAAGAGTTCTGTTCGAGTATAGCTCTGTAGAACTGCTTCTGGTATTTCGTCATTGTGCATTCAATGATTGTTTCTTCCTTTGGAGCAATAGATTGGTCTGTATCTACCTTTAATCGACGAAGGAGATGTGGTTGGAGTCTGACTCTGAGTTTTTGAATATCTTGTGCATCCATGTCGTTGTTTAAATCGGAGAATTCGCCTGGATGCAAAAATTCCAACAAAGATTGCAGTTCTTCTATGGAATTTTGTAGTGGTGTTCCGGTAAGAAGTACTCTAAATGATGTTTTCAAGTGTTGGATTGCGGATAAGATCTTGGAATTCTTGTTTTTGAGTCTATGAGCTTCATCAACAACGAAAGCAGGGAATTTGAAGTGGCGAAGTTCATCAACATCTTTATAAAGAACTTCGTATGATGTAAGGAATATATCAAACTTCACTTGTTCCGAGTTTGATTTGTAAAATTCGTATTCTCGAAGCATTTCTCTTGCTTGTCTGTTGCCTGTGTATCTAATAACGTATAAATCAGTCCATGATTCGATCTGCCTCTGCCAATGAGGGAGTGTAGCCAAAGGAGCTATAACCATGTAAGGACCAGGTAGTTTTTCAACACGGTGTATTCTTTCGAAGAATGCCACGGCTTGGATTGTTTTACCAAGACCCATTTCATCCGCTAAAATACAGTTGATATCCGAATACCAGTTTTTAAGAAGCCAGTTGACTCCTTCGAGCTGGTAATTAAATAACTGGAGTCCGTTTTTATATGTGGGGTTCCCTTCAATTGGCTTGAACTGAGATTTTGAAGGCTTCTTGAACTGAGTTTCTTCTGTAACTGAGTCATATTTATAAAATGAATCAATAAGAGATTGGTCCATATTATCTTCCCACGTGCAGTAATTGTAGTCTAAGTTCTTCCATTTTGTTAAATATAAAGTTTGTTCGTTTTCCTTTTTTGTTGCAATGATTCTTTCCGGTTCATTATATGATTGATCATAATAAGGCTCCGGAGGCGGATATGGATTTTTCTTTTCATATCGTTTCCATTGGCGATTGGCTTCAGGAAAAGACAAAAATTTTGAAAGAGGAATCCATTCGCAATGAATATAGGCTTTTCCTTTGTATTTTACAAAAAGCATTTTTTCATTATTAGTTTCATCTTCAAGTTTGTAACCAAGAATATATTCAAAAGGTGATTTTGATGAGTTTTCAGAAGAAGCTTCATCATCAGAACTCGTTGTAGTCTGAGAGATCTCTTCTTGAGAAGCTTCGTCTGAATCTTGTTGATTTTTGTGCTCTTCTTCCTCTGCGAGATTGAGCTGAAAAGCGGTATCAGAATTGCTGTCAGAGAAAGAGTCATCTTCGTGGCGTGTCCTTGAATGGGAGCGCCTCATTTCCTTGGCCTCTCTAAACTCTGAAAAATCAAAGGTTCATTTCAAATCGAAAAATTGACAAATATAATTTTTATCATCACTAAATTTTCTCCAAAATTTTGATCATATATCTTATCCTACATGTATTTGAAATAATACCCTATGAAAAAATTAATGGTTCAATATTATCCCCGCGTTTCATCTCAAATACTATCAAAATTTGATAATATTCGGAAACATTTATAAACATCTTCTATTTTTACATAAAGTACTCACAAAATCTAGATTGAGAGGCGGTCAATGACTTTTGAGGGGAAATTAACGCATGGAATTTAATATTATTTCGGTTGATATTCTTGCTTATTATTTCAGAAAAAAATCTTAAAAATTTCAATATGAAAATTGAAAGCAATTCAAAAAAATTGCTAACATGTAAATTTTAATATCCTATGCATAATTTCATATTTTGAACATTTTTTATTTTTGTTTAAAACTTAAAATTTTGCGAATTTAATATAATTTATAAAATATAATACGTATATATATTTAAAATACACTAAATTTAATTGTTAATTGACGTTTTTGGGAATGAATTTTATCAAAACATGCCTGAATCCGAAAATTTGAAACAACGAATTACACAATCATATATGTAGAATTCAAAATACAAACTTAAAGATTGTATACGTTTAAAATTATTCAGATTGTGTTTGATTTCCACTCATTCTGTTTCTTTTGAACTCTAACACTAACATTTCATGATGATTACATGATCCATTTATACATGGTTGAATTGTTCCAGATTCTACCAGAAAATCAATCCAAATTTCTCAATGCATTCATGGTGATTGGACAAAATTTAAAATTTATCAGCCTGTTTCCAGAGAAACTCATATATTCCCTAATGAAATGTAATTTTTGCTACATTTATTTCAATCAAATTTCAAAAAATTGACTGCAGAGCTTGAAAAGGTGATGAATCATGTTGTTATTAGATGTACATATTAGATTTACTATTTCCAAAAAAATGCTCAAATTTGAATAGTTTTTAGAAAATTTGGAATTACACTCCTTACATTATATATAATTAAATGTCTAAATTTTATTTATTTTTCCCTTTTAATTTTATAACGTGCTCTATCAAAACTAACCACTCAATTGAAGGCCACAAAATCTAAGTAGTGAGGGTACACAAATTTTGTATGGAGTACGGTTCAATTTTTGAGAGCCTCACTACTTAGATTTTGTGACTACCTTAAAATGGTCGCATAAACTTTTCTTTCTATAACCCATTTCAGGAACAAGAAAGAACAATATTTCTCATATTAATTTTCGTGAAATTGTGATTTGATAATTTCAAATCTCTATTTCTTTGATGATATGATCTAAAAAATCATAAGAATTATAAAAAGAAGGATCGATCTCTAATATTTAATAACAAGAATTATTCAACATAAATCTTCAATCCATCGAGGATTGAGAACCAAACAATAAGTGTTGGGACACAAAGAACAGTAGTCCAGAAAATCATTGTTGAAGCGCAACCTTCACCAAGATGAGCGCCAGATGTAATAGCATAAGATGCGACGGCCGTTGGTTGTGCACCGATGATCATGCATTGTCTAGCAACGTGTGCACTCATACCAAGAGCCTTGCACCATAAGCCTGCAAACATTGGGCCAATGAAGCATCTAACAATGATGCAAAAGATGAATTGTAACCAACCGCAAGAAATAAGGGAGTGCTGAGCAAGGAAGACGCCAACACAGACAAGAGCGAGGGCGAAAACCATATCACCAGCATATTGGAAGAGTCTATCAAGGAAAATCGGATATTGGATATTGCAAGCGGAGTAAATGATACCGATTACGTTACCAATAAGAATAGGAGATTTGATAACACCAAGAAGAACTTTTCCAATGATTGCGAATGAGAATTTTTCAGGCGGTAAGCCATTTTCAACTCTTTTTCTGTTTGATGCGACAACTCCGTAGATACCAACCATAATTAAGAAGATTGGTGATGAAATAAGATCGTTAGAAATCATCATCATTGAAACCATGACATTCTCTTTTGCGGGCCAGAGAGCATTGAAAACAGGGATACCGGAAATGATGTAATTAATGTATGCGCATGGGAAAACTGTACTGAGGTATGCTTGAAGACGATCTTTGAAGGGATAAACCATCATAAAAGCAACTGAAATGTAAGTTGAAATCGACATTAAGGCTGCGATACCGAAAGGTTGGAAGTCTAACTCTTTTAATTTCTTGGGGGCAATACCTCTGATGATAAGCGGCATAAAACCGATGAAGAAAACAACTCCATTTAAGGAACCACTATCTTTGAGTGTAACTATTTTTAATTTGGCGAGGATAAATCCAACAGCAATGATTAAAAGCATTGATACACCTACTTGGATAACATTCACGTAGTTCGTCATGCTCTAATACGCTTCGAGGATAATTTGTGATGAGATACTTCTGTTCAAATCTATTCCCAATTTTTCAATGCCCGTAAAACCGATATTCTCAAATATTCTGAGCGACATGGCGAATGATTGAATTCCCCAACAACTTGTCAGAGGCTCAGTATAGTATAATAGATAGAATTATAATGAAAATCTTATTTAACATCTTTTCAATCGAAATGTAAAGTATTATCTAACATGAAATTATATATGGGTTACTCACACAGGTATATTTTGTAAGAAATTTACAATTGATATTGAAATAATATTTTTAGATAGGTCATTCATACACAGTGAATTACATCGATTTTTCCACTTTTTATAAAAATTTCGAAAAAGCAAAATTCAAAGAGTTTGGAAACCTATTGAATTAAAGTTCAAAAAATTAAAAATCCAATAATGAAAAATCTTTGATTGATAACACATACGAAGTTAAAAAGAGAGAGAAATTATATTTAACAATACAAGGTAGATACTCGTGACATTATTAATCATGAAATCCTTGAATTTTAAGAATTTTTTTCGAATTTTTTCGAAAAAAAAATATTTTCAGAACAGCCTTAACGGCTAAGATTTAGGAACAATGTTAAGTATCAAAAAGAAAGGAGGTCTGATATAGACAACATATATCGTTGAAGGTTGAAAAAATCTCTAATATTTGAGCCCAAAATTTCAAATTTTAATTTTTTGAAAAAAGAGGCCACCCGTATGTACGTTTATTTGAGAGGAGGAGGATTATATTTTTGAAAGGGTGAAACATTATGAATATGTTAATTATATAATAATATGTATTATTATAAAAAAGAAAAAATAAAGCACGTTAAGAGTGGCTTCCGACCAAATTGTCACTTTTTAGCCCAAGTGAGAAAATTTCGTAATTTATAACCAAGTTTTTTAAAATCTATATTTAATAAAGATTCTATTTTTCTTATTAAATTTCAAAAATGAGGGGGTTCGGAATCATCCACAAATTGCCGAAAGGGTTTTTGCCAGTTTTGAATCCGCTTATTTTTATCGACCAAAATTATAATAAATATAATTTTCGATAAGTATTCTACCCAAATGATTCTTCAAAAAATTATTTTTCGGATTTTATTCCGTAAATCAACGTTACAGAAAACGCCTAGAAAATTTCGAATTTTCCCTAAAAAATTCAGTGCAGGTCGATTTAAGAGATTTTTCAAAAATAATCATATCAGTAGATAGGGTATAATATAGAGGAGCTTTATGAATAACTCAAAATCCGGGAAACTCAATATTCAACGAGAAAAACGCTTAACAAATCTCACTTTTGGTGTAAACATCACAAAAAATTGAGAAAGCTTTCTGGTCGGAAGCCTCCCTTAAAATTTTTCTTTCTTGATTTTTTACAAAATCTACTTAGAATTATGCAAAATATGACTAAATAATTATAAAATTCAAGTTAAATTTTAATTTTGATAAATAATTTAAATTTCAAAATATCAAGTTCAGTTCGACTATGTATGTAGTAATTCCTCAATAAAGTGCCAAAACCCTATTAAAATATATGAACATTTTCAACATTTTAATGTTTTTATTTAAAAATTTGATGGAATATGAGCTTCAAACAATTATTATGTAAATAAAAATAATTAAATATATGTATTTATTCGTATTACAACCGTAGTAAGTCGATTCTTCCTTTCTTCTATTGAGATTTGAATTTGATTTCGAATTGTAAAGAGATTCAAAGGGAAAATACTAGCGGATAAAAACTACCTCCATGAAAGGGTCATAATGGAGTCAAGTTGTATTTTTTGATATTTTTTGCTTTTCGAGCCTAAATAGGTAGCCAAGATAATGCCTAAAAATAAGGTTCTAAATTCTGAAGTTTACATGATCCTCTCGTGTGCACCCTTAAAATATTCTGTGATTATTATAAAAATAAATGTCATAATTTTTATATGGTTCTTTAATTTGTATTCGAATTGAATTTTTATGTAAATAAAAGTGGCTGACAAATATTGCCAATGCTTATTTTTAGCATGCTTATATAATTTTCTTTCGTTTAGTCAAAACAGGTCCGGCTTTTTTTGTCTTTTCTCTCAAAATTAAATGATTAAATTTTACATACATTTATTACTTTAAATCAATATATGCTAATATTATTTTTCATACTCACCCACAATTTTGAAAGATGATATTTTTTGACAATTATTCAATGTCGAAGGGTTCGAATACTAGTCTTCTTGAGACATTGAAATTAAAAATGAATTCACTTGGGCCTGTTGATGCCAGGAGCCTTCAAAAGATTCTCAATACATTTACAAATTTCGGCGATGATTTCCGTCGATATCGTAAAAATCAGTTATCAGGTGTTCCTAATACTGTCATCGTCGCAATATGCAAAGTACTTAACTCTGTTGGATATAAAATATGTGTATCTCGTGAAACCGAAAGATACAACGATATTGCTGATCTTTGCATCCAACAACATTGGAATAATTGCTTATCAGAAATTTTCCCACATATTCATTACGTAAAGCCAAATACCATTATTCTTAATAGAAAATACGAATTTGATCCACTACGTACGCTTTACACGTCGGCTATGCAAAATTATATCGGTGGTACACCATTCAAAAGCATCGAAGAGATGATCTGCACGAATGAATCCAATACAGTTTCTTTTATTGCTCATATGAAAATGGAGGAATTTTCTTTCATCGCTACCTTCCAGAAAGTAGGAACGGTTCATTCTCTTCTTTCATATGTTACCTATAGAAAAGGAAATATTTTCATTTTCGATTCCCGACTAAAGAAGATTAAGAAGAAACTACTTCAAGACGGGACAAATTTCGACCTATCTACAAAGACTGTTGGAAATATACAAGAACTAATCGATGCTGTCTCAGAGAAACCAACATTTGAAAAAACTTTCTCGCGAGAAATCAAATCAGCAAAGGTTATTAACCCTCCACTTCCTCCACCACAACAGCCGTTACTTTTCAGGGATAATCCACCGCCATTTTTCCAGAAACATACTGCAATCGATATTATTCCTCCTTTGATACTTCCTATAGTTAAAGAAGCTCGAAAAGAGAGTCCATTTATCTTCCCTACAATTCCTTCCTTGAAATCTTGAACAAATTTCTTAATATAATTTTTGAATGAAATGTTTGTAACATAATAGCCTCTTTGTTATACTTCCACATTGGCTAAATAAAATTTATTCTCCTCTTTCTATTTTTATTTAAATAGAATCAAGGTTTGAAATTTTAATTCATTTCTATAATACTTTGACAAGCAAGGTATTGTTATGTTTTCTTTATTAGCTGTTCTAAGTTTAAGTGAAACAGTTTCTATTATTTATCATGGATATTATTCTCTAATTTTAGTAATTCAATACTTCAAATTACATTCTCATTGAAATATCTAATATTATCTTCTTATACACAACACATCCAGTGATTTAATTCTTAATGTAGAGAAATCAATTACAAAAGTATACATCATTTCCTCAAATATCTTTAGGTTTGTAAGCAACTTTTCACCCTTATTGACTTCATATTTAACCCTCAAGATAGGACGGTATTCAAGAACTCACTAAATACTGCTCCTTTGGAATACGAGATATAGTAATGTTGCATCAGTTACAGCCAAACAAGACTTGATACGATATTCAAATTTAAGCAAATATTCACATAGATAATAAGTATACTTATATATAATGTTTGGAAAAATAAGTTTCAATTCTTGTTACATCACACCAGATTCCATTTATTATGATAATTTACGATCTTCATGCTTCAATGCTTGTAAATATGTTGTGGTTAAACAAATACTCCATCTACAAAATTTATTACACTTTCTTTGGGTTATCAGGTAACCAAGCCTATATATTTGACTGCCATGGCGTTTATGTCATATGTACAGTTTCAGAATTCAAATCATGTAGTATCAATATCTATACATATTATAATTTTCAAGCAAACAATTATAACGTTAGGGGCGAAAAACTTTCATGGTGTGATACCACTTTTTATCAACCATCTTATTCCTTACTTTATCATGCGCACAATTCATGCATATAATTTCAACAGTTTTATGAAAATCTAGGAAAATCATACTGGATTGGTGAATCTTCATATAATAAATTTAAATCAAATGGTAATGGCGTGGGAAACATCAGATTCATTGTTTTAATAGCAATCTATTTTTTGTGTGTTGATATTGTATTTAATATTGAATGCTTTGCTTACTTGGCGACTGTTTGCGTTTTCTAGATCTATATGATATATTATATAGGATATATTTATGTGTATTATTAGAATATGGATCACATTTTTGTAACCAAAACATTTTATTGTCATCATTTTGATAAGGTTATCGAAATACTCCTGTTCATGAGTATTTTGAGACATTAAATGAGGCAAAATCGATCTGCTTGAGAAGAAGAGTGTAGATGTCTTTCTGCTTCCGGTTCTGTATATACAATTTAAATAATTGATGGCAATTATCAATCTCTACGATTAAGATGTTACTGAGTCAATAAAATTATTAATTCCCTCAAGTACTTCTTTTGACTGGCAAGTGTTAGGGAAGTGGGGTTATGTTGTCAAAGTTTATGTACGACGTAAGACTAAAGTCATGACAATTGATTGATATTTTTAAGGTAATATACCTAGCTTGGCAAGATAGTTATCTCATTTCTATCAATGAATTTTAAAAACATATCATTGTCGACTGGAAAGTTATTAATTTAGGAAGTTTTCAAGTACATTTTCTGTAATTGAAAAGAATTTTTTAAGAGATCAAACTTCAATGCTACATTTGGGTCTTTTTTGGTAACTTCAATATCAACTGTTATGGAAAAGGTATAGATTTCAGTGATTCGTACAGATCTTACATTCATCACTACCACGAGTCTATGTATAAGCATTTTCCATAGGTCGTTGATAACATATATCCTATAAATCGGTATTGATTCTCATTTAAACGAATTTTATTAATTTCTTCAGATTATATTTATTTTATATATCATTAAAGTGAGCATGTAAAAGAATTTGGATGAATAGCATATAGAGAATTAAATTGCATTAAATGTAATCTTACACGATCTTTTTTTGGAATTAATATTCGATTTTATTTTTCTGCATTTAATGAAATAATTGAAGATGTATGATAATATTTAGAAATGTATCAAGGTTAAATGTCCATTGTTATATTATCTGAATATGAAATTTCATTAATTATAATGAAATAGAGAGAAAAATCGATATTAAAAGATTGTTATTGCATGTATCCATACTTAATTGAAGATTTTTTGTCTCGCTAAGTACCACTGGAGATTTAGAAAATGTTTTTAGTCTGCATTGAATCAGATGTAATGAATGTTTTCGGTTACTATCGTTTAAATGATGAAACTTGAGTTTCGTATAAAAATTGAAACCATCCACATAGTAAGCATTCCAAAAACTATAGGTTTGCAAAATTTTGGTTTCAATTGATTCGGTTCGGTTCCAAATTGTAAAAAATGAGCATCAACATCTTTTGGATTGTACGAGATAGCATACTGCAAATCCAAGCTACCGAATTTGGTTATTAGAAATGTGAAAGTTTTGCGATAAGTCTAAAAAATACAAAAATCCATAAAACACATCACAATATTATTAGGATAATACGTATTTTGTTAAATTTTATTTCATGGGGCCCGGAAATCGTTTTATCAAAATTCATATCAAATCAGATTTTTGGTTATTTATAATCTACATATAGTTTTCTTTAATAATATTTTAAAATTTAATTCTAAAAACTATTTCAATCGTGTTCGTCTTTTTTTACGATTGTTGCATGCTAAGATCAGTCATAATGTAAACCTCTCAATTTTATTGTCGTGGGAAGTATCTCAATTCCTTCAAAAAAATTGAAAAACTATTTAATTTTAAAAATATAATACTTTTAATTAGTTAATTAATTGGAGATATTTTTTAAAAATCACTTTTGATAATACTTTTGAGAACTTTAATTAAAAAAATATATTCAAAAATATACAGGATATCAAGAGGGAATTGTTCCTTATGAGGTATATAGTTATGATGTTACCTCATAAGGAACAATTCCCTCCTTAAAACGAGAAAACTTGTTCGAAATTGTTTATCATTTCGAACAAGTTTTCTCGTTTTTAATAAGAAACTAAAGGCTATGAGGCACTGATTATATATTAGTGCCTCACAGCCTTTAGTTTCTAATAGATAGCTGGGAAACTTTCTCCAAATGATAAGTTATTCAGAGAAAGTTTCCCAGCTATCAAGAGGAATTGTTCCTTATGAGGTATATAGTTATGATATACCTCATAAGGAACAATTCCCTCCTTAAAAATCGTAGACATTTTTTATACTTATTAATCAACCATTCAAAATCATATTCCTCTGAAAAGTTATTTTTATTAAAAATTTAGAATTTTAATAAATATAGAGTTTGAATTTCATACAATACCTATATATTTCAATAATGAATTTGAAAACCATTCTCAAAAGTTCTCAGAAACCTTTTTTTCATTAATTTTAAGAAATCTGAGTATTAAATTAAGTGATAAATTCGTTTGACACTACTTTAATTTTTAAATTCAAAAAATTATATGTGCTTCTTTAAAATGACTCAAAAAATTTTTATTATAAAATAATATATAATATTAAAATCCCACAACATTTTTTTACTTTACATAATCGTACTTCCTCGACGATTAATTTCCACTCAATTTCTATCGTTGACCGAACTTAGCATGCAACATGTTAAGTTTCTGTTTTTAAAAGTTGATATTTTTTTTAATTTTAAGAAAATTAATAGCATGTTATTAGACAATAGGAGTGTAATGATATTGACTAAACAGAAATGAGAGAATAGAGATATAATT
The DNA here is from genome assembly GCF_026262505.1 of Trichomonas vaginalis G3. Classification (NCBI taxonomy): domain Eukaryota; phylum Parabasalia; order Trichomonadida; family Trichomonadidae; genus Trichomonas; species Trichomonas vaginalis. Next base: position 32,260,629 of record NC_067207.1, read on the forward strand.
TTGATAAGCAATATTGCGAACAAATTCTGAAGTAAAATCGCGATCAATAATTGAAAATTACGATCATGTACTGAAAAATGACGATCAAATTGAATGAATAGAATTATATCTAAGAAAAATAAATTGTATTTAGAAGTAAACAAGAAAGGTGTATGCTAAAAATCATTTAAACAATAATGGAAATAAAACGAAATTGTAAAAGAAAAAATGAAAATTGTTAAATAATATATTATTTTTAGTCATAAGAATAAAAATATAGTAGTTATAAAAGGAATTAGACTTCATATATCAATTCTTTTTCTCTGTAGATGTGTGGAACGTTTGCTTTTCGATCTCTTTCGATGAAACTTGAAAATATAAGTTATTATCGCTGAGAATCCTTTCCGAAAATAGGAGCTTTACGTTAGGAGGATTGTCGGATGAATTTTGTTTTTTATTGTTTGATTTTTTTGTTATGGAAAGATTTTTTCTTATTTTTTTCAGAATTTTGCTTGCTATTAACTGAAACTTGTTTTGACGGCCCAACAATAGCATTTGTAGTAGGAAGAATTCCCAATAACGAGCGCATTTTCGATAATTGTTTTTCAATATGATCAAGAAGGTCCAGCTTATGTTCTAGATTACTAGACATTTGATTTGTAGAAGGATGGTTTTGATTTTCTGGTTCTAAATCTGTAGAGTCTGCAATATTTGAATTTTCGGAGCGAATTGGAGCATCTGAACCTTGATTTGTATCGGCTTGCTCAAAATTAGTTTGAATTGGAGTGTATGAATTAAAATCTGGATGATTTAATGTTTCATTAAATAATGCCATAATTTTTTCTTTTTTTCATTAATAAACTTAGTGATCATTGTATCTTTATCTGTTAGATCGATCGATTTGAGTATATCTGCATCATGAACTGGAATATTTTCGAACAATGAACTCGATTCTATGGAACCATATGGAGAAATCTCGTTCTGAGCCAAAGAAAGATCACTTACGTTGTATTGTTTGATAGAAAAAATTGTTTTCTCAAGTTCTTTTTGAAAGCAGTCAAGAATATAATTTTTGTAGCTATCAGTGATAACGGTTTTTATATGGCGCTCGATCTTCTGGTTATTTTTGATGGCGTTATATTTATCTAATTGGATTTGAGATATCTTCTTAATAGCTTCATAAATGTTTGGATGTTTTAACGAATAAAATTCTGAATGCATACTCTCGAGGCAATCATTAGTGAATATTGCAGTTGCATTATTATATTGAGATATTAAATTGTAGTGCGGCAACCAAACTTTGTTGAAATAATCAATATAATCTTTGATCGAATCAACTTTATTTTGATTAATTATATGCATTGTAATGTTGCATGCTAAGTTCGGTCAACGATAGAAATTGAGTGGAAATTAATCGTCGAGGAAGTACGATTATGTAAAGTAAAAAAATGTTGTGGGATTTTTAATATTATATATTATTTTATAATAAAATTTTTTGAGTCATTTTAAGAAGCACATATAATTTTTTGAATTTAAAAATTAAAGTAGTGTCAAACGAATTTATCACTTAATTTAATACTCAGATTTCTTAAAATTAATGAAAAAAAGGTTTTCTGAGAACTTTTGAGAATGGTTTTCAAATTCCATTATTGAAAATATATAGGTATTGTATGAAATTCAAACTCTATATTTATTAAAATTCTAAATTTTTAATAAAATAACTTTTCAGAGGAATATGATTTTGAATGGTTGATTAATAAGTATAAAAATGTCTACGATTTTAAGGAGGGAATTGTTCCTTATAAGGTATACATCATTACTATATACCTCATAAGGAACAATTCCCTCTTGATAGCTGGGAAACTTTCTCTGAATAACTTATCATTTGGAGAAAGTTTCCCAGCTATCTATTAGAAACTAAAGGCTGTGAGGCACTAATATATAATCAGTGCCTCATAGCCATTAGTTTCTTATTAAAAACGAGAAAACTTCTTCGAAATGATAAACAATTTCGAACAAGTTTTCTCGTTTTAAGGAGGGAATTGTTCCTTATGAGGTATACATCATAACTATATACCTCATAAGGAACAATTCCCTCTTGATATCCTGGATATTTTTGAATATATTTTTAATTAAAGTTCTCAAAAGTATTATCAAAAGTGATTTTTTTAAAAATATCTCCAATTAATTAACTAATTAAAAGTATTATATTTTTAAAATTAAATAGTTTTTCAATTTTTTTGAAGGAATTGAGATACTTCCCACGACAATAAAATTGAGAGGTTTACATTATGACTGATCTTAGCATGCAACAAGGTAACTTCGAATGTAGCGTGAAATCTGCAAAAAAAATTCTGAAATTTGAATGGATAACACAAAAATTGAATAGTTTACGTCAATAAAAAAGAGAAAAATGAAACCAATGTATCTCGAACCTAGGACTTAGAGCAGCAATCCCACTGTTTATCACATTACACTACATGCATCTCTCACTTCACTGAATGAGATCAACTATATGATAACTTTTTCCCCATTATATTCTTGTGGAAAAGTGACAAATAGCAACTTTGACCCTCTCTCATTTCTAGAAAAATCGAGAAAAAATCATTTTCTTCTATTTTTTTAGGACGCCATACCCATTGAAATCTCCTCTCAGGACGCCATAAACTATTCAATTATGGTGTAAACTTCTCAAAAATTGAATAGTTTACATCAGGACGCCTTAGGACGCCAACCCTTTACGCGCCCGAACAATTTCAAAATCTTTATCGATTTCAGAAAAGAATGTCCAAATTACTCACATTGAATAAGATATGCTGTTAAACAATTAAAATTGATAATTATAATTAGATCTGTAAAATACGAAACAAGATCAAAGAAAAGACTCTTTTACTTAATCAAATGATTGAAGCAATAATTAAGTGCTTGATTTTGATTAATTTTATTGTATACTTTTGGCGGTCAGCAAATTGAATGTATCTGAAATTTTGAAAATCCTTTGAATATAAAGTCAGTGAATATGGTTATAATTTGAATTTGGAACTTGAATTGAACATGAAAGTGAAGTGTAGTCTCAATAAAATTTTGCCAATTAAAATCACGCCCTGGGCTTGAGTATGTAAGGGGGTAGTTATCAGGAAGCTAGATTATGAAAAACAAACTATGAAGAAGGATTTCAATGTGGTCAAAAAAATTGAAGTCGATATTTTTGAAGATTTTCAAAACTTTGAAATCATGCTAATCATAAAGCACGACATCAAAATCAAGCTTTTTAAAATAAGGATAAATGCAGATCACTTCATTTTTTATTTTCAATGAATGTGCATTAAATCATGTAGTTCGTTAGTCAGCACTGACCGACTCTTTTCTCAAAACTGATTTATGGCCCAATAAAATTTGAATTAAAAAGTGAATCGACTTTGTGAGGTTCTCGATTTTGAATTTATACCTCTTACACGATCTGCTGAAAACACAGGAACGTGAACCAGTTAAATGGTTTTTGATTATCTTATTCTTAAATCATAAAATCATTCGTTTGAAAAATTAGAATTAAAAAAACAATACATTTAACCGAAAGAAAGTATATATATTTTAATAAGTAACAAGTACTTAAAGTAATTGCATCAAAACATTCAAAGGAAGAAGAGAGGTTCGTAATCTAGACCAGCTACCCAAAAGTTCGTTCCCTTAGAAGAAAACACTTCATTCTGCATAAAATGCTGCGGCTGAATATTAAATTCTTGGAAATGACTGTCCAGTATATCTGAAAAGATATCAATTTCGTCCCTATTCACCACAGGTAACTCATCCTTTTTTAATTCAGCTTCTGGTTCACTAGGTGATGATATATCTTCGGATGTTTCTACTTTTATACCAATTTGGATTGGACCAACATGATGTGGGAGAATCTTGTTGTCTTGCTTGATGAGCTCTCCTTTAATATTAAGTTGGTAGAATTCTTCATTATCATCAAGTTTATATGTTACCCAAGCGGCTTTCTTGCGAAACATCTTACGGCCTTTTCCCATAGTTGAAAAATAATGTTTTATATAAAGAAATTTTGAATTGAATTAAAAAAATAAAATCATTAAATATTTATAAGTACTATAAATTAATTTAATATTTTGCTTGAGAATTTTATTTGAATTTTTGTATAGAAATTGTTAACGATGATTTGAAAGGAAACAAATAATTTGAGAAAATCATCTGACAAGGCATTCAAATTGGATCAAAATAATATCGATAGAATAGACAGCTAATGTAGTGATCAATTTCACGAATAAAATTCGATTATATTTTTAAAAGTATTTTCTTTGTAATTATATGTAGGGTTAACAATTGAAAAATATTATTAAGGATGTCAATTTGGAAGAAAAGCGAGAAAATTCCTAAAATGCTAAAAATGAATTTTCCAAACGTACTTTTTTATCTCGTTTTTTTTGATTTTGAAAAAAATTTGGAGAGAAGAACTCTTCGTTTTTAAATTTTGTCACGATGGTTTTAAAGTATATTAGACACATGTATCGATATTACTATTTTTGTATATTTTGAGAGAAAATCCCTAAAAAGTGAGAAAATCTGAGACTGTTTGAGAAAATATATAAACTATTGAAAATTTAAATTAAACTTCTAATTTGGAAAGAAGAAAATTCAAAAATCGAGATTTAGACTCAGTATCAAATGGAGAACAAAATGTTTCTTCATATGAAGGAAAAAATTTTCTTGAGAAGAAATTGAGTTTTTAAAATTCTATTGTATGTAATGAAATAAACAAATATTAAAATTATTTTTTGATAACAAGAAAATTCCCAACAGAAAATATTTGAGACAAAGAAAAAAAGAAAATTGAAAAATATTACTCTCCTTTACATTTCATGAGATTTTCAATTTATTCTCATAAAATTGACAATTTTATACGTTTAGATGAAAATAAGTGATTTTGCTTGAAATAAAAATTATTGTTTGTTTACAGCTATCAAATAGATTTTTGCTATTTTGATTAAAATTTGTTAATCAAATTAATAATTTTTTTTCTAAATATCTTAAATATCTGGATCACTCACTGATACGATGAATTAAACGATAAAAATAATACAAACTCAACTAAGTTTCCTGTCTTTCAACCAAAAAATATTATGCAATTTAAATTAAATTGTTTATTCAAAGATAAAACAAAGATAAAGTAATTATAATTATCATATACTTTATGAATAACTCTCTAATTGGATAAGATTTTCGTAAAAATATTTTTATTAATATCGATAAGAATATGTTTACCTACTATCACCATATGTCGATAAACGAGAGTAGAGTGATTTTTATCATCGAAACTTTTTAAAAGCTGTAAGCAGGAAGTAATAATCTTGTTTTTTCTGAGTTAGTTGTAGAACTATTGATGCACGAGTTATCATTGTGATGCAGAAGGATATCAATGTACTGACTGAAGGATATGAATTGAATTGAATTGAATTTTATTGAATTTCAATTTGATCAAAATTTGTTGAAATGATATGAATGTGTCAACTTCTGTATCATTCTCCTTCACTCCTTCCTTATTCTTTCGAGAACGAAGCTAGCTCAGCTTTCGCTGAGCGAATTGACACTTTTCATGCCCTAAACGTACATACTCTCAAATTTATCGAAAAAATTAATACCACCTAAACTAGTATATTCTTATTTTAAATATGATATTATCCTTATATTCCACACTAAAATTCATTTAAATCAACTTTTAAAAAAGTTCGAATCCTGCGCGTCTCACTTTTTAAATTTTCCAAATGGAAAATTATATTCTCCTAAAGTGAAAACAATTTTCCAAATTGACTTCCTTAAATATTATTAAAAACAAAAATAATAATTCAATTATGAAAGAAAGTTTCTGAAAGTCCGATTTAAGACTAATGGACTATCATTTAATGTTTAAACCACAACTTGGCAACGAATATAATAGAAAAAGGAATAAATAAAAAACATCTCACAAAAATAAAAGTTAATTATGAGATTGGTCTTTTGAATATACAAATCTAATTTGTTGAAAAACCAAATAATTTTTTACGCAACGTCTTTTATAAAATTTTATATAAATTGCATTAATATGTTTCGAATTAAATATTTCAACATTTGAGTTAATTGAATTGAAAAAAATACTCGATTTAGAATTCGTCTTTTATTACCCGTTCAATATGTTGGAACGGTTCATTCATTCCAAATTTATTTTTCTCCCACTTCAATTTTTTTGAATGAAGCCCATCATAAATTTCAAATTCATATCAATTTTATTAAATTTCTGACATAAATTCTCAAATGTGAAATTACTTCATTAATATCTATATCAATCAAATAATATAATGATAATAAAATATAAAATTTTTTATATTTACATTCGAAGATTTTTTTCTCATTATTGTATTTGATATACTTTACTTATGCTATCATCGATAATCCCTCAATATTATTTTTCAATTCAATTAATATAATATTTCATTAACATTACCAATACCTCATTCGCTCAATGAATCTTATATTTACATTTTTCACGTTTCCCTCAATTATTTTTATTTTATTAATTTTCTATTTATCAACCTTTCATCTAATTAAATTAACTTTTCTATTCATCTTTTTGAATTTTTTTCTATCTCTCCTTTTTACAATTTCCACTCCATCATTTTTTATCCAACCCTTAAAACTACTATATCTTTGACATTCATATTTTGTATAACTCAATTATCAATTCCAACAATATTCCTACAATACATTCAATTTGCGTGTATTTAATTAAAATCCGTTCACAATAACAAATTGACATAATTACTTTAGTCCACCTAAAGTATTTACTTCATTTATCCAGAAATTTAATGTTTATCCTCCCTTATCAGAATCGTTACACATAAAGTTGCCGTCTTCTTATCTATTTTTTATAATAAATTCCATTTATGCATAATCTATAACCTAATTCATTATAAATTGAATGATTATTAGTATTTTCTGTAATCTTCATCCATTTTGTTTCATCAAATTATTTTGAACTCTTCTATGATCTAAATACTTTAATTAGTCCCTAAAATGCAATGTCTCAATAGTTCAAAATTGCTATATTTGCATAGACACAAGAACGAAATCTTTTTTTTGTCCATCAATGTTATAAACAATATTGTGTTATTATAAAGCCGGAACCATTGTATTAATTGGTATCATTAATAAGTTGCACTCTTTATTATTTTGCACTTTTCGAAAATTTTTATCATAAAATTTTCGAAATCAACTAAAAATCCTTTTAGTCTCATGCTACTTGTCATTTTCAAAATCGTAAATTTTCCTAGCGCAATTTTGAGATAAACTTTGATAAAATTCAAATAAATAAAATCATTTTATGCAACAATGTTCAATATGATTCCATGATCAATATTTAATCATAAATTTACCAAGCGTTATAATTTTCTCTCAATTTTCATATAAACTGTTTTCTCTTTTCAAATTTGATTTTTCACTATCACTTCATTATTCTAGATGGGTTTGTTCAATAAGAAGGTATCACCAGATGAAAGACTCAAGCAGTTCAGACTTGATCTTAGGAAAGCAGGAAGGGAAATCGAAAGAGAAAGAACAAGATTGCAGCGTACCGAAGGAAAGCTCAAACTTGACATGAAGAAGGCTGCAAATTCTGGAAATCTTGATATTCTTATGATGCTTGCCAAAGATATGGTTCGAAATCGCAATGCAATGAAGAAATTTATGAAATTGAAATCTTCACTTGATTCATTAGGTCTCCGTATTACATTGATCAAGGCACAGAATGGATCAATGATGGCTTTGAAGGGAGCTTCACTTGCCATGGCCCAGTTAAATCGTATGGTCAATCTTCCTCAGATGCAACACATCATGCAAAAATTCATGATGGAAAACGAAATGATGGATACGAAATCAGAGATGATGGATGGATTGACAGACGATCTCTGGGACGAAGAAGGAGACATGGAAGAGGAGACTGCACTCCAGTATTCAGCGATCTTCCAGGAAATGGGAATTCCTCTCACTCCTCAGATCCAAGCTGCAGTTGCGAAGTCTCAGCAACCAGTTACAAATTCTTGAACTATTATTTTATTTTATTTTATTTTATTTATGTTTATTATATATATTTTTATTTCAAAATGTTTTTCGGCGTTTTTAGAAATTATTCCAATATTTCATTTGCAAAAGTTTGATAGTTAACTTGCATAACTAACTTAACTGTTTCGCAATTACTATTATTTCCATGGTTATTCTGTTTAAATTCATTTTCTCTGTGGAAATGGAACATGAGATTCCTAAGTTCTTTCCACTTGATAAAGATCTTGAAACGCTTCGATTTTATGATAGAAAAACCTTAACTCCATCTGATACGGAGCCTTTGAGCCTGATAAACTCACGCGTTGAAGCGTTTGCATCAAACCCTAATCAAATTCTCAAAAAAACTTTAAAAGAAGCAGAAGCAAAAGAACCAATCGATAAGAAATGGCAAAAATTCATATCTATTTCAAGGGATGCCTATAAAACGCACGCAACAGATTTTCATATCAGCGATTTCACAGTAAACTTTAGCGATAGAATTAATGACAGATTATCAGAATTCGATTTTATAAGCGATGATTCTTTTGCACTACAATATATTTTAACTAACGAAGATAAATTAAAAAATCAAATTAAATCTTACCTAAGAAAGATTGAATGGAACTCAAAAAATAACGAATATCAAGAAATGTTTGATAATACAGTAGAGTGCTGCATGCTTCTCAATAATTTCGAATCTCCAAATTTTTATCCATGTCAATTCATTACTGTTGTTGACGTTGTTGAAAAATTTTCAGAGTATGTTAGTTCTATGTTTGCAATTTTACCAAGTGACCCACTTAATTTTGAAGAATCACCAGTCGTGACTCGGGAATTTACCGCAATAGAATGGACCATGAAAATATCCAAAATAGAGTACTTACTGCCAAAACTAATGATAGAAATTGCTTTTCTTAGCTCAATCCACAACAATCCTTACAAATCTCTATCGGATCAAATAATGGTGATCTCTCATGCGATCAGTGGTTTAGGTGTTTCAATAGCAACAATTTTTGTTATAGCTTATTTAGTTCACAAGGTTTTTACAATAAATCCTAAAAATGATATAAATTTTATGCAACCATTACTAGAAATGTATGCTTTAAATATGAGATATATGAATAACGGTGGGTTCCGAAGATGTTTCAGACCACAATTAAAATTTACATTCGAAATGTTCATGAAAACTCAAGAACCATCACTCATATTCTTCTTACAAACATTAATATCATTTGCTGATGCAGAAATAGTCATAAAGGCTATAGATGGTTTTTATTCCCAAGGAAAACCTTCAGCTTTTATTTTAAAATCATTTCTCAAGTCAATTCCTTCAAGATTTATCGCAGTTACGTATCCTGTTATACTCAAAATGATCTATGATTGTGATAATACTATACCAAAGCCAATTTTGATGCATGAATTGTGTATTATTATTTCTGAATGCGATATCGTTTCTGATGTTGTTAAAACGACTAATGATATATTCATAAGAATGAGGGAATATAATGTTTCCGACTTCATTTATGTTGCAGGTCCTTTAACAAAGTACGTATGCAGATTTTTACCGGCAAGGAAGGTAGATCTGTTCTTGGATCATGTTCTAGATGTTGTTTCTACTAATTTCGATGTCCAAAAGAAGGAGTTTGGCAATCATTTGTCAAGTGAAGATATGAAAAATTTAGCATCATGCCTGAAACATGCTGTAAAGTACACAAAAGACTTTGGATCTGTATTAGAAACAACGCACTCTGTCTCTGATTTGATGGATTACTTGGATGGAAGAAATTTAGAAAATGTTGCTTTATTTATCTTGGACGACATTCAGCGTAAGCCATTTAAAATGTCGGATCCGTTCACCGTTCGAATACTTCTTGAGCAGAGCGTTATTGCTTTCCATTCTTTGTCAGTTTTAAGTGCAGATGATGTAGTTGAAAAAGTCATTTCGAAAATAGAATGGTTTTTATACAGAGTTGATTTTGACAAGAATGTCGAAGCTCACCTCAATTTTTTACTTGCAGCAAGAGAATCTTTTCAAACTAATTCAAGATTAATGAGTTGCCTTGCAAGGATTGCGTTAAGAGATTGTACGATAGCTGTAAATATGAATATACAGCATTTGCAGATCGCTTTGTTTAGTTTGTACGCTTATACTTTATGTACAATTCCATCTATTGATCCTCCGATTGAAAGATGTGCGCTTTTCTTGCTTGGAGCTAATATATCACTAATTACGAAAACTCTGACGTTCGCTGAAACTTTTTTCAAGTATTTTATTCAAATGGCAACAGATTTGCCTCCAACTCCAGAACTTTATACATTACTGAAGAATTCTCTATCATTTATTCTCATACAGCCTGCAAGCCAAGAAGGAGATTGTTTAGAAGTGTTTAGAACTTTAATTAAAGTTTGTGTAAGGAAGAAATGGGCTGAAGAACAAAGAATTAGCTTTGCTCTTGACTCAATTATACTTGGTGCACACATGCAAAGAACAAATTATGTTTTAGGTGTCGAATCATTAGATTCAAACGATGTTTTGTACAGAGGAGATGCAGAATTCAAAGAAAAAGTACAAAGAGTCATCAATCAAATGGTTGAAAGGACAAACCAAGCGATTACACTGAGTATTGGAAAGAGAGCTGGATATTCGCTTTCTCCAACACTTGCTGTTCTTTGTTTGAACGCAATGTGTGCGTTGTGTGATAACTACGAATATGATGAGTCTCTTAAGAATGAATTTAGATTTTTGATGTCGACAATGCCGAGATATGAAATTGGACAGACACCTCTTTCGGAGGTGACTTCAACAAGAAACATGGTCGCTTCTCACATGCGCAAGGTGTACGCTGATAATAAGGATGCACTTGCCTTGATGAATGATCTTATGTTATAAATATATATTAGTTTATTAGTTTTTATAACTTATAAGTTTTTTTAGATATATTATTCTTTTTTAGGCATTTCTTTCATAATCACTTAGTTTTTTTGGAGCCTGCTTAGAAATGTAATACCGAGCATAAATATTTTTTTCAGTATTTCTTCTTCGGATTCATTAGACTACAAGATCCATAGATTAAATGATTTACAGGGTTATCGCTGTTGGGTATTCCTAGCCCAAACTCATTATATTTGAATAAAGAATAGCAAAAGATTGATGTTGAATTGTTGCATTGAAGAATTACAAAGAAGGTGGGACTTATTGCGACAATATCTAATTTAGAATTCATTGACATGTTAGGTTTATATATGATGGAAAAACTCCGATTCATTTTGCAGACGAATAATGAAATTTGAAAAAAAAACTTTATTGTTCGAGTTTAGAAACTTGAAAACAAAATAGGATTTTCATTATTCTCTAATGGAAAGTATAATTGAATTTATTGGATTAGTACTTCTGACATGACGTTTATATGGTTAAATGAGTAAATACTAATTCCAAGAGGTTTCCATTCTTAAATAATCATAGTGTCAGTGTAATGCTAGCATAATTTAAAAAATCAAGATTACTAATTCTGATGTACTATTGAGAAAAAGAGTCACAAAGCATCCAATGTTACTTCATGTGTATGTCTGTTTTTCTGTGCGATTGATATCATCTAAAAAATATGTGCAAATATTATGAATTCATATGATGCTTTAAAATCTCTCAGATTTTTTTTTTCGTGGTAATTATATCCTTCATTTTGCAGAATCATTTCGTAATTCAAAACAACTAAACATATATGAAAATGTTTATACTAACTTTAATCAGTGTAAGTGTTGAGGAAAATCACATTCAATTCAAAAATAAAATTCGCATAAAATCTTCCAACTCAAAGTCTTCGGATCTTGATATATGAAATCCTCACTCTGGATGGAATTTATATATGATATTGTATTTCGTTGTCAACGGCATTTTCAAGGTTGGCTTGAAAATTTCAAAACCTTGCCAGCCACAACTTTCAAAAAGGAACAAAGGCACAAAATACAAAAAGCCTAAGAAGATTTGGAATTAAAAAAAATTAAATAATACTACAATTAATTTTATGATAGATGACAGGAAAATTTAGCAGGAGCAGCCTCCGCTTTCATTATCTGTTGGCTTCCAATCTGAAGGCTTCTCGTAAACAGCGTCTTGCATTGTATCGAATTCTGCAATTTTGGCAAAAATATCGTTAATGCCAACACCTGTAAGAGCTGATGTCTCTCCAAACAGAGCCGCGTTCATTGCTGCAGCTGCATCTTTGCCTGCCTGTGTTGAAATAACTCTCTCCGATTCCATATCGATTTTGTTTCCGATAACGACAAGCTTTATGCCTGGAGGAGCTTTGTCTGCAATTTCTGCGGACCAGTCTTCTAAGCTTTCAAGTGATGATTTAGATGTAACGTCATAAACAAGAACAGCAACATTAGCTGAACGGTAATACATCGGAGCAAGCGATCTGAATTTTTCTTGGCCTGCAGTATCCCAGAGCTGAAGTCTCATTGGGCCTTCTGAAGTTGTAATAACTTTTGTTAAGAAAGCGGCACCGATTGTTGCAGGCATAGATGCGTCAAATGAACCCTGGACGAAGCGGCTTAAAATACAACTTTTTCCTACTTTAGTCTCACCAACGATGACAACTTTCAACGTATGCATTTTGGCTGGTTTGACGTAAACTGGAGTTTTGTAAATTTCTCAAATTATTTTTCATTTTTCGTTTTGTTATAAAGCTTAATAAGCCTTTAAAATTTTAGCGAGTTTTCGTATCTGTTTTATCTTCCTCAAAAGTGTCAATTTATGAAATTTGTATAAGATATAGGTCGGCGGATATTCTTTGATGTGTAACCTGCATGCCTTAGCGAAGTATAATCTGTTACAATCAATGAATTGAACTTTCAGCTTTCAAATGATATGAAGCGAAATATAATTTGCTTTCTTGAATCATAATGTGTAATTCTTTAGCTTAAATCTGATAGTATTGACTAATGGAATAGTTCAAATTTTGAAAAAACTCCTATTTTCTGATCCTTTTGAATACTTCAACTGCAGCACAAATTTAAGCTTGCGCTTGCTTAATAATAACAACAATATCTTTCAAATTGAAATATCTTTTGACTAAAATAACGAATTCATAATTTGACTTTATATTTCTTATCTATGGTGTTTATTTAACTTCATAACCACTAATTTTGGGAATTTGCATATTTAAGAATTAAATTTTATTCATGCTTTCATATATGAAGAAAATTTCATTTATCAAATTTTATTTACTCATGATCTTTTTATTATTTCCAATTATTATATGTAATAAATAAAATAAACATATTTCATCGATTTATAAAATGAAGTTACCCTTTATTTCCTCTTAAAAGGTCAAAATAATAATAATTTTAAAAATTAACAATCATGACTAAAGTTATCCGATAAAAAAAAGTTTACCAGATGGCCATGGCTCTCCTCAAATTTGATGCATTTTCGAAAATTCGGAATCAAACAGAAGCAAGGATAATGCTTTTAATGTAGAATGGAGCCAGAATCAGGGCGTAATACCTTTAAATAATCTTTTTCAATATTTATGATCCCCAAATACGGGCTAAATATCAAAAACCAGCTTAATTATCATATAAAAAGCTATTGTACACTATTTGGAATAGGACATTTACTTGTTAGACAGATATTACAACATAAAACCATTTTTAGATTCAGAAAATCAATTAACGAGAGAGAATTTCAAATATGTATCATGATTATTACAGTTTTATCATTGTTCTGCCTTCGAAATATCGATATTAATTTATATCTCATATATAGATGCAAAATTACCCAATGATATTCCTATATAGACATTACTTTTTAATCTAAAAACCGAATAGGAATACGGGCCTAAAATTATAAACGCCAAAATTATCCATCATAAGTCTTACAATCGGAGTATTTCTCCTAGGAATATCAATTGAATCATCAGAGCCAATGCAATGCACTTGTCAAATCTATGCTAATAATATATTACGTATATCTCATATTTGAGCACTACCATAATCGAGCGAAATAAGTAAAGAAAGCATAATATCTTATATTGACAAACTAGTTCATCCATAATATAAACGAATTTGGAATCTATGGGCGTAAATTTCGAATTCCTTCCGATACCATGAATTTTTCAGACGGATTTCACAATGTTCCTACTTACTACATAACAAATGATATCTATGAATGCAATTATCCATCAAAAAATTTCTCAATTAGTTTTTTCCATTTCAAATTTGAATGAAAAGAAAAAGCTACTGGAAAATATTATTACAAATCATATCAGCATTCAAAGTTAGTTAAGTTGTAATTCTCAATCTTACAAAATTGAATGAAATTTGAGATTCAGAGATTTTATTTATGTCATCCACCGGCCGAAATTCTATTTTCCGAAGAAATTATAATTAGATCCATGCACACATTTGAACATTCAAGAAAAAAATCAAAACTTACAACATTATCAAAAAACGATACATAAGACAATTGTCAAAACAAATCGTTTAGCTAATAACACTCTTTTCAGATAAAAGATAGTGTGTTTTTTTGAACAAAATAGAAATTCATTCGAAGATAATTTATTCCTAATATTTTCGATATATTATCGAATAATTTCTAATTTAGAAAAGATCATTACAAATGAGCTATCCAGTTTAGACATGTGTTTAACTAAAGAGTTATTTTGTTCATTTAAAAATGATATATTTTTATAATTTCATCAAAGAAAAAGGAATTTGTGCCCACACCATGTTGGAACTTGGATTTTAAAGAAAGCTACACTTTTAATCCCGAACAAGTTCTTCTTAATCTTTCTGAAAAGTATTTTATATAGTTTTCAATGTTATAATCAAAATTCGTGAACCGACAGTTTGACATTGATAAGAATATTATCATCAGTGTTCTCTGCATGATATTAATCAATTTTTTTCTATTAATCGCTTGTAAACAAATTCAAATTCATTGAATTTGTTCTTACTGATTTCAGTAAAGGACGGCATAATTTCAGAAACGGGAGGCCATTGAAATATCATGGTTTTAGATATCTTTGTTCAAAAATTGAATGAGTTTCAAAAATTATATAAATCAAAAAGAATTTTTATGTCAAAAATTTTTTCCTTGCTGAATATTACTCAGAACTATATAAATAACAAATTTTCCAGATTGATGATTCAAGTATTCAAAATTTCGCCTCTCTCAAATCATTATTTTTCATTGTTGCAAAGCACAATGGACTCAATCTTCTTCAATCCCTTCCTAGAGTGTGATGATGAGGCCACAGAAAAGTTCTGGCTTGATAGTCTCTCCCAAAATATGATGGATGATGATATCTTTGGATCAGTAGAAGATATTTTTGCCAGCTTAAACCCACAAGCCCATAAAAAAGAAACAAAAGCAAAGGAAGAACCAGCTACCCCTGAAGAAGAGATCAAACAGGAAAGTATCCCAACCCGCAAAGGAGCTCGGTTCAGTCCAAAGTACTCAAATCAGTTAGTTCGCTATGGCTTAAAGAGATGGGTTTACTCACATAGCAACAACCCATATCCAACAAAGGATGAAAAGGCTGAATTATGCAGATATTACAATATCTCCATGAAATATCTTGACAATTTCATGAGGAACATGAGACAGAGACGCCATCTCAGCACAAGAGTTCGCGCTCTTTACAAATAAGGAAAATCACCATTGCCGGGGTTTTTCTTTTTATTTGGAAGTGTGTATTAAAAGTTTATATATTTAAAATCATTTCTCAATTTTTTTCAATAGTTTAATAAAAATTGTGAGGAGAGAAGCAGGAATCTGTTTGAAAACTTCTAATATATGCCATCATTGATTAATTAAGAGATATCATAAATTAAAAAAGTTCAATTTTTGGATATTGAAAACTTTCTTTGAAAAATTTCAAAGAATATTTTTTCAAGGAGGAATTTATTTGGACAATTTAATGTATGCATATACTATAATTACATTTGACAGAAAACAAAATAAAAATAAATTTTTGAAATTTTGAATGAAAAATGAGTAGTTATAGAGATAGTTCCACAATGTGATAATTTAAAATATATATAAAAAAGGGCGTTTACATTTCAACTCTTAACGTATATTTTTCAGAATAACGTTGTCAGAATCTTGAAAATCCACATTTTCATTTAACCAAACTTTGTCTGAATCAATTCAACAAATTCTTCAATCAATTTTCAGAATTGAATGATCTAATTTACAACCGATTATTCGATTACATCCAGTAGACTTGATACAAACCAATATTTCCTATTAAAGTTTGTTCTCGGTTAAATTATTTTTTCTATACATCAGAATTTTCTGATCTTATCATAAAACTTTTTATTAAATTTGAAGTTGGAATATAGTTGTACAATCAAATTTTCCATTAAAAATTCCTTTACCGAAAATGATTCAAAACCAAATTCAATAGCACAATTCAATTTATAAATTCAAATTACTTTTTCTTAAAGAAAGTTAATATAGTCGAAAACATCATGGATAACATCTTTTTATATGATGTATTACCATTATAGCTAAGTTCCGCAGCTTTTTGTCGATTCATTCGCTAAAATCTCGAAGTATTCAATTTCTTGATAGACATAATATCGAAGATTTATCATCGAACATGCTTTGAATAATATATTTTTAAAATCTTATTGATTTCAATACCACTAAAATTATTCTCAAAAATTGAATGAAAGCCGGCCTTTTTTCATTTCTCAAATTTTCAATATCCATTTAAATGCATAAGATTTTAGATTTCCAAACACGCATTTATGATAATAGTAGATTTGTTTCGATACTGTTTATATTCAATTTTAATAAAAAAACGGTCATTTTTCATTCAAAAAATAAAGAAACGATAAATATCCTTCGATTACTCTTATTTTTTCCCTTCCGATACAGCCGAATTTTCCAAGGTGTATCTGACCCATTTTCAAATAAACTATTGATTCATGCATATTACAAACACAAAACAATATTTATTTAATTATTATCAAAAACAAACAAAAAACAAATTATAAATTAACTTTTTTTCAAAATTTCGCTGAAAATTCTAGTTATCCTTAAAACAAATTGGCCAAGGCTGCTTTAACTTCGTTCACATCTTCTGTCCTGAACGACATTTCTCCGCATCGTGCTGTCGTTCCGATAATTTCGAATGGGAAGCCAGAGATACTCAGATAAACTCTATTTCCTCTGAAATTAACCGATTTTGCGGAAATCACGGCAGATTCACTCGAAAGTGAAAACACCGCAGATAAAACCACAGAATACGATTTTTGCAATTGTGGGTTTGGAATATTTAATAGGGAAATAACAAACTCCGGTGTTGTCGGAAGCGATTGTAAAATTACCGAAATTGAGGGGTCTGAACATCTTAAATTGATGCTATCGTAATAGATATCTGCCTTCATATTGTTAACATCAATCGACATATGTGGTCTAGGAATCTGGCTGTAAATAAATTTAAATCCACATTCGGCGAATTGGCCAATCTTTCGGAGGTAGAACTCTATTTTCGGTAATGTTTTAATCAGCTCGTCGAGTGACATCCGGAGTCTGATGTTTGTCCGGCCATTTCCTGCTTCAAGAACTTTTGCCGACAAAAGAGGGATCAAAACTGAAGATGCAGGTGGTATAGGTGAACAGTATATCAAGACAATGTTAGTTGGTCGGATCTCACAGCTTATCGTGTACTTTTCGAACGCAATTAAGTGAAATACGTTTGTACTTCCTTGGTGAACGATTGACCAGTTAGAATTAAGGTTTGTCTTGATCCTCTTCATCAAAAGACTCGAAGAAGCAAGGAATCCGGCCAACAGGGGACTTGGATTCTTCTGATCTAAAATCGCGGATAAAACCCAATTCGTTTCCCCGCCGATCAACAATTCAGAGGAAACAGATGGAAAATTATTGATCAACTTCCAATAGACTTTTTTCTTGTTTGAGCCAGCAATTTGCGGCAAATTCTTGACTTCGATATTACCTACCGTATCGTCAACTAAAAATCCACTGAAATAGCAAGATTCTTTGTCATGATAGTTATTTGTAAGGATAAACGAAGAATGGGCGATAATATCGAACATTTTCGCAAAGAACATGAAGCATTCAACGCTCTGTTCAGCACTCCTTGCGTTCTTTATGCTCCCGATTACCGAATATGAGCTGTCAAACAAGAAAGGAACCAAAGGAGAATGAATCTTTACAGTAAGTTTCCAAGCAGTTGGAGATATTACCGAAATCTTACACGTACTAAAGTTGGAAGCCAGAAATTCGACAGAAACAGGAGATCTTACAGTTTTGAAGCCTTTTTCTTTAAGAAGACGCTCTGTTTCAAGGATGAAAATGAAATTACAGACAGCAATAGCCGTTTCCGACAACTTTCTCCATGAATTTGCCGTTGCTAAATTTTGAGATTTGATAATATCAGGACAAATATAAGAATTTCCATTGATATCGTAAATCTCGAATGCTGGATATCCGTTTGATGACTGGTAGTGTATATAGAAGTAATTAGAATAAGACAACATGAAATTAATGTAAGGATTATTATAAGATGAAGGACTAATGCTGTTTGTCATGATTCTTGTTGCTATTCTGAATACCAGATTGATTCCTATACCTTGTACCATGCTGCCAAGCTGATACGCGTTGGAATAAATCGTATTATCATGTAATTTCGTTTTTGTATTGTAGATATCGATAAACAAGCTTCCTGTATACGCATCGCATGTAATACTCAATAGATAGAATCCAACGGAGTTGTAAACTTCGATTCTTGATAAAGAACTGACTTTTTTATTGTATTCAAATTTCGGTTCTAGGAAAGATCCGCCCATTAATGCAAGGGATCTCATCAATGGTTCCCAGATGTTCCGAAGACGCGTGTAAATAGATACGTCACGCATGAATCCGAGCAATTCTTCCGCATATTTGAAAGTTTCATATGGTAAACCGATAATAAAAAGTGACGGAATGGCTGGTCCAGAGTTCGGAAGTGCGAATGTATGTGGTGTTGCAATGAATTGTGTAGGAACAAAGGGATCATTTGGTAATAAAGATGTTGGAACGAAAATAGGCGCACAAGAGGTGATTTTAAGTACATCATGGTCCATTTCGAACTTGAATTTACCATGAAAACCGTATTTCTTTCCGAATGCGATGAATAATTTATTTGTTTTTCGTGTTAGAACGTAATTAAACAGCTTATAGACCTTCTCAAATTCAATGGCTAACAAAGGAAGTGACGCCGTAGAGTACATTAAGTGCAAAACGTTATCAATATTAGTTAATGCAGAAATTGGTGTTTCTAAGTAATATTGGATAAGCTTGGAGATGTATTTTAATAAAATATCGGGGAAAGAAAGATTTGGTGGCCAGTTAATTGTAAATAATTTCAATTTAAAAGCGTTATTTTTTGATTTTCGGATAATGAATGAATATTCTCCTTTACATGCAAAGTATGCTCGATTTTTAACGATTTTGTGGAATGTTAATCGTTGTGGAATTTTGTTCATAAAGAGAAATGTAAAATCCGCGTTTAAAACTTCATTCTGTTTAATTTCTATTGCTTCTGTAAGGTCTTCTATATCTTCTATCTTTAGAGGGGCCAATGGCTTTTCTTGTATCTGTCGTAAAATGTTTTGAAATCCTTTGATACAAATTTGCGCGTTATTATTTAATTCCTTCTTTTTAACATTATTCAGTAATTTGATACACGGATACTTCATGAAACGAAGTGCTACGAGTAGTCTAGCGATAAGTATTCGCGATTTCATTAAATTTATTAATAATCGATGCTTCGCAGCGTTTGGAGAAGAAGAATACTTCGTACAATCAGCCAGCATCTGAACACACTTTGAGATGGTGGCTGAAAGCAGGTCTCGCATTTGCACATCGCCATGCGAACTCTGTTTCGTCATCTTCTGAAGAAAATTTTTTGATTCAATTTTTTTTATCTTCTAAGTTTTTAGCGAAATATGATTACACACATGATAATGGTGATGCAAGATATAAAAAGTGTCAGGATGAATTTCCCAAAAATCTTATATAATCCAATGAGTAAAAAATGGAAAATCAAAAATGGCTTTTTCTCATTTGAATCAAGTACAAAAAAAAGTGACTAATAATTTTTTTTTGCTATTATGGAACGAATAGAGATTTATGTACACGATGAGAAGCGTGGAACAACTCTTATCGAAGTAAATAAGAACGATCTCGTTGCTGTTATAGAAAAGAAACTTCAAATCAATGGATCTATACTGATTTACTACAATAATATGTTTTTAGTTAACACATTAACTTTTGGATTTTATGGAATCTCAAATGGCGAACACCTTTACATATCCAATAGTTTTTCACTTAAAACATTAACAAAAGTCACAAAAACTTTAAATGAAAAATTAAATCTACTCTCGCTTGCTAATATTAAACAAACAGTAAGCGATGAAACAGCCAGGTTTTATAATTTTCTTACGAATCTCATTGATTTTTAATCAATAAGAAAAATATTTTGTTTATATCTGACCATTGGCTGTAATATATCTATATTTTGTTGTTTGTAAATAATTGACTTACTAATTCTTGATATTTTTTATTTCCTACCATAATTTTGATTCAAAATTTGTTGATAAAATCGAAAGTATCATTGTTAACTTCCTAATATAGCTGATATAATAGATTTTCTTTATAAGTTATTGATTCTGGTTGATGGAATGGATTTCTATCAAGTAATCTTGCCTCATTTTATTTGTCATAAAATTTCCATTCGAAATAAAATGAGAAAAGTTAAAATTGCGCTTTTTGGAGACCATAGTGTTGGGAAAACCTCATTAATAAGAAGATTTGCAGATGACGAATTTAATCAAGATACTCTTCCTACTTTACAATCTGAATTCATCAGTCGAATTTATAATTATGAAGGTGTCAATTATCAAATACAAATTTATGATACTGCTGGTCAAGAAAAATTTAGGTCTTCATCGTACGCTCTAACTCATGCTGTTCAAGGCGTTATTTTAGTTTATGATATTACAAGAAGAGATTCTTTTACAGAAATTGAATCTATTTTGGCAAATATACCTAGAGATAGACGTATTATTTTAGTTGGAAATAAATCGGATCTAGGAAATGATCGAGAAGTTTCTACAGAAGAAGGTACAAGGTTTGCAAACGAGCATGATTTGCCATTTTTCGAAACATCAGCCGAGTTTGTGTCAAACGTTGTAGAATCATTCGAAAGATTAATTCAGATGATTAGAGATAATCCTCCCACCGAAGATGGCATTCAACTTACGGAAGGAAATGGTAATAATAGCAATCAAAAGAAGGGCTGCTGTTAACGAACTTTTTTTAACTATTACTCTTATAAAATTTTGTTTGTTTTTTTCAAATATGAATCCATCCAATGTATGGATTAATGCTTATGTTTTAGAACGTTTCAACGCATATAACATTAATAAAGCAACGAATTACTTGATTTTTGATATAATTTTTGCTCAAAAACGGAATAAGTTATATGGTTATACTTATACATCGAATGTACTGAAGTTCCACAAAGTGATACCATATGTTGCGTCTGTAATCAAAGATTTGAGAATTTTATTCAAATATTAAAAGTGTCATTATTTTTAATTTTCATAATTTTAATTATTATCATCCAAACAATCTTCGAAAAGTAAAAATGTTTGAACTTCACAATTTTTGAGCAGTTTTGAAAATTAAAGTTATTGATATTTCCAAATTCTCTAGCATTTTAAAATTTTATTTCTGAATTTTTTTTAATTTATTTTTGTATACTTATTTATCCCATGAACCGTACGCCTTTGAGCGCTTCTCTGAGACCAGTGATGGGTAATAGAGGACGCTCAATATCAAGCATTCTGGGAATACACACAAATACAGCAAGGCCTACGGTTAAAATCATGAATTCAGGCGTTTTCCAAAATCCTCGATCAACTACTCAGCTTTTACCATCACTCAATGATAATTCCAATAATAGAGCACTTTCAACGAACTATTTTTCTGGAGGAAATGCTCTCCCTGGCCAAATTAATAAAGAATTAACCCAAAAGATCCTTTCTTTAAAACCAGACATAAAACAAGTTTCACAATTTGCAATAGAAGCTAGATCTTCCGATAGTTATCTGTGCATTTCAGAAGAAACAACATTACACTTATATAATACGATTGGAGAGATTATTTTTAGACCTTTCGATGATATGACATACCTTGATGAATATAACGACGACCCTTTCGTTAAATCTTTAGATGTATGGAAAGATTTAAAGAATATTTATTCATTATTACAATGTCTCATCACAAATGCATTTCCTAAGGCAACAATAGATTGGCTTATGAATAAGAATGCAGAAAAGCTGTTTATGAACTTATTATCACCAGATCCAAGAGAAGTAACAGTGATTGAATCAATTGTTTTGTCTATTTTCAAGAGTTGGGCTGATATTTCAACCAAATTTGTTAGTGCTTCGACAGTCATTATACAGAATTTCCTTGACGGAATTCATACTTTTTACGGAATTTCGACCGTAATGAAATTTTTAGACCTCTATTACAGATCAAGCAGTGATGCGTGGGATGAATCATCAAATACTCTCACTTTAACGCTTTTCATCCCTGCTTTGCTTAATAATTTTGCGTACAAATATTATTCGCCTCTAAATCGAGTTCTTTCGTTTGCCTACTCTAAGAATGAATCACTAGCTGAAACTTGCTTATCGAAAATGCTAAAATCATGGCCAGTAACTTGTTCATCAAACATTGTCTGTTTTTTACACCATTTTTCATCGATTGTTACAATAGCTGGGCCAAATAAAATTACACCATACGTAGTACCAATGTTTAATCATATTATTGAATCAGCGAAAAGCGACAACCACAAAGTCTCGTTTTCAGCACTTACGATCAGTTCTAACGTTACTTTTATCTTTGAGTTCTTACAGACTTACGGGCATTACGTCAGAGCTCTTTATTCAGTTGCCGAAGAAATGCAAACGAAACATTGGTCAGAAGAGGTCAGAATGGCAGCCAAACAGGCACTTATATCTATTAATAACGCTGCCCCACAGATTAAGCTTATCCCTGCTCCAAATCCTCAAGCACAGAAGTCACAAAGATTAGAAATTTGGAAAGAACTTTCTTCTCAATGTGGAGTGGAATTGGTCGATCCTTTCTCTCAGAAATAATTATAATATTATATATTGTATTGTTATTTAAAAATAAATTTTATGGCTGTTACTTTTTTTTTTCATCTGTCAAATTTCTTATCAATTTTTACTGAATTTTTCAGAAATTTACACTTTACGTGAATAAGATAATAATATTATAAATAAGATATATATGATTTTAACATTCAATTTCAACTCTCAATTGAGATTTTTTATCGTTGTATTTTTTTCAGATGACAGAGAGTGAGAATTTTTCGACACTTCTTTCTTATCTAGCATCTGATTTCAGAGTCGAAATTAGTGATCCGATGGTACAAAGATTCCTCATGGAGCAGAATATTCCAGTTGTCGATCAAATTGAAAGAGAAAAAGCGATTTCTCATTACAATCTGACAAAAGATCTCCGAGAGTCAATTAAATGCATGCAAATACCACTGGTTGCTACCAAAGAGAGTTTAAGCCTACTTTTGTCATTCGAAAAAACAAATAAAATCCCCGGAAAATTAATTTTACCATTTGTTGCGTTTTATTCTTTTGGGTTGCTATCACACAATGTTTCGGATGAAAATGACATCGTTCAATTATTAATTTTACTTTTATCTTATTATCATTCTGCCATAGGCGAAAAGTTAGCATTATTCATATATGACAACATATTGTCCGATATTCTTACAAAGAATTTCAGCAGTTTTAATGAAGAGTTCATCTTACAATTTGCTCAATATTGCAATATTGCACTAAGAGGCAACGAAACAGCCTTTTTTCAATTAGCGGCATTTTCAAAAATCTTCCAGAGTAGAGAAGATACCTACGAAATTACAAATCTTGCTAATACTCTCATGGAATTGATTGATTATTTGCCAAGCTCTTGCAACACGCTCAAACCGACAGAAATTTTGGATGTTTTATCAACAGATATTAGTAGCTGCGATGAAAAACTTATATTATTACTATTCAAATACGGTTCCCATTTTATATGTGACGAAATAGAGCTACTGTTAAACAAATTCGCTAAGTTAGTTTACGGACTAACTAAAAACAAGCTTAATTTCTTGAAATCAACAGATTTTCCTTATATAAATCTTAATAGACCGAAATCTCGAGTAATTGAACAAGAAACAGAATTAGTAATAAACGCAGACATCAATACAATTAAGAATACATCGAGTTTGACTTACAATTCCTTGTTATTCCACAAGAAAAATGTAATGATTTCGGAATTCATGAATATTGGCTCAAAAATACAAGAATGTTACAAGGACACGATTACATCATCCATTATTTCATGTTTTCTTCATTTTTCTCATGACGAAAAATATATTCCATTTTTATTTTTAATTGAATTGTTTAATATCCCTCTAACAGACAATTTATATGATGTTATGACTGATCCTTTGGTATTTAACCCTTCAGCAACAATTTATAACTGTGATTTTGATGAATTTACTGTTTTTGTGCGTTCAAAGGTTGTAAACATCATTGCACAATCGAACAATGAATATTTCACATGGTTTATTGACAAATTCCAGAATTCTCCTTTGTTATTTGCAGAAATTATTTCTTATTTGACAAATTCAATCAGAAATGTTGACCAAAACCTTCTGATTTCAAAGAACATACTCAAGGCTATCTATTATTCATGTTCTGATTGCGATTTGTTGATTTCAAAATCAAAAGAAAATGAAAATTTTCAAAAGTCACTTTTTCTTGCAAGAATGTCACTTTTTATTTATAATTCACGATTATTAGAAGTTAGTCAGAGCTGTATGAAGATGAATTACTTTGTAGACGTGTTCATGAAAGCGATAAACTTCGAAATTTTCAGGAATTTGATAACGAAAAAAATTGAATCAATTTTGAGAGAAAAAGAAGACGTTAAATCAGCTGTCACTTTTGTAAATAATAGTTTGAATATTTTGATATCAAAAAACAAGTATTATGACATAGGTTTCCAACTGATTGAAGTTGTTTCTTCTGTTGTTTCTGTAAATTCTGAATTGGTTTACAAAATCAAAATTTTGCCAAACACAGTTGTTCAATTTTTGGAAAAAATGCCAACACAAAAAAAATTAGTAATAACTTTAAATTTGTTAATTTCATGTTTTATGTTTTCCAATGTTAATTTGGATGATTCGAGATTGTTAAAACTTGCAAATACAATTATCCAAATAAATGAACAAGAAAATTGTGAAAATTTGACAACAAAACTTCTTAGTTTGTTTTCAGGATGTACAACAACATATGATAATCATTCTTTCCTCATCAAAAGAAAGAATTTAATTACATTTTTTGTCTCTATTTTTTCTTTTATGTCAAAATTGTCAGAATTTTTAGTTTACATGGCAAAAGTCATGGAATTTTCATTTTTCAATAGAATAGAAACTGAAGAATCCGGATTGGACTCGATTCTGCTTGATTTAATCATTAATTTTCCAAATGATTTCGTTTTTAGAGGTTTTAGAATTAAGAACTTTACATCAAAAAGTGACATCTTAAAAATCATTTCAGATTTAGCGACAATTTTATCTTATAAATCAAATTTGAGTTGCGCGGAAAAAATAATGGAAATAATTTTACACAAAAGTGAACTTTCACAAGAATTTATAACTATTTTAATTCCAAAACTATCAAATTTAAATAATATGTTACCAATATCGAATCCAATGATTTATTTCAATATTTTTGGTGTTTCAACATCAGATTTATTGAAAAATTCTTCTTTGAGTTTTTGGTTTTTCATTGATGATGAATTACAAGTGAAAAACCATTTCGAATTAAGTATTCTTTCATCAGTATTAGAAGATAATACTCCTTTGTTTAATATTTGGCTGAAAAAAGATACAATTGCATGCAAATTACAGCAACAAACGAAAGTTTCTGAATTTTCTTTGATGAAAAGTATTCAATTTTCTTGTTGGCATTTTCTGACGTTGTCTTTATCTTTGGATGAAAGTAATTCTAGTTTAACTATAACTGTTTTCATTGATCAATCTGGTTTCTTCCAAAACACAATTTCGTTTTTAGATGAATTAAATACAAAAACGAAAATAACTTTTGGAAACAATCTAAAACAAAAATGCAGCAAAAATGAATTATTATCAGCAGTAATTGTTAAAGATCTTGTGATGTATGGAAGATTAATAACAAGACAAGAACATTGGAATTTATATGAAAACAAAAACCAAAATGAAATTGTTCCTGTTTTGTTTTCTTATCCAAAGAAAAATGAACAAAAATATAATTTTGTTTTACAAAAACCGTTCAAAGGATATATACCTGAATTACCAAATATTTTTGATGTTTTTAGATTGTATTATCCAATTGAAAACATTACTCCTGCTTTCTTGTTATTCGACAAATTGGAATTTGTTAATCAAGTTTTAATTATTGATTTTTTGAAACATATTTACTCTGACATGTTTTACAAGTTCTTCTCTTTGATTCCTTCACTTTTGTTGCAGCAAAATCCATCAATTTTATCTTTTAATTTGTATAACAAGTTTTATATGGCTTTGGATGTTTGTAAAACAGAAGAATCATTGTTTTCTTTGTATTCAAACATTCTAATGAATTTCGAATTATGGGTAAGAAGTGCAGACCTGCAAAAGATTGTTCAGCATTGGTATTCTTATTTGTTAAAAGGTTACGAATTCCAAAAAACAGAAAATTTTGTTAAGAAAATAATCGTAAATCTCAGAAAATATTTTTATTTTGAGAAAAATGAAGTTAATTTTGTTTCTAATTTGGAAAGGGATTCGAATGTAGATATAGAGAAATGTAATAGATTAATACAAAAGATGTTAATTGAGAATTGTTCGAATGTTATTAATCAAGAAGATATTGATTTTATTTTTGTCAACGCGAAACTTTCTCAAGACAGAAAAATGAAATTGATTTTATTAGAAATTGGTCAAAAATTCTCGAAAATTGTCAAAGGAACACAAAAATCTATTGATGCTTTACTTTCTATTGATACTTATTTGAACTTTGAATTAACAGAAACAATTGTTAAATCACTTTATAACTTGTCAGAAGAAAATTTATTCAATGTTAATTTGATTAATTTAATTTATTTATTCAATACATCAATGAAAAGTGACATTTCTCAAATACAAACAAAACTAAGGGCAATTAATTCTTCTCTTTCAGATATACTAAGTAGAAGTGATAGAATTCCTGAATTACATGATAATTTAGGTTTTGATTTTTTGTTGAGTTTTAATTTGTTGGAATTAGTTCCTTTATCTTATCCAATCTTTTTACATTTAGCATTTTTAAACAAAGAAAATGGTGATTTCAGGAAAACTCTTTATAGATACTTATTGGCATGGATAGAAGATGATAAATTTGTAGAAGCAGTTCGATCCCAAAAATGTTGGTATTTAGTTCCGATATATTGTTTTTCTCAAGTGAAATATGATGAAGAACCTGAAATAATGAAATTTATTTGTCAAGTTTCAACAAGAAATCCATTTTCTTATGAAAGTTTGACTTCTGTTTTGAATTGTTTTGATATTATTCAATCTATATATCATTCAGATTTGAAATACCACAAAGCACAAGTTTTAGTTTCTTTGATTTGTCTTGATTTCGATTCGAATTTGTTCAAAGAATGTTTCGAAATTTTGTTTATCGAAACAAAACAACAAATCAATTTAATTGATATCCAGAAATCAAGAATGGCTCCGGAAATGAGTTTCGAAGATGATACAGAAGAATTTGATTTCGATGATTATGTCGAAAAAGATAAAATTAA
This sequence comes from Trichomonas vaginalis G3, assembly GCF_026262505.1. Classification (NCBI taxonomy): domain Eukaryota; phylum Parabasalia; order Trichomonadida; family Trichomonadidae; genus Trichomonas; species Trichomonas vaginalis. Next base: position 32,288,623 of record NC_067207.1, read on the forward strand.
TGAAAAAGTGACAGATCATTTTATTCTTAATGATTTATTTAGAATAGAAGATATTAGAACAAATCTTTCATTGATCAAATCATTAGACATGAGAGATTTGTTGTCTTCTTTATTGAGTTTTTGTAAAATTTGTCAAATCTTGAAGTCGGAAGTTCTTTGTCAAATTATTGATTACACGAATTCATCGAAAGAAAATCAAAATGAGCTTTGTAAAATAATTTTAGAGAATTATGAAGAAATTAACAAAATGTTGGATGACAGAAAAATTGACATCTTAAAGACATTGTTCGAAATCAAATCCATTATTCATAGAATAAATTACAATGAAATGGTCGAACAAACTATGTCAATTTTGTCAGAATTCCAAGAAAACAAAGAAAAACTTGACTTTTTGGCAAATAAATCTCGTGAATTTATTATGAAGAGATTTATTAATCAGAGATCAATTTGGAGATACAGTTTCAACACAAAATTGCGAATTTCTGATCGAACAACATCATTTTTCTTCAAAACAAGACTGAAAATTGTTTTGAAGACTCCAAAAATTTCTCAAAATTACGAATTAGAAAACACAGAATTTTTGAATTTTTCGATTCCTTTCAAAGCCCAAAAGATCGAGAAAAAGTCAACAGAGAATTGTTTCTTCTATTTGCAGAAGAAATCATTTACATTGTTGAAAGAAAACAAAAACAAAATTGATGTTGATTTTTCGAATATTCAACACATTTTAATTCGCGATCAATCTAAAATCGAATTTTTCTTGTTGACAGGAAAATCGATTTATTTGGATTTCTATCCAAGAAAGAACACTGATATAATGAACAAATTGTCCGCTTTTAACATGCCAAATCTGATTTTCTTCCAAGATATTCCTGCTGAATTATATATTAGAAAAATTGGTTTGTTCAAGAAATGGAAAGAAAATGAAATTTCTAATTTGACTTTTCTCATTTTGATCAACATTTTCTTTGGAAAATCTTACAAAGAAAACAACAAAATCTTGTTACCTTTTGATTTGGATCCAAATGACATGTTTATTCCTGAATTCCACACTCAAAAAATCTTGAATTCATTAAAATTAAATCAAGATTTAACAAAAAGTGACAAAAAATCCAAAATTTCTGAGAAAAATCCAAGTTCTGGCGAAATTTCACCGAGAAAAGACAAAGAAAATGAATTTAATTTGTATGATGATGAAAACATTGATATTGATGTTGATCAGAGCGAGATAAACAACAGAGATGTTGTTCATTCATCTTTTAACCAAAAAACGAAAATAAATCAAAGAAAAATTGAAGATATCGAGAGATTTGTTAAAGACACATTTGGAATAGAAGACAAACAAAGCAATGAAGAATCAGAATCATATGAAATTCTTTGGGAAAAGTTGTTACACGTCAAACAAAATTCAATTCCTTTCATCACAGAAATGTCTAATGAAAACACAGAACAAAATTTCATTCATGATGCTAAATTTGTTCCATATTCGAAATTGTTTTTGATTGGTGATAAAACAATATGTGTTTCAGATGACAATTTCTCAGTCGAACAAAAAGATACAGAAAAGAAAATTATCAAAATCCAAGGCCATATCAAAGATGCATTAAAAATCCATGATAATTTAATTCTTTTCAATAAAAGCGACAATGAAATCTCTATCTTCAAAGATGATGAAATCAAAACAGACATCATTTGTTCTACAGACTTTTCTTTATCAGCGAGTTTCGGAATTTTCTTTGCATTATGTTCAAAAGTCGGAAATATCCAAATCTTTAAATTCCCAGACTTTTCATCGCCTTTCAATGAAGTCAAAGTATATTTTGATTGTATTTCATGTTTTGACTTCAATCCAGATCATGGTATTGTTTGTGTTGGAACACATGATGGATACATCAATGTTTTTGACATGAATAATTCCATTTTACTTAATTCGGTCAAAGTTACCGACAAAACAATCACAAAAGTATCAATTACAAAAGATTATGGCTTTGTTGTTGTTTTCAGTTTTGATAGCATTGTTGTTTTGACATGCAATGGCACAGTTATTTCCCGAGTTGATGAAGAATTCGATGTCCGGTTTTCATGCACATATTCATTTAAAGGCAACGATGTTGTTGTTTTTGGACCAGTTCGAGATCAAATTTTATGTTTCAACGTCGGTGACAGCACTATCGATATCAAACATTTCTCCACATTGAACGAGAACATCATTGACATGAAATATGTTGAGGAAAAGAAATGTGTTATCTGGGCTACATCTGATTGCGTTATTTATATGCAACCTATCATGTATGTATTATAATAATAAAATATTTATTTATTGCGATTCAAATTCATTTACTCATATCAAAGTGAGAACTCATATATTTTCGTCCTATCATAATATGCATAAAGAAGGAAAAAATCTGCGAGTCAAAAGATTTATCTACATCCACTTTTTCATAAATCTCATACAATTAAGATTATCTCAAAAAGTTGTTAGCTGTCAGGCTCGCTTTTTGTTCAGATATAACAAAGAATCATGATGAATTCATATTATTTTAATATTTTAATTCACTGTTTCAAGTGTTGGCAAACTAATCATGCCCATAAATGTAAACCTTTCAAAAGTTTTATGAACGACATTTTGAATGCTCTTAAAAGGTGACATAAATGTTTTGTATTCAGATTTAATAGATTATTTCCTTCCATAAATTTAATAACCTTATAGTTTTATTAAACAATCTTTGTACTCTAACATTATCAAAAAAAAAAAAAAAAAAAAAAAAGGTAGTGGGGCTTCCAGGCACTTCGTGCCCTCTGGCCCTGAAGATGTTTAGTATAAATGAAGTTTTTAATCGAAGGGCTTCCAGGCGCGTTGCGCCCTCTAGCCCCGAAGATGTTTAGTATAAATGAAGTTTTTAATCGAAGGGCTTCCAGGCGCGTTGCGCCCTCTAGCCCATAAGAAATTTTTCCCAAGACCCAAGAGGAGGACCGAACCCCAGCCGACCAGCCGTTGACTTTTTTGTAGAGCACTCAAAATAGTATAACTTTGTCCGGACAAGTAAGGGTCTATCATCGCTACAGTAAAAGTTACAGGCGTTCCAAGGAAGTATACTTTGAGAAGCCTTTTCTCCCTTATAGAATGAGATAGGACGGTTATTTTACAAAACTGACAACACTTTGACCGAGTAGTTTTTTGTGCTGAACAAAAAGTGTCATATATACATCTGTCAAAAACCGCTTTTTAACTTCACTTAAAATGCCACGTAAGCTACGTAAGAATATACGTAAGAGGAAGGGAGCATTGAAACATCCAATAGTAAAACTGACACCACAACAACAGTTGCAACAACAAATGATGAATGACCCCACTATGTTGCAACAAATGTCAAGCAACCCTATGCTTTTAAACCGAGTTATTGGTGCACAGAGTGGAGGTTTAAGAGCGGCACTTTTAGCGAAAATGGCAGGCTATGGTGGAGCTGCAGACGGAACAGCTTATAACCCTCAAAGTCAAATGAATTTGAGTTCACTCAAAAATCAAATAACAGATGTCAAAAAGTCAAACATAGACATACAGAAACAAATAAATGAAAACGAAAAGAAACTAGAATATGACAGACACACAAAGAAACTCAATGAGTTAAACGTAGAGAAAAAGAAGAAAGAAGAACAACTGAAAGAACTAAGTACAGAGGAATATGCGAAAAAAGTGTCAGAAAAAGCAGCAGAAGTAGCAAAAATGGAACAAGATGTTATAAATTTGAAAAACCATACTACTCAATATAAAGTACTGAAAGATGAAGAGATAAAACAAAAAGCCCTGAAGACATATATGGATAGCGATGAGTATAAAAAGAAGTTGAAGCAAATGTAAAGGCAGAAAAACTTTTACAGTTGCAAAACCAAACCGTACAGTATGAAAACTTAGCACAAGAAAGTAAAAATAACGACGCAGCCATGCAAAAGGCAATGAAAAGCGCAGAATATATAAAAGCTAATAATGACTGGTTAGATGCCCAAGCCAACGCTAAAGCAGCCCAACTTATAGGGTCAATAAGGACAAAAATACAAGCGGATGAAGACAGTTCAAATGAAGCTTTAATGAATGCTGACTTTAAGAATGCCTTCGAAGCTCTTCATAGTAAGGTGAAACTAGTGAACGACTTCTCATCTGGAAAGAAACTGAAGTCTGAAGGTTTCGACAAAGAGTTAAAAGAAGTAGCACAAAATATGACGAAAATAACAGATGCAGCAACGAGACAGGCAGTTCAAAGTGCCTATGACGCCGTTAGAGCAACTGTTGTGGAAAGTCAAGAAAAAGAGTTACAACAGACCAAAACAGACCTAGTAAATGCTTTCTTAAAAACGAAAAGTCAGGTAGGACATTATGCTGCAGATGGAACATATGTGCCAGCTGGTGGAACTTATATACCACCAAACCCTCCAAGAGAAGCACCTGCACCAGGACTACCTAAAACATTTACATCGTCACATGGACACAGACACAGGCATGCACCAAATCCAGCACCACAACCAAATCCAGCACCACAACCAACAGTTCAAAACACTACACAACAACCAACAGTTCAAAACACTACACAACAACCAACAGTTCAAAACCCTGCACAGCAACAACCACAAACAGAGCAAGGACATAAAAGAAGTAGAGAACAAGGAAACCAAGAATTCTTAAAAATGCTTAAGGAAGATTATGGTTACCCAGATACTCTTGACTTTAGTGACAGATATAAAGAAGCTATTAGAAAGTTCAAGGAAGGAAATACTGACCCGAACCTATTTAGCTTTATGGTTCAGCACCAAATGGGATATAATTTCAAACCTGGAAAATACAAGCTCGCTAAGGGATATGATTTAATAGCATATCATCCAAATGACATGAATGAATTTACTCCGAGATATTTGGTGTCAGAGCTAAATGATAATTCAACTCTCTTCATGAAACGCGTAAAAAATAGAGACGGAACGAAAGAAGAAAGGTTTATGAGTCCGGATGACTTAGATAGGAACTTGTTAAAACGGTCTCGGAATATATGAAATGCCAGCAGATGAGGTACAAGAAACTCCACAGGAAGAAGTTCAGATACAACCAGACATGGAAGAAATAGTTCAGCAACACAACAGCTAGAAGAGCCTGAAGGAAACGAACAAATCCCTCCTTTGGAAACTAACTTCACAGAACTAGATGAAGATTTGGAACAGCCGAAAAATCTTGACCCTCAACAAGTGTATGCGGAGAATATGGAATCTTTCCAAGAGTCTAAGAAAAATTCGGCTGACAGAGTAGAAGAATATCGAAAAATGTTCGCCGACATACAAAAGACTCCAACATCAGATGAAAATATTCAGCATAGAATGGAAGTACTGAAAGAAAATGTACGCAAATACAACAATCCTTTTTACTTACGACCATATAACGTTCAATCTTTGGCTGAACTCGGTGAAAATAAAAGGTTAAATTTCAACAAAACATATAGAAATGAAACATTGTTTAAAGTTCATTCAGAACCTAGCCAATATGGAAACAAACCTACTTTTGTTTCTGCAGACTATGGAACTACAATGAGATGGGGTCATAAAGCTAATCCGGATAGGTGGTTCATAAACTTACAACCACAATTCCAAGAAGTTGTAGACGCAATGGAAGTGAATGGTGAACCAGATATAGCTGGTATTTTCAGCGCGGCTTTAATGCCATTGAAAGATATGAAACATGCAGATATTTTAGACCAGTATGAAATGAACATGGCTGATGGAAATATAACACCTGACGTTCTAGAAACATTTATCTCAAAGAACTACACAGAACCATAGAGATGGTATATTTGGTGAAGAGTTTAGAAAGAAAGTTAGGGAGAGAGAAGGAAGAGAACCTATTGTACATGACCTTGCAAACGAAAGTTTGCAAAATGTCATAAAAACTTACTTTGCAGACAATGAACTGAGAAGGGATGAATATTTAAGAAAACTCAAATGGACAGTACCAAATGAAATGTTAGTATTGAAAACATGTTCCATGACAAAATAAAACCAACTACAGAAATAAATGACGCAAGACTGAAACGTTGGGTAAAAGCTTTCCCATTCACAAAAGATATTATTGGTAACATGGAAAGAAAACCAGAATGGCTACAAAAACATATATTTGGAAACGAGCTTATTCCATATGGACAAGCTCTGTTTGAAGAGCTTGAACCGGAAACTCAGGAAAGAGTCATGCAAACAATACGCGAAGACTCAAATACAAACTATGACAAAATCTTTCTAGGATATAGGTTACCTGAGATGGGCGACCAGAGCCCAAAGGCAAAAAGGACATGGGAAATTTACAACATACTAGGTGAACATGAGCAAAGATGCTACAACTTGAAGCAGAGGGCAAGTTACCAAAAGCGACACCAAAGAAGAAGAGAAGAGTAGAACAAAGTGAAAGTAGTGAAGAAGTAACTTCATCTAGTGAAAGTAGTGGCAATGAAGGAAAAAGAAGAGTTAAAAACTCAGTCAGGAAGAAAGTAAAGCTTGGTCCGAGTGGGTTCTATTATGACACATAAATCCAACTATTCTATATTTTTACCCATATGAAATGTACGCCGCTCAGAATATAAGCCAACAGTTTTGGATGCCATGAACGGAAATGTTTCCGAATGGTATAACGAATGCGACAATGCCATTAGAAGGTCAGAAATAGTTCCTGGAACTTACGAATATACAACTGCTGTTTCTTATGGAAACGTAGGTGAGTTTGGAGAAGGTTTCTTCAACAACAGTAGATATTGCTTGCGACAGGTTTCACATTATTTCTATTGACAACTCATTCTTATACGTGGAACAAGACATTGAAATAAAACCTTCTGCCAAGTTGTCTGACAAGAAAGGTTGCAATGGAATTTTCTATGTCGGATACCAATATGCTCCAGAAGTTTTCATGGGATATAAGATATATTCTAACTCTGACTTAGTTCAAACAGTAACATGGGCAAACTATGAATGGTTCGCTTTGAGAAACTCAGTACAACCACAAGCTAGAGAACAAACAGACCAGTATGCAAATATTGAGAAAATAAGAAGACTTGACCCTAACGTTCCAGGAGTTTATGTTAACCTTTCTGGTTCAGATGGAACTGCTGCCACTAAAGTAAAACTGAAACTTAGAGTTCCTTTGTCATCTTTCCTCATCTTCAGGTTTTTAAGATACTTACCAAACTGGGCAGGAAAAATTTCTATTGAACTTACTCCAAGCAAAAATAACTTAGTCATTGCACCAACACAAGACCCATTCACTCTTACAGACGTAAAGGAACAAATCAAACGTCATTCGCCGAATTTTGCAAAGACAAAGTTGACTTAGACTTTGGTTTCTCAAACTTCAACAATGAAGTAAACTATTATTTCAATGCTGCTGGAACTGCTTGGGACCCAGTTAAGTTCACATGCGAAAAATTTGAATGCAAGAGAATAGAAAGCAGACTTGCCGTTTATATGTTGGACCCAGATATTTCAAATGCTTTAGCTGCCAAATATATTGCAGTTCCACTTATGTTCCCTATACACCAAATATCTGTCAAAGACTTTGCAGGTGAAGTTGGAAACCAAAGTGCTGACCCAGGTGCAAGAACAGATATTGCCTTAACAACTGCAATGAAACATGCAGATACTATGTTTTACTGTTCAGACGAACTATAAATGACTATTCTTGTTTCTACAACCCTGGTATTAAATATCATATAAACATAGATGGCAAATATTATCCAAGAGAAGAATATTCTACAGTTGAGGATATGAGGTCATACAACTTGACATTAGATGCTATGAACTTTAACAACAACTTCACAACAACCATTAACCCTGAAATGCAAAGTTCTATTATGCCATATGTGAAAGTATGGACTCATACAGGAGGTCAAAAAACTCAATATACAAATGGAGACCGTTCAAACTTTTGCTTGGCATTCCATTTGCTGACTCAGAGACTTTATGGGTGGTATTTCAACTGTTGGTACTGTACAAATACAATATACTGGTGACAGAGACGGTCCAGATGAATGAAAGCAAAGAAGTTTACAAAACCAATAGCACTTTTCACGGAAGATGCTCTTTTGAAGATTCGTTCGATGAAACCTGCTGGGCTCCTCAGATTGGCATAACGACAGCTTCCATCGAGCAGATTTTGGCAGCAGGTCAGTAAGTTGTTCTTGAACTGACTTCTCTCCGTCAAATATTGACAGTACGCCAGTTTTGACATAATATTGTATTATAAACTTTCTTTTAGTAATATCGGTCAGTTTTGAAGTTATATTTTTGTCTGCTTCAAGAACTTTCACCATTTCAGTTATACCAACTTTCTTTGCTTTATGAAAATATTTTGGTTCAGCAAAGACTGCTATTCTATAACATTTTCCATTGTTTGTGTAAAGAACTATTCTGTCAATGTATTTGTATTGTTTGTGAGTATAAACTTTGTTCTGCTTCAATTCAATAAGATATCCGAATACGTCCATCTTTTTATTCTAAGTAAAATGTCATTTCCGAAAAATAAAAGCGTAAGTGTTTCAAAAGGTTTAATGGCGGTGGCAGATGTGAAGTTAAATTCACCAACTCAAACAAACAGTCAAAGTGTTATTGTCAATGTCAAAGACAGAGATGTTGAAGTGGGGAAACCATACGAAGACGAAGATGGTATAACAATAGTTCCTGTAAAAGAACAACCAACATATCCTGAAGTTAACAGAGACTTAAGTTCTGTTGCAGATATTCGAAACGACTACCAACAACTGAAAGACAAACTTCAAACTCAGGAGAAGATTTGTCAAGCTTTAAGTATAATGTTAAACTTGGTCGAACACAACCCTGTAAAAGTGAACTCATATGTCATTGCACCTCATGAAGTTTTGAAAGAACTATTGAAACTTTTGACAGAGGCAGACGATATAAACATCAAAGAAATAGAACCCGACATTGGTTGCTGTGGTGTTTCATATAATGTCATTGACAAGATATACGTTATGAAAGGAGGTGAAACGTTGAACTTAAAGTATAGTTTCCCAGACGTCATAAAAATATTTGACGACCACAACATTTCATTAAAGTTTATTTGCTAAGTAAATGGCAGAAGACATAATGGTTTATACTATTACGACTAAAAACCCTGAGTCATATAATTCTATAACAACAAACTTACAAAGTCCTCAAGGACGATATTGTAAACTAACCTTAAACACAATGACGACTAAAGCCTGTTTTGCTCTTTTGACACCAGAAGACTTTATTGTTGTGAATGGTAAAAAATACTCCTTTGAAGATACTTACTCAGATATACCACCAACAGGTTTTGTTGAATTATTTAATACTTTTAAGTACGGGTTGTAACATGTGCTGCAACTAGAGCAGGTTTCATTATGTTTGGATGTCCGACTGAGTTTACTATAAACGATATGAGCTATAATACAAAACTTATTTCTGGTTTTTACTACCAACAGTTTCCTATAACAGGAAAAGGTGTCATACAAGGAATGTCTATTCCATTGACATTAAGCACACCAATCTTATATATTGTTTCAAACTTAGGTTCAAAGTGTTATTCGAATGTCGACAGAAACTATTATGACCAAAAGATACTTATGCGTATAAACAATACTTTCTCTGCTGGTTTGCCTATTGTTCATTCGAATGCAGAATTTTCAACCTTAGTGAACTCAAACACTTTGGCAAGTATAACGTTGACATTAGTTGACGCAAACTTTGTTCCTGTAAAACTTTTATGTCCTATGTATTTGTCAATGACGGCAGAAAGTTTCGAATTGGAAGATGCAACTGGTGAAAGTATTGTATTACAAGAACAACTTCAACAACAAATAGCTCAAGAACAACAAATGCAACAAATGCAACAACAAAGTCAAGAATAAAAAAAATATTTTTTTTATTTTTATAAAAATGTACAGAATAGATGTTTCAGATTTTTATGACTTCCAAGCATTCAGAAATATGTGTCCATTTAGAGACTATAACAAAGCAGTCGAGAATTTGAAACGTTTAGTCATTTATGTTGACTCTGCCCCAGAATGTTATGTCATGAAAGAATGGGATGTAGTCTTTAACAAACCTAAAGCGACAATAGTGTCTGAACAAGAATGTAGACAGAAACTTAAGAAAATAAAAGTCGTACAAGTTGGCATGAAGATGTTAGATGCTTGGGATATCTTATTGTCAAAGTTAGAAGATTTTTCAGTTCGTGGTATAAAGTTTTATACGCCTTCTCCAAACTTCTATTCTATCTTCACTGGATATAAATATGAACAAGTAGAATGGAAAGAAAATATTATAGAAGCTTGGTTAGACCATGTCAAAGAAATTATATGCAATGGAAACGAAAGAGTCTATGAGTATATCTTATGTTGGTTTGCAAATATCTTACAACATCCAAGTGCTAAAAATGAAACTGCTCTCATTATAATTGGAAAACAAGGAACTGGTAAGAATACTTTCTTTACAGATATCTTATGCAAACTGTTAGAGGGCTATTCGAACCCTAATATGACAAACTTAGAAAACATCTGCGGTAAATTTAACTCCTCAATAGAGAATATGAAACTTATAGTTTGCAATGAACTTCAAAGTATAGATACAACAAAAATTTTGAACTCAGATGCTTTGAAGAGTCTTATAACAGACAAAGTTGGAGTTGTTGAAAGAAAATATAAAGACCAAAGAGTTTGTGAAAATGTTGCAAACTTCATTATGGTTTCAAACAATGCTGTTCCGATGAAGTTAGAAAGTTCTGACAGAAGATATGTAGTTGTCAGAACGTCAGATTCTCATATGCAAGATACAGAATATTTTGACGACTTAGCAGAAACTTTGACATCTGACTTTTACAACCACTTGTTCTCATATTTCATGACATTAGATATTTCTAAGTTCAATCCAAGACAAATTCCACATACCGAAGAGAGACAAACATTGTTAGAAGCAAACAAGAGTGTATATGAACTGTTCATAGATGAAACTGACTTTGTGTCATTAGATGAAAGGTCATTGTACGATTCGTATAAACAATATTGTCAAGAATATGGTTATATGGCAGCTTCTAAACGAACATTCTTGGCAAATGTCAAAAGTCTTTTAGACGTACAGAATGGTGTATATACAAAGAAAAATTTTTCTGAGTAAATTTTAAAAAAAAATATTTTTTATCCGATAGAAAAGATGACAAAATTCATCTCAGTAAATAAGTACATGTCAGGACTTAAAGAAGAACTAGACCCATTCACATATTTGAATGTTTACTTCTACCATTTTGAAAAGTCTTCATTCAGCAAAGTTTGGAACATCGAACCAGTTAAGTTTGCTATTGTGACTAAAAATGGTGCGAAATTTGAAGACTTAGACATAGAAGGTTTGTTAACAGTCAAAGAAAGTTTTGACAGAAGGTTCTCAAACCTTAAAGAAGGCAAAGCATACAAACTTGTTATACCTTATGAACCAAAGAAGACAGACGACTATGAATATTATGAGTCTAAAGTTGTAGAAGTTCAAGGTAAATTGGGTAAAAAGATTTTAGAGTCTAAGCCAGTGTTTACTCCTAAAGAGGAAGAGAACATTGACATTGACCCAGAAATGTTCTAAAATAAAATTTTATTTTTACATGTCAAATTTCTTTTTCTCTGGAACTGGTTCAGGTTCTTTCTTCTCTTCTTCTACTTTCTTTTCTCTCTTCTTCTTTTCTAGTGGAGTTATGTCAAATTTGGCGCAACCATATTTATGTAAAAGTTCTTTGTCCTTTAATAGCTCTTCTATTCTGTTTTCTATTTCATCTTCAAGAACAGCGCATGTGTCTTCTTTGCATTCTAAGAACTTTTGTTGGACTTCATCTTTCCAATCGGCGTCATCTCTGTCAACAAGTCTGTCATTGACAAATTTTAAGACTGCTCTGCTTAATGTTTTATGGTTCTTGTCATATTCCCAGAAACAGAACTTTAGAACAAATTCACCTTTCTTGTTTACACTATGTAAGATTTTATGGTCTACAGATGTTTTGCTGTCGAAAAGCTTGTCTCGAATATAGATAGCGAAATCGCTAGACATTTTCTAAAAGATAAAAATTTTAATTTTTCTAAAAATATGTTAGAAAAAAAGTTTGCTGACATTGACAAGAAATTTGAGAATGTTTTAAACAAGAACAAGGTGAAGTTAGAAAATGCTCAGATAAAGCCTATACATGAAAAGTTCTTATTTGCTCAGAATGGTATAACAGGTCTAATTGCACCACCTGGGTCGGGTAAGACTTTCACTTATCTTAAAATGGCTGCACAACAACAAGAACTAGATGAGAAGAACCCATTCTATGAGTTAGTAGTCATTTGTAGTACTTCTGGTCAATTTGACCAAACCGTCAATTCGTTCAAAGATATTATAAAGAAGTCTAAGTTAGTATGTATAAAAGACTCTGAGTTGTTGGATTGGATAAAGAAGTACCAAAGAAGAGTTTTGAAGTATAATGCTATAAATGAGTATATAAATTCTAAGTTTAAAGACCCAAATGAGGAAATGCAGAGAATATTAGAGAAGAAACACTTCAGAAACAAACAGAAAGAGATAGAATACATTTCGAAGAAACTGCAATCTTACGATTGGAAGACTTACCCTCATAGATGTCTTCTTATTTTAGATGATTTCGCCTCTCATCCTTTGTTAAAGAACAGAGAACAAGATATGTGTCGAATTCTTAAGAAGCTCAGACACTTTAACATCTCAGTTGTCATTTGTGTACAGACAGCCAAGAGTTTAAGTAAGGATGTTAAAAGAATACTGACTGACATAATACTTTTCCCCGGATTGTCCGAAGACGATTTCATGGAACTTATGAAAGAGTCCATGGCAGGTAAGTTTGACAGATATGAATTATGGGAGAAGTACAAAGTCATACAAGACCCTCATACTTCTTTCAGAATTCATATCTACGCAAACAAAGTTCAAATTGTAAAAAGTCAAGCGTAAAAAATCTAAGTGTTTAGTCTTAATAAGTCTGTTGTGGTTCTGCAGCTTTCGGTTCTTCTGGCTTTGGAAGGCATTCAGGAAGAGGAACGTCAGTCATCCGTTTGTGTCCTGTCGGATGGAAGAGTTCTTCCTGTCGGAAGAAAAATTTTTTCCTGTCGGATGGAAGAGTTCTTCCTGTCGGAAGAAAAATTTTTTCCTGTCTGATGGAAAAATTTTTCCTGAAGTTCGACCAAAAAGTTCTCAATTTTCGAAAATTTGAATGGTTTACGGACGGACAACTGGAAGAGTTCTTCCTGTCGGAAGAAAATTTTTTTCCAGTTGTCGGAAAAATATTTTCCAGTTGTCGGGAAGAGTTCTTCCTGTCGGAAGGAAGGACTCGGAATGCCAGAAGGATTTGACGAGGCAATTTACCTTATAGAGCTACCTGAGCCATCTGAAGTCAAGCGTAAAAATAAAGAGTGCAATTTACTCTACTTGTTTGAAGTTGTCAAAATACTCTGTTATTTTTTCCTTTAACAATGGCAAATCTTCTTTGAAGGTAAGAATTGTACAACCTTTAATATCATAGTGTGTTTGAGGTAAAGTATCTTGAACTATTTGTTTCACATCTTCATTTGGGGTCATTGAATCGGTAAGTTTTCGCGATAGAACCAATTTCTGTCAGATTTGTAAATCTTAGCAAGGTCGTAAAAGCTCTTGTTGTTTCTTCTGACTAAATGCAACATAACCATATCTTTATCTTCTTCATTTTCCATCTCTTCAGTATAAATCATATACTTATAGTTCTTTTCCTTTCCTTTTGGTACCGAACGTGGTATTCTTTTCTGTATGCTTTTGTCTTTTGCTTCAAGCTTGTTTTCCATCTCTTCACGTTCTTGTCTATGAATTTCGTCAAGAAGTCTGTAAATATACCAAGCATAACGAGGCGAAGCCCACATTGCAACAGCATTTACAAGAAGTCTATGTACATAATATCCTCTCAAACCGTTTGGCAATTTTTCACGATTTTCATAGAGTTTTGGCGACTGGGTTTTTTTACCTACTCGCTGTTCTTCACTGTTTTCATACGGAATCTCTTCTCTCGGTTTTCCGAGGGAAGCAAGCATATGAGGAAATTCATGAATTTTGTTGCTGAATTCAATAAAAATATATTTTAGGGTAGATGGTTAGATCTAACCTGTTTTCTAACCTGTTTTTTCACCTCTTTTCTAACATCGAAGAATTTTGTTGCTGAATTCAGTAAAAATATATTTTAGGTGAAGAGGTGAGATCTCACCTGTTTTTTCACCTAATTTTTCACCTCAGTTATTTCACAAGCGTTTTACATGGTAAACGTTATTTTCTGACTTTCACAAAAGACCAAAAATAAACGCTTTACATGTATTTTTCAGCAACTTCGTCAAATAATTTTATAGCTTTATCTATCTCATCTACTTCGAAAGTTTCTTTACCTTTCATGGGAGCACCATACATTTTCTCAAACTTTTCAAGTAGTTCTGTTTCTGCAGCTCTCATATCATTTACAAACACAACCTTAACTCTATTGACTGTACTGTCATATCTTTTAGTTATATTATATGTTCTTCCTATCTTATATCTCTTTGTATTGAAGTCCTTCGGTTTTGAACGATGTAAAGTAAGCCTTCACTGCAACGTTCCGTATCGAATGAACCATAAGTTATGAAGTTATATCCAACAACTGGGTCTACCCATAACAAAACTATTGGTATAAGACTTTTGTCTATAAGATATGCTCTTGTTCCATGAAATGCTACTGATATCATAAGCTCAGGATTTCTTGTCAAAATTTTCTGAGTTGAAGCATTTCTAACCCAGTCCTGTGCTCTCTTTCCAGATGGAGATATAATGTCTGACAAAGAATATTTGTTGTATTTCTTTGAGTATCTTACGTTTAAATCACCTATTCTAACCATTTTGGTGACATTGTCTATCTTTCTAACTGTTTCAAACTCAATGTTTGTCATTTTCTGTTCTTACATACAAAATAAAAAAATAAATAAAAATAAAACTAACTTTATTTTTATTTTTTCTATCTTAAGGAAATTCATGATTTTTGGTCATTTTTTCACGATTTCAGGGATTTTTTTGACGAAGTGTTAAAGTTCTCTTCGTCAAAAATAACAGTTATATCATGATTTTTGGTCATTTTTTCACGATTTCAGGGATTTTTTTGACGAAGTGTTAAAGTTCTCTTCGTCAAAAATAACAGTTATATCATGATTTTTGGTCATTTTTTCACGATTTCAGGGATTTTTTTGACGAAGTGTTAAAGTTCTCTTCGTAAAAAAATAACAGTTATATCATGATTTTTGGTCATTTTTTCACGATTTCAGGGATTTTTTTGACGAAGTGTTAAAGTTCTCTTCGTAAAAAAATAACAGTTATATCATGATTTTTGGTCATTTTTTCACGATTTCAGGGATTTTTTTGACGAAGTGTTAAAGTTCTCTTCGTCAAAAATAACAGTTATATCATGATTTTTGGTCATTTTTTCACGATTTCAGGGATTTTTTTGACGAAGTGTTAAAGTTCTCTTCGTAAAAAAATAACAGTTATATCATGATTTTTGGTCATTTTTTTCACGATTTCAGGGATTTTTTTGACGAAGTGTTAAAGTTCTCTTCGTCAAAAATAACAGTTATATCATGATTTTTGGTCATTTTTTTCGGCAAAAATATATTTTAGGTGAAGAGGTGAGATCTAACCTGTTTTCTAACCTCTTTTCTAACATCGAAGAATTTTGTTGCTGAATTCAGTAAAAATATATTTTAGGTGAAGAGGTGAGATCTCACCTCTTTTCTACCCCAGTTTTTTCACCTGTTTTCTAACATCGAAGAATTTTGTTGCTGAATTCAATAAAAATATATTTTAGGGTAGATGGTTAGATCTCACCCGTTTTCTAACCTCTTTTCTAACATCGAAGAAATTTGTGCTGAATTCAGCAAAAATATATTTTAGGTGAAGAGGTGAGATCTCACCCGTTTTCTCACCTCTTTTTTCACCTCTTTTCTAACATCGAAGAATTTTGTTGCTGAATTCAATAAAAATATATTTTAGGGTAGAAGGTTAGATCTAACCTGTTTTCTAACCTGTTTTCTAACCTCTTTTCTAACATCGAAGAATTTTGTTGCTGAATTCAATAAAAATAATGTTTATGTTAGCATGTTAGATCTAACCTGTTTTCTAACCTGTTTTCTAACCTCTTTTCTAACATCGAAGAATTTTGTTGCTGAATTCAATAAAAATATATTTTAGGGTAGAAGGTGAGATCTCACCCGTTTTTTCACCTCTTTTCTAACCTCTTTTTTCACAAGCGTTTTACATGGTAAACGTTATGAATTCGTGAGACTTTAAACAGTTTTGTAGCTTCTATTTCTTCTTTTAGTACATCGAATGTTTTAACAATGCCGAAAGTTTCTTTATACTTCTTCTTGACGTCAGATAATAGGAAATCGTCAGCAGTTGGATAGTTTTTGTTCAGAAATTCTAACATGTCCATTTTATCTTCTGCTGGCTTTTCTGCTTCTTTCTTTAAGTCTGCATAGTCGTTTCTCATTCTTTCTATCTCTTTGACGGAGTAGTTATATTTCCTAATTGCTGCTTTACATTTAGAACATTGCGGGTTCATTTTTGCGTTATACATTGAAATAAAACCAGCTAAAACAACTAAAGCGTCAATGGTTTTCTTTAAATCTGAAGCAGTTGGTTTTATCTGTTCATGCCATACCTTACCTCTTCTATCTTTATCTCTTATCTGCCATACACATTCTGCAACTAACGAAACAAAGTTGTCGTAGGTCTTAAACTCCCCAGATTTATATATGTCAGAAACATTCTTATATACCATGTCGCAATCTTTGTCCATAACTTTATGGTTGCAATGAAAACCAAGGAATTCATAATTTACCTTTCGTATGAACTTCTTTATTTCTACTGAGTCAGTTGGTTTCACTTCAATTTCGTCGAATTCAGGAATAGTGAGTTTTTGTTGTTGGATTTCAGGTAGTTTAGGTAGATGGTCAATAATATCCTGCATTTCATAAAGATATTCTTCATTTGTTTCATCTTTCGCACTACAGTCTAAATTACTTGTTAAAAGTTCTTGCTTTATCTTCTGGATTTCTGTTTCGAAAGTATATGAAGAAGGAATAAAGCTTTTCATCTCTACTAACATTGACGTAGGATTCATAACTAACGAGTTTGGTGCTGTTGTTGCTAACATGTTCTTACAATAAAAATAAAAAAATAAATAAAATAAAACTAACTTTATTTTTTCTATCTTAAGGAAATTCATGAAAATTCAAGAGGGTAGAAATGAGGTTAGAAATGAGGTTAGATCTAACCTCTTCACCTAAACATTATTTTTTGGTGTAAATTTCATGATTTTCGAGAGGTTAGAAAACAGGTTAGAAATGAGGTTAGATCTAACCTCTTCACCTAAACATTATTTTTGGTGTAAATTTCATGAAAATTCAAGAGGGTAGAAATGAGGTTAGAAATGAGGTTAGATCTAACCTCTTCACCTAAACATTATTTTTTGGTGTAAATTTCATGAAAATTCAAGAGGGTAGAAATGAGGTTAGAAATGAGGTTAGATCTAACCTCTTCACCTAAACATTATTTTTTGGTGTAAATTTCATGATTTTCGAGAGTTTTAGACCATGTTAGAAAACAGGTTAGAAAAGAGGTTAGATCTAACCTCTTCACCTAAACATTATTTTTGGTGTAAATTTCATGAAAATTCAAGAGGGTAGAAATGAGGTTAGAAATGAGGTTAGATCTAACCTCTTCACCTAAACATTATTTTTTGGTGTAAATTTCATGATTTTCGAGAGGTTAGAAATGAGGTTAGAAATGAGGTTAGATCTAACCTCTTCACCTAAACATTATTTTTGGTGTAAATTTCATGAAAATTCAAGAGGGTAGAAATGAGGTTAGAAATGAGGTTAGATCTAACCTCTTCACCTAAACATTATTTTTGGTGTAAATTTCATGAAAATTCAAGAGGGTAGAAATGAGGTTAGAAATGAGGTTAGATCTAACCTCTTCACCTAAACATTATTTTTTGGTGTAAATTTCATGATTTTCGAGAGGTTAGAAAACAGGTGAAAAAACGGGTGAGATCTAACATTCTAACATAAACATTATTTTTTGGTGTAAATTTCATGAGTTTTGGTTGAAAGAATACGGTGGAGCCAAAAGTGGCTCGACCTCAAAACAAGCATTTTGTGAAGAATATAGCAACCGTCTGAATTCCGGCGGTTGGTTTTTATACAAAATTCAAGAGGGTGAGAAAACAGGTGAAAAAACGGGTGAGATCTCACCTCTTCACCTAAATTATATTTTTTGGTGTAAATTTCCTAAACTGACTGACTGACTGACGGCATAAAGTGGCTTAGCGAAAACATTAATATATAAAATTCATGAAAATTCAAGAGGGTGAGAAAACAGGTGAAAAAACAGGTGAGATCTCACCTCTTCACCTAAACATTATTTTTCAATACTTTTTCAGCACTTTTCCGTAGTTATATATGAAAGACAATTCGAGATAAAAGTCATAGTACAATGGAATAATATGTTGCACACCATTTGTTGTGAACCAAACTTGAAAGTCAGAGAAACTGTTACTAGGTGGTTCGTAGAATTTAGAAGCAAAGTCATAAAAGTCCTTACCAATACATAGAAAACTATTGTTGCTTGAACTGAAACTTGCATGACACATAACATTTTGAGGGTCAAACACGTTTCTATAAACCATCAAATCTGCTGGTGGAAGTATAAATTTAAATGGACCATCTGGTGGTAATGGTTCGTTCTGGTTTAGTAACCGAAGAAATTGTGCCCAAGAACGTTTGTCTACTTTCCAAAATAAAAACTCTGTATCTCTTGGAGGGTTAATTTCAATCTTTTGAAATGAAACGGTGGAGTTCATCTTGTCATATTCTAGTTTCAGATAGTATGTTCCATTTAGTAAAGAGTCGTATTTTTCTTGAAATTCCCAATAATATTTGTTCATTTGAGTTTGAAAGTCATTTAGAGTTTTCTCAAGACTTTCGTCTGAACGAACTGTAAAGATTCTCATTTCGTCAAATTTGTCTATTAGACCATCAGAACCTTTATACTGCCCATGAAAATATACTGCGAACATAAATGCGTTAGTTCTATTTGAAAACAAAACTCTTCTAAATCCTATTGCCTTTGCATCTGAAGGACTTTGAAGCCAACGAATTGGATAGTCAAACCTGTATGCTCGGGATGAAATTTCTTCATCTGAAATAGTCCTACCAGCATTTGTAAAGATATAGTCTAACGGTTTTGTATCTGCTACTTTTGTTCTTTGTTTTTCAACCTGAAGCATTTAATATATGTAAAAATATATTGTTTTAAAATGGTATGCCATTTCATATTTCTCATCTAACAAACAAGTTTCCCAACGGTCTTCTCCAACAAACTCAGCGTACATTTCAAATAAAATAAAAAAATGTCACTTTTTTAAAAATAAATTTTTTACTTCATGCAATGTTTTATTTCTGTGCCGTCTTCAAGTATGCCCCAATATTTCCTTTTCGATATTACATGAACTTCGGAAAATACCTTATCTAGCTTAAAACAGCCCATCTTTTCACCGACTAAACCCATTTCAATGAGTTTGTTGTATCCTTCTTCGTTCGTCATGAGTGCGTCAATGTTCTCATAGTAAACCTTCACTTTGGATTTGACTTCGGAGAAGAATTTGTTGTAGTTGTCAAGGACTGCCTTTGCGAACTGAGGGTAAGACCAATGTTCGACAATAGGTTTTAATGTGGTTACTAAGCCACTTTGACCTTGAGTGAATTCGTACTTCAAAACAAAAGGAGAAAACCTTTCAACAAAGTTGTCGACCTTCTCATAATGTTTACTCTTCATCTCTTGAGGTTTCTTAATGGAATATCCCCATGTCGAATTCATAAGCAATTTGAGTGTCATTGCAAGTTTGGGGTTTGAAGCTTTCCTAATATCATACAGTTGTTGTATGACTTTTCCAACTGTATAGTTCCTTCCCGGGAACTCACCATCTTCGTTTGGAATTCCAGTCGGAATATATTGGACAAACCTCATGTATGCAGCGTTAAGGTCGACATAGTATATCTTTTCGTTTGAGTCGAACTTGTCGCAACCAATTGGTCCAGTTTGTGGAAATTCAAGTGAGTCTCTTATCTTCTGAGAAACTTCTCCTGTTATCTCATAAACATCGTCGAAGCAACCTGTTTCATATAAAACCTTCTGACCTAACTCAGATGCTCTCCAATACAATTTGACGTCAATTGGATGTCTCAATGGAAGTTTGTTTATAGCATCTTGAAGTTCTTGCAACCTCATTGGAAGTTCTTCTGGTTCAGGTTGGTATCCGAACATACCAACCCCTTGTGGAACTGTGTACTTCTTTTGTACTAGAACTTTGTCTGGAACAACTTTTGGTCTTGCTAACAATGAAAAGTTTGTTTCGTCTTTTGGTACAAAAGTTTCTGTCAGCTTGTCATCTGGAATTGGTTCCAACAAACCTTTCTCGAAAAGAATGTTTACAGCTCTGACAATGTTGCACTTGCCTTTTCCGAACAATGAGTTTGTAAGACTTTCGTTCAACATGAAGTGGTTGTGGACAATTACAATCTTCAACCATGGTAAGTCTTTGTCAACAACATAGTCGTCATGTGAAGAACCTTTAGCTGTAGGTATGTTGACTCGGATATTGACATTTGCCAACGGTGCAATTTTTGCCAATTGACCTCTGAGAATGTACCTTGTCTTCACACATGACTCAAGATACTTCATCTTCTCATCTGTAACAAGACCAGAGTTCCTGAGACATGTAAGAATACAAGGTTCATTGACAATTGTTTCAATTGAATTGTAAATTCCATACCTTGTCAAGTCAATGTCAGACTTATTTATGAACGGGAAGTATCCAGCATGTTGTCTGACTGCTTGAGGGTTAGGTTGGTACCATTCGAACTTGACACTTGCAATTCCTTCAATTGCATTCAAAATGTCTGAGTCGGAGTCAACCATTTGTTCTCTCTTTGTAGTCTTGAAAGCGTCAAGAAGTTTTGCGGCTGTTTGTTCATTGCCATGTGCATAGTAAATGTGACCATCCAAATCTGTTATGGTCAATCTGAGATTGTGTCCTTTCTTATTTCCGTCTTGTATGGCAGCAAGTACTCCCATGAAGCCTTCTTTGTTCTTTCCTTCGTCAAAGTTTACTGTAAAGGTTCGACCAGATGTAAT
This sequence comes from Trichomonas vaginalis G3, assembly GCF_026262505.1. Taxonomy (NCBI): domain Eukaryota; phylum Parabasalia; order Trichomonadida; family Trichomonadidae; genus Trichomonas; species Trichomonas vaginalis. The sequence continues at coordinate 32,309,905 of NC_067207.1, forward strand.
TTGACTTCTAACTTCACGGTACTTCTCATATGCATATCTTGTTCTTTCCATGGGAGCATGTGTGTCTTCACCTTTTCCTTTTTTCCTTCTCAAAGGATGCAATTGTTCGTCATGTTTCCAGTAGAATCTGGCAAAGCCGTCGTGTCCTTCAACTTGAGGTTCACTAACATCGAAAGGCATGTCCATAAGACGTTCTTCTTCTAACCTCTCTAGTCTGTTTGGATAATTGGCACGTGCTGTTTCCAAATCCATTTCGTAGCGAAGACCAGACAATTTGTCATAGACTTTTATGGGTCTTCCCTTCCTATATTTAAACTTCTTCGAAACTCTCCAACCATATCTTTGCAACTCTGCTTTTATTCTAGCAGATTTTCTATCCATTCTATATGGGGGCATTTTTATAAAAATAAAAAAATATTTTTTTCTTTACTTTACATAACCGCCTGCTGCCATAAGTCTTTGACGCCAACCCATACCAGCTAATGAAGGTTGACTTGGTTTAGTTTCCAAACTAAACTTTGGTTTTGGTTTATCTTCAGTTTTTGGTTTTTCTTCTTCTATCGGTTTTTCGTCACTTTTCGGTTCCTCTGACTTTACTTCACTTGCAGGAACAGTTGTGTCGTCAACATCTTCATAAATATCATATGCCATTTGTTTTTGTTTTCCTTTCAACTTTTTGTGTTTGTTGTAAAGTTTAGAATATTTCGACTCTAAGTCAATGAGATGTTCTATAATGAACTGTTGGTCAGTGAAGTAAACTTTTCCATCTGTTGTCTCGAAAGCTCCTTCAGACTTCAATATTTTATTTGTGAGAGTCTGTTTCTTTTTTGAGATACTAGCCGTTCCATTTTTATGAAAAGTGACTTTATAGTTAGGGTTTGTATTTCCAGACCTGGCACTTTCTATTATTGAATTTTTCTCTTCATCTGTAAGTTCTTTGACAGGTTTTGACAATGGTTCTGAACTTTTTGTTTGTGGTGTCAAATCTACCGTTTCAACTTCTTCGGTCATTTCATCTCAGTAAAAAATTTTAGTTTGGTTTGTTTTCAACTGGTTGTTTAGGTTTTTTAAGTCGGTCTAAAACTTCCTGAGGTATAGGAAGAACTTGACAAACACGTGGTGTAACTGCTGGAAGTCGACAAATCCATCTTGAACCCATTTGTCTCAATGCTGTATTGTTCATTTCATCTCAGTAAAAAAATTTACATTCCCCACGTTTGAGGCGGTTGAGGTTGGTTATTGTTTACCCACTGTTGTGCATGGTTATATCCTCTGTTAAAGAATCTTTCACCTTGGTCCATATAGTGTCCTGCTTGGTTATAGTAGTCATTTGCTTTGTTATAATAGTTTCCTGCTTGTCTTCCTACATTGTCCATCCATCCTTGAACTTTTCCTCTTGTTTCAGGATTTGGAATAAGATTTGTTGCATCTCGTGCTACATCCCAACCTTTCTGTACAGTTTGTATAATAGGTTGTGCTTTCTCTTTAAGTATACCTAATGTACTCAAAATCTTCCTTCCAATTCCAAATGCACCTCTGGCTATTGTTCCCACTGCGGGTAAAAATCTAGATGCAACTCCTGCTAATGCGCCAAATAAACCCATTTCTTATGGGTTAAAAAATGACGAATCCAAACAAGGACCCCTATGTTTCTAAGGCAACAAAAAAAGCACTCATGATAAAAATCTTTAGTTCAACACCAAATGCTTGGTTTATGGATATCTTGGAAAACATTCCGAGAGTTAGAACAGATGGACCTCCATACTGGTTAATATTTGTTGGTCAAAACACAAGATACTGTGAAGCCATACCATTACAGTCCAAAGCTATTTTAGATATCTTAGCAGCTTTGACAATATTCGTTGACAAATACCATCCAACAAAACTGACATCTGACTGTGAAAGTTCTTTCAAATCAGATGATGTAAAAAACTATCTGCGTTCAAAAAATGTAAACCAATATTTCATTGTCGACCAAAACCATTCTGCTCTTGGTGTCATTGACGGTTGTATAAAAATGTTAAGAGACTTAAACCAACCACAAGGTGGTGAAGCAAATGAAATGTCATATGACGACAAATATAGACACTTCTCCATGGCAAAGATGAGACAAGTTTTAAATATTTACAATAACCGTAAACAAAAAGGTTTGGGAAACCACTCCCCCGAAGAAATGAAAAACAACCCTGACTTAGAGAAAGACTATATATTTAATAATTTAGTCAAAAGAGACAAACAAGAAAGAATGCCGGGCTTCAAACTTCAGAAAGGTGACAAAGTAAAAATAGAAATACCTAAACGCGACCCATATGAAAATACTATTGACTATGACAACAATAGGAACCCGACAGGTACTCACATTCGTGTTCGTAAAAATAGAAGAAAGTATACAAGAGAATATTATGAAGTTTTAGGCAAACATGGCAAAATGTACACACTGCAAGCAGAAGATAAAACTACTATTGCCAGACCTCGTTTCAAACTTGTCAAAGTTCAAGGTGGTATACTTTCAAAGACAGTTCCTAACAAATATAAGACAACTCCTGACGAATATGCTAAAGAAGTTGAAAATGACGACTAAGCAATTCTATACCATGCGTAAACTGTCATGTAAGGTGGCATGTATTCTTTACTTTGTCCCGTTGTTTGCGTATATCCTGAAACGAAATGTGTATGGTTTCCTTCTCCCTGCGTGTCATCCCAGTAACAATTTATAGCAAACTTAACGTCGTCTTTAACATCATATCCTTTACCTTTTGTCATTCCTGACCAATCCCAATATCTATGCTTATGCCAACCTGCTTGAGATGTACTTAAATCTATGTAATGACTGTGTGCAGGTAAATTTTCACCTGAAATCGTTTTACTTCCACCTGTTTCCTTTGAAGAGTTTGCACAATACAAAAACCTGTCGACTATTTGTTCCCATGCACCAACACCAAACATTACTTGAGGACCTCTTGCATCCATAGATGTATAAATAGAACCTACTGGGTTCATTAAATCAAACATATGAGATATTATAGGATTGTCTCTTTTGAACTTAAAATATAGTGCAACTATTTCAGGTTTCTTCTGGTTTGTGTCAGAATATTTTTTATAATATAATCTTATGTTTTCAGGGTGGGTAAAATCTTGACTATAATATTTATTTCTGTCATCTGTATAATAATATACTATTCTCGTTTTTTCTATTGCATTATATCTTTTATATCTATAATAATCTAAATATAATGTTAGCTTTTGTTCATCTACATGTGGTGTTCTGACGTCATCTCCATAGTCATAATAATATGGTGCTGGAGCTGGGTCAGGCAATGTCATATCTGTCATTTCATAAACTCTTAAATATTTCTTTTGTTCGTCTCCATATAAGTTTAAGTAGCAGTTGTTGTCTAATGGAACTTTAACTTGTGTACCATCATTCTTTTTATAGCTTACATACATTTCATTGTTATTTTTCGGAATGAGTTTATACCGTGTACCATTTTCTAAGGACTGTACCAACTGCCATCTAAAATATTTATTTTCTTCATTGACAGAAAAGTCACCAACAATAGTTTCAATATTTTTTGTTCCTAGCAAACTTTGGTATATTTCATTGACATATGTTTTATCTGCTTTATTTTCAAGGCTAACGTCTAAGTCTGTTATTTCAGAAGATGTATGTGTATGTCCAACGGCACTTTTCCTGTTTAAGGTTTCTTGTAAGTTTGTAATATCAGATATAGAATGTGTATGAGTCTTATCTGCTTTTGTCTCTAATGTTTCCTTAAGACTTGGTATTTGGTTAATATAATGTATATGAGTCTTTTTAGAATATTCGTTTTCAGCTCTTGTCACTTCACTTGACATTTTATTGTCAACATATGTTTTGTCTGCTAGTTCAGGATGAGTATGTTCTTTTGTTGCATAAGCATTGTTAGCTCTTTCTTCTTCTTTTGCTATTGCATCGTCTACATATTCTTTGTCAGCTTTGTTGTCAACATCTGCTTTCAAAAGAAGTTCATTTATAGGTTTCTCGTTTAAAGTTCCTTTTGTTGGATTTATACAGACAGTATTGTTCTTCTTGTCTTGAAACAGAAACTCATCTGTCATTGGGTTTAATGTCAGTTTTAAGTTTCCATCCTTCAATGACTCAGATATCTTAGAATAGTTTGAAAAGTTTGTTGTGTTCTTATTTAGAGCTTGCATAATGAGTTGTCGGTTGTGTTGTATTTCTCTTATGGAAGCAATATCTTTCGACATTTTTATTCTAGATAAAATATGCTTCCAATAGAAAAAGAAAATTCAAGAGTTGCTACAACTAAACCATTAGATGAACTTTTTACTAATGTCGGTCAAAAGTTTGACTTAGATACCGTAAAGCATGAAGGCTATCGTTTTGACTACCCATTAAGATGGCTAAGAGACCCATCCGTCACAAAAGCTATTGGCTTTCGTAGAATGAAGTTCATTTCAGAAGCCATACATGGTTTCCCATTTACGGTCGGTTTTGAAGTTCGATACTATAACAAAGAAAAACGTATGTATGAGAAATTTGAACAGGGAAAACTTTTACAAGTTAGTTTGCTTATAAATTTAGAAACAACTCTTCAAGCTTTTCAAGAAAAAATAAACGATATCTATATCGAATATGCAAACCAGTATAACATTGACGAAGGAGAATACCATCTCGATATTATTTATGACAGGAAAAATGCAACTGTTAAAATCAATAAAATAGAAGACCTTGGAGAAAACGTTTATATTTCTACAAAATATAACAACTTGGCATGGTATAGATTTATGAGGATGTTAAATCAGCCTGCAGAATATCCAGTACACCCGGACTTTTATGAAGTCGAAAAACCTAATGGAACATATGAAAATATTTTCGACCCAGATGCTATTATTGTTCATGCTTTATTTTCTGGTGCGCAAAACTCTTTCTTATGCTTGGCAAATGACTTTTACGAAAAACCTACAAAGTTATACGAACCGCCGAGTGGAAGTATTTCAGACTTTCAAGTATGGTTTACTACAGATGGAAGAAAAAGAATAATTCCATTATACCATGCGTTTTACTTAGAACTTAGTTTCATATACAACTACTATCGAACGGTAAAAATATAATTTTTTAATCGGTTGAGGTGTTGGATTTGGTTGCCACTAGACTGTGGTGCAGGTTCAGGCTGTTGTATAACAGGAGCTTGTTCTTTCTGGCAGGTTAGGGTCTTTAAGGTATAATACCAACAAACTGACCTACTCTTTTACCAATATTTTTGACACCGTTCCATACTCCTCTTCCGACAGATTTTATTCCATTCCATATACCTCTTCCAACTCTTCTGAAGAAGTTTCCAATACTACTGAAGAAACCCATTTTACTATATGTAAAAATCTAATATCCGCCTAGTCTCTTACGTTTCCTGTTGAGTTCCATAGCATTCTTTAACTGGAGCTCATACATTCTGTTTTCCTCTGGTAGAAAACATATTCTGGGTCAACTCCTGTGTTCGCGTCATCTGCATAAAGTTGTTTATATCCCACTTCAGGGTTTGTATAAAACTCTTTCCATCTCATATTTGCATACCATGGTGGCAAACCTAACGCAGCGTCATTTGACATGGCAGTTTGCATTTGTACATCTGTTGGCACTTGACCATAGTTTTGCCATTGCAGTTTGTATTCTAACTTCATTTGGAATATTCTCTGGGTTTGGTTGTCCAGGTTGCTGTGCATTCGCTAAGTTCTGTGCGTCCATTTAATATTAGATAAAAATATCTCTTACGAGTACATATACTGAACATTTGCAGGCATTGGTTCATCTTCATATTCTCTGTACTTTTCTGCCACGTCAAATAAATAAATGACACAATGGAAAAAACCTAAAATAACAATCCGATTTCAAACCACATTTACTTACTAATAAAATTTCTTTATTGTGACACTTTCTCCGGTTTATAGGACCTCTCTCATATTCTATCTTGTCATATATAAACTCATAGTCATGTATGTCCTCTAACCATCTCATAACGGTTTCCAAACCACTTTTATCGGATGTAAAGTAAAAGCATGGATGGTTATGTATAACGTCTAAAGTTTCTAAAGAGTCTCTCAAAGTCCAGTCTACTTGTATTGAAAATCCCATGTGTTATAGAACGGCGGGTCCACTATAAAGAAAACATTTTCCTTGTCTTTATATTTTTCATACAACTCTGTCCAATGACATCTCACAAACTCTATACCCTCAATATATTTTTCTATGTCCTCTTTGAAAACATTTGTATAGTTAAGATATAAAACTTTTGACATAAGTGTTTCAATGTCATGAACTCTTATAGCACCACTATATAATAGTCTAGCAGATATACTATCCCAGTCTATATATTCTGCTTTTTTCAAAACCTCTCTCACAATATTTTTGTTATCTAATGGTATACGTTCCATCTTACCTATAGGTATCTTTTCTTTTAACTCTTTCAATATATTATTTGTGTCTGGAATATGTTTGAGACGGTCCATATAGTTGTCGAAGTCATTGCATATAATCTTTGAGTCTGGGAATATTGTATGGCACAAATGGGATATATAGAAACTTCCACCGAACAAATCTACAAATGTTAGACCATTCGGTAGTTTCTTAAGTTCTCTCAATATAATATCTTTACATCTACTCTTATTTCCAAAGAACGGTAACGGTGGTTTTGTAAAATTCATTTATATATAATAATAAAAATGTTTTTACCCGAAAAGTGACAGAAAAGTTACAAAACATGAAAACATATATAATTTGTGAAAAGTGAAACATTATATAATGTTTTCGACCCAGAAGACTAACAATTTTCCGAATATAAACTTCATTTATACTAAACATCTTCAGGGCTAGAGGGCGCAACGCGCCTGGAGGCCCCACTACCTTTTTTTTTTTTTTTTTTTTATCATGCTCAAGATAAATCAAAAAGGTTCAATCAGTATCTATAGAAGTTTTTTGACTATTTATTCCATTTTCCATGTCTTAGTCTATGCTAATGCAACATGTTCTGAGACTATTCTTTGATTCTATTTCAAGTCGTGACATTTGGATTCATTTTTATGGAAAAGAAGTAATCACTGAAAAATACACTAAAAATGAAATATTCAGTCGAACATCAAAAGGAAATTATCATGTTACAACATGTTTCTTCAATGGAATTCAAGATGTTGTTATCAATATAAACGTCGATTATCGAACAAAACTTCTTATTTCTATTTCTGGATTCTATGGCACAAAAACTTCATATCAAACAGTTTATTCTTATCAAGGAAGTTGTGTTATCTATCGAACATATGCCATAAAATCAACACAACCGTATTCACAATATCGAGATGGAGTATTTTTGAAATCAACAATATCAAAATATCGTCCATACAACTTAAACATATTTAAAGATTCAACTGTCTTTGATTGTGGAGTTTCATTAGATTATGGAAATGCAATTAATTATATAGAAAACGGAAATGTTAGTTTTTCACGAAATAACATAACAAATAACATATGCCATGATTATGCTTCACTAACAATTTTTTCAAATCAGACATGCAGAATCAGCCAATCAACTTTAATTGATAATAAAGCATTCCTTGACTGCTTTCTTAATTATCATAGGGGTCCACATCAATATTATTATTGTAACATTATTCGAAACAACGCCAAAGAAACTTTTCGTTTTGTTGAAGCAACAGTTACATTTGAATATTGTTCGATTAAAAATAATAATTGTGAACAATCATATTATGCAGATCCAAAAAGTTCAGGTGCAATGATTAATAGTGATTATGATGGACAACCATCAGATCGTTTTGAAATAAAAAATCCATTAAACAATTATTAGAATAAATTATCACATCTTTCTACAGGACTTTGTGGAGCAGAAAATGAAGTTATATTTGATATCGAGAAAGTATTTGCTACAAATAGATTAAAAACAGTATTATATCTTAAAAAATGTGGACAAAGAAGAAAAAGGTGATAGTGATTATACTAAAAATACAAAATATTCATTGGGATGATACGTATTATTCAAATTCGAGTAAGTAAATCTTTATTTTTATATATAGTGAATTTGCTTATTGTTCATCAATAAATATCTATTACAATCTTTTTGATATTTTATATATATTATATTTATTATACATGCCCAATGGTTTAATATACGAAAATGCAGCATATTTTGAGACTATTCTTTGATTCCAATCCAAGTCTTAGCATTTGGACTATTTTTTCGGGAATGTAAAAACTATTGAAACTTTCGCAAAAATCAAAAAATGTAAACTACCAACATTTTGTCCATATTTGATATTGTCGCATTTTGATTAAAGTCTGCTTCTAAAGAATGAGCAATTAATAAGTCAAGATCATCCCAGAATAATGGAAATTCATTTGAATCTTTTGGAACTAAAGTTTCGAAAATTTCATCAGGGATATCTGGATAATCTTCATGATTTTCGATAATGTTGTTTTTTATTAATATGAATTCTAATTTTTTATTGCGAAATTCGATTTTTTCTTCATGAATTTTTCTAATCTTATTTAATTCTAGCATAAATGTTATATAAATATTAAGTTTCTTGATCCGATTTGTGGAAATACGATCAATCATTCGTATTAATATCCTTTCATCAATGAGATTTAAATCGAGAAATTTTATAACTTTTGACAAAGTATCACTCAAACTGTCTAAACTTAATTCCCATAGAGATTCAGTTAAATTCATCACCTCAAAAATTTGAGATGGTATACCCTCCATGGTCATTAGTTTAGACATTTGAATTTTGAAAAAGTGCCAAGATAAAATGAATCCCAAAAATTATTTCATAAAACATAAAGTTTTGAACTCACTATAATCATATATTCAAAAAAATTATTAAATTGTTCGTAATCATAAATTCAATATAAAAATTTGCTTATTTAGTGAAATAAGATAAATTAACTCTTTAGCTATTGAATACATGAACACAACAGATTCAATTGTTTTCAATCGCTGAATAATAATCAGACATTCGCTAATAAAATTATAGAATTAAACTATTTATTCAACATACATGGTTAAAATACATACAATATAATAAAAATATTAGAATGCATAAGGATGAAATCACTATTATACACGTGATTTTGTATTTTTTCCTTTTTTTATAGGTTTCGAAAATTTCTTGACTACAGGTGTTTTTATCTTTGGAGTTGCTGGTTTGTGAATTGAATTTTTGATTTTGGGCCTCCCAATTTTGGGGTAACTGGTTTTTGAATATTTGGCTTGGCATTTTTAAAAAATTCTTCTTTAAGTAACGATGGAACATCAGCAAGAGATGGCAGTATATATGTTGGTCGAATTGCCGGATCCAAACTTTCAATTTTGGTATTTCTATCGACTCCTGTAAGAACAAATATGGTTTTGAGACCATTTCTAGCGCCAAACTCTATGTCTGTTGGTATTCGATCGCCAACCATAATCATTTCTTCCTTGGCAATTTTTAAATTTGATTCTAAAATTGGAATAAGCTCTGGTGATGGTTTACCTAAATTTGCTTCAAGTTTTCCTGCTAAAGTAGCAATTGTTGCGACCATTGATCCAGCACCACAAATTGTTTTTCCGGCTACAATATTTGAAGTATCTGGGTTAGCTCCATATATCTTGCAGTCGTATTTTTTAACAATAGTTGCAATTCTGCAAAGATGATCGTAATCGAAAGTTAAATTATTGCAAACTGCAATTGCATCAAGGTGTCTGATCTCGTTAAGTGTCTTAAATGTATATGTTTGTATTCCTATATGATCCAGCTCTTCTTTTAATCCGACAAATCCGTATACTAATGCAGATCTTATTCCATCTTCTTTCATTTTAAGGGCGCATGTATAACCAGCAGTAAAAACATCGTTTTTTGACAAATTTGCAATGCCTTTATCTGATAAAACTTTTGCAAAATGTGCTCTGTCTCGCGATGAATTATTTGATAGAATAATTACAGCCAATCCCATCTTTCTCATTTCAGATATTGCTTCTGGTACACCTGGGAAAACTGTTCCTGCTTTCCATATTGTTCCGTCAACATCTAACAATATGGCCTTTGGAATTATTGTCATAAAAATGAAGCAATTTAATACTACACAAAAACATTTATAATGCATAAATAAAACAAATACAATATATACACTATAAAAACAATTCTTGATCTTCCTAATTAAAAAGGGTAAAAAAGGGGGTTGGCGTCCTAAGGCGTCCTAGTGTAAATTTCTCAAAATTGTGATATTTACATCACATTTTTGAGAGGTTTATAGGCGTCCTAAGGGAAAATTGAATAGCTAGGGCGTCCCGAATTTTCATTCTAAGATTTAAATATATTATATACTTAAGTATAATACAAGCAATATAAAAATTAAATTTTTATTATGTTAACTTATAAGAAATTTTTTTGAATTATCGTTGATTTATTGTAATCTTTCCAGGCTATACTTTTGAAATCAACTTTACCTGTCATACGCATTAATGTAGTAGATGTCCAGGTGTAGCTATTATATCCCAGCAACATTGGTATTTTATCATTGTAAGATATCAAAATGAAGCGTTTTTTCAGATATAATTTTTCGTAAATTTTTCAAAAATAAGATGGTAAAAAAGCCTCGACTTGCTCGAAAAATAACAATTTTTTACTTGTAAAAATAACCCTTTTACAGCATGGGCAGCTATTCAATCACTATTTCTTTTTCTAAAAGTATATTTTTCAAAAAAAATTAAGATCAAATTCGACAATTTCTTGATGAAAGCAAAAATATTACACATACTTCTAGATGCATGAGATAAATATGCAATTATTCAATCAATTCGCATGATTTTGAAAAAAAATCTAAATTTGATAAAAATGTAGAAATTTTTTATTTTTAACTTGAGATTCGATTTTTTTGATCCAATTTGTGAATTTTTTTTTGATCGGAATTTCAATTAATTTGTTGATCAAAAATGACCTCACAATGTTTGATCATAAGTGAAGTCATCTTCATGGGTATTTAGAAATTCCAAGAGAAATTGCTTATTTCTCGCAGATGTAATATCTGAGAAAATCGAATTTAAATATTCATAGAAACCCAAATCATTCTCCGGTTCGAATAATTCATCTGTTGCTTTTTCTGTTTTTTCTATGAATTTTAATAATTTGATTAATAAATCTTCATCAGGAAGAATTATTGCTGCATTTGTGATAAAATTCCATATTGAGGTAATATGGCAATAATTACATTTATAAAATGTAATTTTATCCAAAATTTTTTGGCAAATTCGCATAATAGCATTAATATTTGAAGCTGAGATTAAACCTGTGATTACTTCTGTAACTTTTGGAAAATCATCGCAATTTAATATCTCTTTATATTGAATTGAGAAATAAAAAAAATCAAATGGATTCATTTCTTCAATTTCAAGGAGATTGTAAAAATTGATAGAAGTGTTATTGCAACAAATTGTATTTGCAGCAAAAAATATCATTTGCTCGATTCCATTTTTGGAATAAATTTGCTGGAACAATGTTAAATTAAAACAGTTGCTTAATTTTTCTTCATTGTTTTCATAAAAAAGTAACAAGTTTGCAACTGAAATTTCAAAATTTTGATAATTGCCAGTTATTTCAGTAAATATATATATTTGCTTTTCTTCATCTAAAAATGGCAAATATTGATTTGCAATATTAACTAAAGTTTGGGATAAATTGTTCCAGTTTGATTTTACAATTTGTGAGCACATTATGTAATATGTAAATTTATCCGCTTTGTAGGAATTTAAAATTGTTTGTTGTTCTGTTTCAGTTAAATTACTGAATTTTTCAAGATTAATATTGTGATAAAAAATAGAATCCTTGAAACATTCTGATATCTTTTCAATGTTTAAAACGGATGCTAAAAAATGTAAAAGAACTTCATCAGTCACTGTGATTTTTTTGAAAAATTTATCCCAATTCAAGCATCCAATTGATCTTTCTGTCATTGTACTTATGCATTGATAAAGTTGATTTAATGAATCCGAAGAATAATCATTATGCTTGACTAGTTGAGTTAGTTGATACAGACTGTCGTCAGCCATTTTAAAAAAATGAATAAAATTGTATAGTAAATTATATTTGTGAAATTTGTGACGCTACATTCAATCTAAGACCAATATCTCAAAGAATTCCTCATTTAAGCATTACTTTTCATTGTTTTTTAAAAAATATCTTTGCTTATTTGTTCACTTTTTTGACATTTATTATATGCTTTTTATCATATTTCCGATGATATGAAATATATTCTATATAAGAATGACGCTACATTCAATCTAAGACCAATATCTCAAAGAATTACTCATTTAAGTATTACTTTTCATTTTTGATTTAATTTTCGAACGGTTTTCGTGAATTTTGCATCATTTCATTTTTTAATGGGAAAATCATCTATATTTAATCAAAAAAGAGCAAACTTTACAGACGAAAATAAAATATTTATCAGGGAACAATCTGATAAATACCAAAAATCAACATCGAGAGATGAAAAAACGAATATAATCAAACAAGTTCTTCAATATTTTAATATTAAATACGCCGAAAATGAATCTAAAGCTGTCAGAAGATATTTTAGTTATATTGCAGTTAAAAATATTCCCGCAGTTACTGGAAAATATCCTGATACAATTGTTCGCAAAGATATGCTTTATTCGCATGATCATACAAATATTATTAATTCAAATAATATTGAACGTTACTACCGTTGCATCGATCATTCTTGTCAAGCACGTTATTTAGTTAAAATTGAGAACAGTTCAGTTTCCGAAGATTTACAAAAGGAACATATACCCGAATGCAGACAATTTAAAAAGTTACAAAATGAAAAAAAAATGATCTTCATAAATCAATGACTCTGACAGAAATATACAATAAGGCAATGGCAAAATTTTCTGAAGACAACGGCACTTTTCAGCAGATTAAAAAATTTATGACAGAACTTGCTGTTGGTACTGATGAAAACCCATTAAGGATACCCTTACGTGTCAGATTTTTTGCGCATACGAAGAAGTCATGCTAGACATGAGCTATAAACCTGAAATTTTAGCAACATATTTAAAACTTTTTAAACTACAATACACTTTAATATTCAAGAACAAAAATATTCTTTTTAGAAATTACATAATTATTTTATGTGAAATCTATATAAAAACATATTTTGCGAGCGTAACTTTTTTCTTTATAAGCACCTTATATGACTGATAAACTGTGAAGGCACATAATTGTTAATTCATAGAGTTGATATGTTTCCAAAATTGAGAGGAAATTTGAAAATTGAATACTCTTTCAATTCAATTTTCAAAAGATATCAGCTCCTTCAATAATTGAAGGACGATTTTGATCATTTGCTCTTAAAACAAGTATGCCATGGAGAAAAAAGTTACGCTCGCAAATCTGAAATATAACTATCATATAAAAAAATTAAATTTCTAATTTTTTACTCTATAGATATTATTGGCCACTTGTGTAATGCATAAAAGTTTATGTCATATGCATACATTTGGAAGTATGGGAGACGAGGGAAATTACTTCTATGAGGGACTAGGATTTTTAAAAATTTCTCTATCGGACTCACCATTCAATTTCTCGAAAATTAAAAAAAATCAATAATAGCTAAAATGTATTATGCATAACAAATTTTAATGTTACACGGTATTTTTTGAACTTCATGACATGAATTTTCTTTATATTATTTTTTTTTTGGATTTTCTATGATTTATGCGATAGGCTGGAACAACATTGTAAGTGCAATGATATCATTTATAGAAAAATCTAAAACTTCAGCATTCAGAACTCGCAACCACAAAAATATTCATTTGCTAAGTAAGTAAAGTTGATTAAGTTCGACACTTAGCTTTTATACGTAAAACCAAGTGTGTATTGTTATTTCTTGTTAAATTATTGAGAAAAAAATAAATTGTAAGAGAAACGATACTGATTATTGAAAGAATATTGAGGGTAGCTGCAGATTTCTTCATTAACATGCCGGAAATTTGTTAATCTTGGTTTTCTATTCATAAAATCTGTCGAAGAATCTAAAAACGGAGATATGAAATAGAGATCATGTAATCTAGAGTATCCTGTCAGAAAAATAGACTAAGCATGTAACCCTTTTTTTGGTCATAAACACTTTTTACCACTTAGTCATACAGATGATCATTAAATTTAAACGAGCACTTTTGTCAGAATTATATTCTTTTACAAAGACAGAAGATTTTAGTATTATTTAATATTAGTGCTGTAGCAAAATTCAAAAAACGGTGAAAATTCAGTGAATTTGTGAATTCACATTTTTTTTTCGACATTTTTCTTGATATATCCATGCACATTAAGAACACAGCTTTGATACGCTTAAAAAAGCATATTTCATATGAAATTGTTAAAGAAATAAACAATTTATATAAAATTGCACTTATGGGCAGTTTAGATATATAATTTATATATAACATATATACAAATCCATAGACAAAGTGCAATAACTACAATGTTGTAGAAAATTACAGCAGAAATACTGACTTTTTGAAGGATAATAAGAATTCTTCTAAATGTTGTATTTTTATAATTTGATTGATTTTTTTTACTATTTCATTAATCTTTTATGAATAATAATTATTTTTAATATATGTGCTATTAAAATTTCAAATTTTGACTAATATATCTAAGTTATCTGAACGAAACATTTAGAAAATATCATACTTACATTGAAATAGCAAGTAGAGCATATTAATAGCAAGTTTCTTGGCTTTATATCTATCATCTATTGTTGTTTGATCAAACAAAATTCACTCTATTATATGGTGTCAATTAATTAAAACAATTTTTAATAGTTATTTATAGGGTGTCCAAAGGTGTGTTTAGCACAAACCTGAATACTGCGAATAGAAATAAACAAGTTACATATATATAAAGTTTATTTAAATATAATCACCATTGGATTCAATCACGCGTTCGCAGCGATCGATCCAGGCTTCAAAGACACGCTTTAAATCATCATGAGAAAATTGCTCAAATTGCTCTCTTACAAATTTTCAGATCATCTGGACTCGCGAATTCGCGTCCTTCAGCTCTCTTTTTTAGCGTGCCGAATAAATAAAAGTCAGAGGGTGCAATATCAGGTGAATAAATTGGGTTTGGAACAACTTTGACATTGTTTTCCACCAAGTAATTCATTACCTTATGACTTTTGTGAACTCTTGAATTATCAAAATGAATTGCAAACTTTTGTTTTTGTTGTTTGGATTTCTCAAACTCATCAGAATTGATAATTTGAGTAAGAACATTGTCAATTAGATACTGAGCATTCATCGTATTAGGTTTTTGAAGAATATCAATTGCGATGATGCTATTCACGCCCCAAAAAACCGACAACATCATCATTGGTGTGTCAATTTTTTTCTTCGGGAATGTTTGCGGATTTTCATCCTTCGGGATCCACATGATTTTGGCTTCTGTTGCATATTGAAACCAAGACTCGTCCCCTGTACTAAAAAGCGAAACTTCTTGGATTGATACGCAGCCAATATAGAGAGGAGCTCTTTCGAAGATTGGACTCTAGATTTTTTTTGAACTGAATGAAGGTTGTGCGGAACCCAACGTGTATACGCTAGTTTGTAGTTCAAATAATTGTGCAGATAATAACTGACTGTTGTACGTGGTATCTTTGTCATCTCCTCTATCCTTCTGAGTGATGCTCTTGGGTCTTCATCTAGCGCTTGAAGAATTGCTTTGATTTTTCTTTGATCCGGCGATTTTTTGTCAATTTTTATGATGGGCGCCTTTTTGTTCATGAAGTGATACATCCTAACATGATACGTTACAGTGGAATAGCTAGGAGCATCCATACCGAAGCATTTTACCAATGTCTCGTAGATTTTTTACAGTCTTTGCATTTTTTTGCAAGAGCGAGGATGTTTTCTTTATGATTCATTAAAAAAATGAAAAAAATCCCGCCAAAATTTCCCGCGAAACCGCCTCTTGTCTCAAAATTCATTTTATATCCCGGCATGGCGCCAAAATACAACTTACTCATCATATACATATATTCATATTTTTTATTATATATTTATAATCAGCATATATCTCCTTTAATAGTCTCATATAGAGCGCTGTGCTAAACGCACCTTTGGACACCCTATATTTAGTGCGAATAAGTGCAAACTCATAAATGAATAACTTAATAGTAGAAATGAATTATCTGATATAAATCTCACATTTTGTCCATCAGAAATACTTTAATTGCATACGCATAACTATTAGTAATACGTCTGGAGTGTCAATTAATAACAATCCCACAACAAGTAAAATTCAGATTTTTATTAAACTTATTTTTTCCTAAAAGTTTTCTCAAATTACTATATATACATATGTGGATAAAATAATAGTAATATTGTAAAAAATTAGATAATTTTTTTTATTTGAGAACCTCTCAAAAGTTCATTCAATTTATCAATTGTTTCAGTTTGATGTATATTCATTTCTGGAGCCTAAAACTTTAGCAATCATGACAATATCATATTCTCTTTCTAACTACGCAATGTAAGGGTATCCTTAATTAAAGATTCATTGGTCAGGGAAGTTTATAATAAGTCCAGAAAATTTTCTGTTGGAGAAAAAATTACAGACGATGAAATTGCTAATTTTTGTTTAATAAATGGCGAGCAGTTTTTCATTGGCCATGATTTTCAAGCAAATTGTGAGACAATGTTTTTTTGGTTTTGAGAAGGCAATTCAATTGGCAAAAGAAGCCACAGATTTATTTTGCGATGGAACTTTTAAAATTACACCAAAACATTTTCAAAAAGGACAGATGCTAACAATTATGATTTGTGAACCTTCAACAAATCAATATCTACCACTTTTATTTATATTCATGAAAAACCGCACATTTGAATCTTATAAGAAGGCATTTGAATATATTTTTACTGTCAAGGGTATTCAATTTTCAAAGCTAATTCAAATTCATTGTGATTTTGAAAAGGGAATGATAGAGGCACTTCAACAAATTTTCCCTAAAGTCCGTATAATTGGATGCCTATTTCATTTCAAACAAGCTTTACACAGGAAACTTGTAGCACTTTATACAAAAAATTTCAATACTTTACAAAATTCTTTATTTAAGCTATATTCTATTACTCCATTCATGTCTCATGAAGAATTTGTACTTACAATGCATATAATTAATCAAAATAAAGTTGATTCGATCAAAGATTATATTGATTATTTCAACAAAGTTTGGTTGCCGCACTACAATTTAATATCTCAATATAATAATGCAACTGCAATATTCACTAATGATTGCCTCGAGAGTATGCATTCAGAATTTTCTTCGTTAAAACATCCAAACATTTATGAAGCTATTAAGAAGATATCTCAAATCCAATTAGATAAATATAACGCCATCAAAAATAACCAGAAGATCGAGCGCCATATAAAAACCGTTATCACTGATAGCTACAAAAATTATATTCTTGACTGCTTTCAAAAAGAACTTGAGAAAACAATTTTTTCTATCAAACAATACAACGTAAGTGATCTTTCTTTGGCTCAGAACGAGATTTCTCCATATGGTTCCATAGAATCGAGTTCATTGTTCGAAAATATTCCAGTTCATGATGCAGATATACTCAAATCGATCGATCTAACAGATAAAGATACAATGATCACTAAGTTTATTAATGAAAAAAGAGAAAAAATTATGGCATTATTTAATGAAACATTAAATCATCCAGATTTTAATTCATCCACTCCAATTCAAACTAATTTTGAGCAAGCCGATACAAATCAAGGTTCAGATGCTCCAATTCGCTCCGAAAATTCAAATATTGCAGACTCTACAGATTTAGAACCAGAAAATCAAAACCATCCTTCTACAAATCAAATGTCTAGTAATCTAGAACATAAGCTGGACCTTCTTGATCATATTGAAAAACAATTATCGAAAATGCGCTCGTTATTGGGAATTCTTCCTACTACAAATGCTATTGTTGGGCCGTCAAAACAAGTTTCAGTTAATAGCAAGCAAAATTCTGAAAAAAATAAGAAAAAATCTTCCATAACAACAAAATCAAACAATAAAAAACAAAATTCATCCGACAATCCTCCTAAACGTAAAGCTCCTATTTCGGAAAGGATTCTCAGCGATAATAACTTATATTTTCAAGTTCATCGAAAAAGATCGAAAAGCAAACGTTCCACATCTACAGAGAAAAAGAATTGATATATGAAGTCTAATTCCTTTTATAACTACTATATTTTTATTCTTATGACTAAAAAATAATATATTATTTAACAATTTTCATTTTTTTCTTTTAACAATTTCGTTTTATTTCCATTTATTGTTAAATGATTTTTAGCATACACCTTTCTTTGTTCATCTTCTAAATACAATTTATTTTTTCTTAGATATAGGGTGTCCAAAGGTGCGTTTAGCACAGCGCTCTATATGAGACTATTAAAGGAGATATATGCTGATTATAAATATATAATAAAAAATATGAATATATGTATATGATGAGTAAGTTGTATTTTGGCGCCATGCCGGGATATAAAATGAATTTTGAGACAAGAGGCGGTTTCGCGGGAAATTTTGGCGGGATTTTTTTCATTTTTTTAATGAATCATAAAGAAAACATCCTCGCTCTTGCAAAAAAATGCAAAGACTGTAAAAAATCTACGAGACATTGGTAAAATGCTTCGGTATGGATGCTCCTAGCTATTCCACTGTAACGTATCATGTTAGGATGTATCACTTCATGAACAAAAAGGCGCCCATCATAAAAATTGACAAAAAATCGCCGGATCAAAGAAAAATCAAAGCAATTCTTCAAGCGCTAGATGAAGACCCAAGAGCATCACTCAGAAGGATAGAGGAGATGACAAAGATACCACGTACAACAGTCAGTTATTATCTGCACAATTATTTGAACTACAAACTAGCGTATACACGTTGGGTTCCGCACAACCTTCATTCAGTTCAAAAAAAATCTAGAGTCCAATCTTCGAAAGAGCTCCTCTCTATATTGGCTGCGTATCAATCCAAGAAGTTTCGCTTTTTAGTAACAGGGGACGAGTCTTGGTTTCAATATGCAACAGAAGCCAAAATCATGTGGATCCCGAAGGATGAAAATCCGCAAACATTCCCGAAGAAAAAAATTGACACACCAATGATGATGTTGTCGGTTTTTTGGGGCGTGAATAGCATCATCGCAATTGATATTCTTCAAAAACCTAATACGATGAATGCTCAGTATCTAATTGACAATGTTCTTACTCAAATTATCAATTCTGATGAGTTTGAGAAATCCAAACAACAAAAACAAAAGTTTGCAATTCATTTTGATAATTCAAGAGTTCACAAAAGTCATAAGGTAATGAATTACTTGGTGGAAAACAATGTCAAAGTTGTTCCAAACCCAATTTATTCACCTGATATTGCACCCTCTGACTTTTATTTATTCGGCACGCTAAAAAAGAGAGCTGAAGGACGCGAATTCGCGAGTCCAGATGATCTTGAAAATTTTGTAAGAGAGCAATTTGAGCAATTTTCTCATGATGATTTAAAGCGTGTCTTTGAAGCCTGGATCGATCGCTGCGAACGCGTGATTGAATCCAATGGTGATTATATTTAAATAAACTTTATATATATGTAACTTGTTTATTTCTATTCGCAGTATTCAGGTTTGTGCTAAACACACCTTTGGACACCCTATATAATTATATTCATTCAATTCGATCGTCATTTTTCAGTACATGATCGTAATTTTCAATTATTGATCGCGATTTTACTTCAGAATTTGTTCGCCATATTGCTTATCAAAATTATATCTCTATTCCCTCATTTCTGTTTAGTCAATATCATTACACTCCTATTGTCTAATAACATGCTATTAATTTTCTTAAAATTAAAAAAAATATCAACTTTTAAAAACAGAAACTTAACATCCTTAGGTCAATGGATTTTGATGTGAGATACATTTAATCTGTTTTTCTTTTTTTATTTTAAATAATTGAATATTTATAGTTGTTATGGGTCTTACATCATGTAAAACGAATTTTCTTAAAGTAAATTTACTTTTTCTTCAATCATTCTTACATTTTTTTTAAAAATTTATCCAAAAAAAGATGTTTTAGAATGAAAAAAATAGAAAAATCTTCATTTATAGTCTTTCTTGAATGTATACGTTTTGATTTTTTTCTTTTTTAAAAAATTCAATTTCTAGAAAAATCGAGAAAAAATCATTTTCTTCTATTTTTTAGGACGCCATACCCATTGAAATCTCTTCTCAGGACGCCATAAACTATTCAATTATGGTGTAAACTTCTCAAAAATTGAATAGTTTACATCAGGACGCCTTAGGACGCCAACCCTTTACGCGCCCATTAAAAAGCATTACATTGGCTTTTTGTATGTGCTCTTCTGTAACTGGATTACCTAGTGCAGCAATTTGAGCTGCGTAGTTAAATATATTTACGGCTAAAATTTGATCTTGATCAAATTCTATTGTATGTGGTTCTATGATATTTTCGTTTAAAGGTTCTTCTCCATAATCTTTTTCTTCTTGATATGAATCTGATTCGCTGTCTGTTTTGTAAGATGAATACGTTTCTATTTCAAATTGCTCTATGGATAAAAATTCTGGGGTAAAATTATTACTTGCTGAATATATATCAGGACCGAGATTGCATACATATGTTATTGTACTCATTGATGATTTGATTTGCAAATAGAACTTTTTTTTTCAAATTTTTAATTTTTTTCTGAAAAAAAAAATTTTGCAAATTACCTCAGACTTTTCAGAGGATTGAGTTGCCACTCAATCCTCTGAAATAGTCTGTGGTAATTTTTAGTCTCTACACTATTTCAATATAAGCTCCATTTTTAAACAGTTTTTAAAAATCGAGCATTGAAAAGTGTGATGAGACTTCAGAATTTTTTTAGAATACTTGACGGATTTTCAATGAGCCGCCTCAAAAATTGAATTATATTCAATTTAAAAGAGGCTAAAAATTGAAAATTCTTCAAGTATTTCATCATATGTCGGAAATTGAATTTCATTCAATTTCCGACATATGATGGGAAAATATGTGGATAAAAAATGGAAAATCCGACACCAAAATTTTCGAAAATTAGGATTTTAATCAACTCTATTATGAGCCTATGTTTCTTTGTTATTTTGTAAACTTCAGAAAATTGAGTGTGCACCCAATTCAAAATTGTTGATTAAAATTTTTTTTAATCCCTTTTTTTTCGATTTTCTGCGATATCTGTTTGAAACAAATAGCTATTTATGCGGCACAATATGTGTAGAAATATGTGGATAATGTGAATGCATAGCAGAACATATGATTTATTAAGTTTTAATTAGAGATTTCGAAATCTTGATATATTAAAAAACACGTATTTCAGCCCTGCTTGGCATATGGATGAAATCTATACTGTTCATATACAAATATACTGCATCATTTTTGTCCTGAAATACATTTAAAGCTTGCCGATAAATCTATTTATATGTTAAATATGTTCCTGAGACCCAATATGACACGAGATAAAATTTGTTTTCATTACAAATTAGCGGATGCAATAATTAAGCGCAAAAATTCTGCCGGAATTAATATCAACAAATACGGATCTGCTGATATTTTTTTGGTACTCAATATATGATACTTGTTGATATATGTCTAGACCAGAAATTGAAATATGAACAGGAGAAAGACAAGTTCTGATCATAGGCAAACATTGGACATCAAATACTATGCTCTGTAAAAAAGTACGAAAACTGGAAAAAAAATTGAGAGAGGGTACGAAAAAAAAGTCTGCTTTTCGTATCGACTTCGGAAAATTTTTTTGAAAGCAACTTTCCAAATTTTCTTAACTTTACATAGATTCAAAATACTATAAAGCAATGGTTGTTTAAAATAAATTTTAAAATTTCAAATCATTTGAAATTCAAATGCTATCAAAAATTTTGTCGGAAATTCTGTCACAATAATCTTGACTAAATACCCATTACGTTCTATTAAATATATATCTGGCAACGATAAAAGAGTAGTGATTATAGATCCAAAAGAGAGAGGTAAAATTGCTGCACAATATAGATTCGAAAATGATTCTGAGGCTGAAATCATTTAGAAATATGTTCGTCAAAATCTCCCACAAATTATAGACGGAATAACAAAAAAATCCGTTGAAATTGAATCTTTGCTTGTAAATGAGCAAATAGTAAATAGCAATAGAATGGCAGATAACAAAGCAATGGAAGATGTAAACTCAACACAAAATAATTCAAATATGTTTGAAAAATTTGCCATAATTCCTCAAAATGATTCTATTAATTTGAGCCCATCACATAATGACCCAAGCGAGAACGTATTCTCAAATGAATTTTTCGAATTTTTTGATTGTTAAGTAAATATTGAATGTGATATACCATTCAAAATAAATGATTGTTTGTTTTCTCCTTTTTGCCAATTTGGGAACAATAACAGTTAAAGACTGTTTTGTTCATAGTAATCCATTATTTTAATCATAATTAATGCAAAGAGAATCAATAAATTTAACGTTACTATCAATCATCTGCCTGTACGGTCAAATTTTTAAATCTTAAATCTGAATAGTTTAAATAGAAATTTAAAAGTATCTTGACTGGAATTAAGGAAGGTATATATCTTAATTTCTTAATTCTATGTTGATATGCAAAGAAAATTTGTGTATTTGATCAAATTTCAAAAAATAATTATTTACAAAATAACAAAACTCTATAATATACAATACAATTAGTTAGAAATATTTAGACAAGTCAGCCAAATCGCTATATCTTTTCTCTAAATCATCCGCAGTATATCCTCTATATTCGATGAAAGGTCCCCATTTTTTCATGTCGATTTCTTTAATTATTTTGAAAGGAACTCCATGTTCATTGAAAATATAATCATCCAAACTGAAGAAGTCACTATCAGAGTGTATCAAATATATAAACATCAAAGCTTTGAGAGTAAATTCATCAGCTGTCATTGATTTAATTTTTTCAAAAGATTTCCAAGCAAGATCTCTATATTCTTGTGATGGTTCTAATCTATACAAAGCAAATAAAGAAATGAGAGCATTAAAATATGCTTCTGAATCACCATATCCTGGCTTATCCAGATTCTCAACAATTTGTTTCATAATATATCTACTCAAATTTCGATCTTCAATCATTTTTTCATTTATCTTAACTGTTCCCATTATTATAGTCCCGGCAACAAAATTATTTCGATACTGATCAACAAAAGAAGCAGGACTACGTGCTGGCCGCACATCATTCATGTATTTCAAATATAAATTCATGAAATGCTGGCCACTGTCTCCTATTAAATGATATCCTTTAACTAATTTATCCAAATAATCGTATTGTTGCTTCCATCCAAGTTCTTTTGAATATTCCCTCAATACTTTCTTGAATTTCCTCATTGTGTGCTGCATATACTTTGGATCATCTAATAAAATTGACAAATTAATGAATTCGCATGGGAAAACGGAATACTTTGGTTTAATCTTTGAATGATGGCATGGTTCTCCTTTAGGATTTCCATTATCATTATTAATTGTGAAAAAATGACATTCTGTAGTGAATGGCATGATGAAATCAGCATATTCTTTGGCTTTTAATAAGAATGACTTGTCGTCTGTTAATTGATATGCAGAAATCAAGTTACCTACAATGTCTGGAACGAAATCATCAACACTAACATGGCCGTCAGGAACAAAATTTTGTGAAAAGATGATGTTTTTGAATTGTTGAAGCTCTTCTTTGAGATCAAGAACGCAAAGTGATGATAATATATGTACAATTTTACGTCTCATTTTAGAATCATCTGTTTTATTGTATTCATTTAGAATATTATGGCTTGATTCCTTGTAAAAATCTTTAATTTGCTCTAATTTGGCTGGATAGCTTCTAATTTTCGTAAAATTTATAATAAATTTTGAAGGAAAGAACTGTTTTGCTGAGTTTTGACGTGGATCTGAATCTATAAGCTTGGTAGAGAAAAGATATCCTTGAAATTCTGAAACTTCGAAGTTTAATGAAGTCATTATTCTTTGTTTACATGGTAAAAGGGCAAAAAAGATAAATAAGTAGATATTATATGCCAATAAGAGGTCCTGAGTGATAGAATATCTGCATTTAAAACTCTGTAAAAACAGTCTGTAAAACTTGGAAAGCTTCAATTTCAAAAACATTTTAAAAATGATAAGAACACAGCTAATATTTAATATATACACTAACCAACAAAGTTGGACAAATGAAGAAAATGCTTTAAAAAGCACATTTCAACAAACAAAAATTAAATTTAGAATATATCGATCATTCTACAAATAATTTCAAGCTATCTAGTATAAAGAACCATAAATGGGACAAGCAAAATTGAAGTCCAAAAGATCATTGTCGAAGCAACACCTTCTCCAAGCTTATTACTGCATGTAATAGCATATGACGCAACAGCTGTTGGCTGAGCACATATAATTACGCATTGTCTTGATAGTCGATTTGATAATTTCAGAGCTTTGCACCAAAGTAATGCGAAAAATGGTCCAATCATGAATCTAGAAAACATACAGAATATAAACTGTAACCAATTGCAGGCGATTAATGAATGTTGTGCTAAAAAAATTCCAACACACAAAAGTGCATTTGCATAGACCATATCTCCTGCAATTTGCATTAATTTATCTAGAAAAGGAACATATGTTAGCCCTGTTGCTGAATAAGCAATACCACATAAAACACTAATAAGAATCGGACTTTTGAATATCGATATTACTAAATTAACAAGTATTTTGAATGAAAATTTTTCCGGAGGCATTCCTTCTTCTCTTAGTTTCTTATTATTTTCAATAATTTTGTAAATTCCGACTAATATGTAGAAAATTGGCGACGAAACAATATGGTTCGAAATTGTTGTCATTGACACCATCATATTTTCTTTGGCTGGCCATATGGAATTGAAAACTGGAATTCCAGATACGACATAATTGACATATGCGGCTGGAAATGATGTTGCTAAGTATGTGCCTATTCTACTCTTAAAAGGGTAAATCATAATTGGTGTTAATGCAATATAAATAGAAGCGGACATCAATCCTGCAATTAAACAAGGATAAAAATTCAATTCGCTAAACTTTTTTGAAGCAATTCTCTCAAACAATAAAGGGAAAAATCCAACCCAGAATACCATATCATTTAAAGCTAGAGAATCGCTGTTTTTTAGGATCTTTAATTTGGCAAGAGTGAATCCTGTGAATATGATTATCAACATTGCGACGCCTACTTGAATCACATTTCCATAATTTGTCATCTGAAATCTTCAATCAAAATTTTGTCAAATCAAACTTTTCAAAGTTTTCTCCAAAAAGGTTGCAATTTACAGCCACGTGAAATCATTGTTTGGAATAGAATACTGCAATGAAAAGAATACTATATGTAGATTTAACCCCCGTTTGAACAAGAGAATTTCAAAATTCATTAATATGATCAGACTAAGCTCTTTGCATAAATTGGATTGCAATTGACGAATGAAATGAAACAATAGATTCTTGAAGTCTATAAGCAAGATTTGATCAAAATCTAAAATAAAATTAGAATGAATATGGAATAAATCGTCAACATATAACAGAAAAGTGGATTTTGTATTAAATGTTAGAGAGTTAATTAAAATCGAAGATAATAATAATTGTGGAAATATGAAAAAAGCACTCAGATAGTATTATGATGCAATATTTAGATACCGATACAGTATCTAATGTATTGTTAAGGCGTGTCATATATCATTCATGTAGAATTAATGAAATGAAGTTATTCATCCATTTTTATGCTATAAACTTTTTCGCCTCCAAAAAATGTTATTACCATTGCAAAACTCGCTCATTCTCAGAAAATTGCGCAATGTTGCTGAATAGGTATTAGATTTTATTAACTACGTTCTCACATAACAATAAATATTAAAGAGTTATTCATGTGAAAAAAAGGTAGTGGGGCTTCCAGGCGCGTTGCGCCCTCTAGCCCCGAAGATGTTTAGTATAAATGAAGTTTTTATTCGGAAAAATGTTAGTTTTCTGGTGTGAATTCGGAGGACTCTTCTTGGATAGAGTCTTGTATTTCCTCCTCCTCTTCTTCCTCCTCCATTGCTTCTGGGAAGAAGCCTTCTTCTGGGTCGAAAACATTATATAATGTGTAATTGAATGACACATTATATCTTTCTTTGAGTTCGCTCCTGACAAAGAACTTAGTTCCAGGAATACAGAAGACTTCTGTGCGTTGGAAAAGCTGATGTCCTGGAACGAATTTGGCAATTAGAGACTTCTTTTTTCCGAATTGTTCAGGAGTTTTCATGACGACAGTAACAACATCTCCATCTGCGAGGTCTTGTTGTTGTTCGGAAAGGTAAAGAGCAATGATATGAATGGTTGCTGCGTTGAATTCGAGAAAGTCGAATTCAAATTGTGTTGTCGTATAACATTCAAACCATTTTGTACGGTTGTCTCCGAACTCGTTAACGTATTCATCTTCGTCATATCCGTAACTAAAGACTTGGAATTCGGCAATTCTCTTGTCGAATGACCGTTGGATGTAACGAGGAAGATTTTGACGAACTTGGTATAAAGTTCTCAACATTATAAGCTTAGTAAATGTTGGAAAATACTGAACTAAGACATCGCTAAGCTCAATTGGACTTGGAATTGTCTTAGTAAGTTCAATTGAACTAGTAATTGCTTTGTTCAGAACTTCACAGAACTGAGTATTGTATGTAGCGTCTGGTTGTGTGTTTTCTTCGGCGTCTTTGAGATATTTAGAGCAAATTTGTTGAAGAATTTCTCTTAATTCGCTGTTAGACTTTTTGGTGGTTATTCTAACCGCTGTGCCAGTTCTTGGATGTTGTGGGGCTTTGGCTTTGGTTAGCGGTTGAGAATTGTTAATGTTTGAATTGTGGTTAACAGCGTTGGCTTCCATTAGATAAAAATGAACTGACCAAAAAAGACAGATATTTAAATATTTGAGATAAACCGTTTTCGTCAACGGTAACCCCCTCTATTTTTTTATTTTATTTAATAGTTACCGTTGGAAAAACGGTTTATCTCAAATATTGAATGAACTATAAACATTTTTTGTTTTCTATATATACTTTTTTGTCCAACGGTAAAACTTTTTACACAACGGTTTTTGAGAGTCGTCGCCGTTGACTTTTTTGTAGAGCACTCAAAATAGTATAACTTTGTCCGGACAAGTAAGGGTCTATCGTCGCTACAGGAAAAGTTACAGGCGTTCCAAGGAAGTATACTTTGAGAAGCCTTTTTCCCCTTATAGAATGAGATAGGACGGTTATTTTACAAAACTGACAACACTTTGACCGAGTAGTTTTTTGTGCTGAACAAAAAGTGTCATATAAACATCTGTCAAAAACCGCTTTTTAACTTCACTTAAAATGCCACGTAAGCTATGTAAGAATATACGTAAGAGGAAGGGAGCATTGAAACATCCAATAGTAAAACTGACACCACAACAACAGTTGCAACAACAAATGATGAATGACCCCGCTATGTTGCAACAAATGTCAAGCAACCCTATGCTTTTAAACCGAGTTATTGGTGCACAGAGTGGAGGTTTAAGAGCGGCACTTTTAGCAAAAATGGCAGGCTATGGTGGAGCTGCAGACGGAACAGCTTATAACCCTCAAAGTCAAATGAATTTGAGTTCACTCAAAAATCAAATAACAGATGTCAAAAAGTCAAACATAGACATACAGAAACAAATAAGTGAAAACGAAAAGAAACTAGAATATGACAGACACACAAAGAAACTCAATAAGTTAAACGTAGAGAAAAAGAAGAAAGAAGAACAACTGAAAGAACTAAGTACAGAGGAATATGCGAAAAAAGTGTCAGAAAAAGCAGCAGAAGTAGCAAAAATGGAACAAGATGTTATAAATTTGAAAAACCATACTACTCAATATAAAGTACTGAAAGATGAAGAGATAAAACAAAAAGCCATGAAGACATATATGGATAGCGATGAGTATAAAAAAGAAGTTGAAGCAAATGTAAAGGCAGAAAAACTTTTACAGTTGCAAAACCAAACCGTACAGTATGAAAACTTAGCACAAGAAAGTAAAAATAACGACGCAGCCATGCAAAAGGCAATGAAAAGCGCAGAATATATAAAAGCTAATAATGACTGGTTAGATGCCCAAGCCAACGCTAAAGCAGCCCAACTTATAGGGTCAATAAGGACAAAAATACAAGCGGATGAAGACAGTTCAAATGAAGCTTTAATGAATGCTGACTTTAAGAATGCCTTCGAAGCTCTTCATAGTAAGGTGAAACTAGTGAACGACTTCTCATCTGGAAAGAAACTGAAGTCTGAAGGTTTCGACAAAGAGTTAAGAGAAGTAGCACAAAATATGACGAAAATAACAGATGCAGCAACGAGACAGGCAGTTCAAAGTGCCTATGACGCCGTTAGAGCAGCTGTTGTGGAAAGTCAAGAAAAAGAGTTACAACAGACCAAAACAGACCTAGTAAATGCTTTCTTAAGAACGAAAAGTCAGGTAGGACATTATGCTGCAGATGGAACATATGTGCCAGCTGGTGGAACTTACATACCACCAAACCCTCCAAGAGAAGCACCTGCACCAGGACTACCTAAAACATTTACATCGTCACATGGACACAGACACAGGCATGCACCAAAACCAACACAACAACCAACAGTTCAAAATCCAGCACAACAACAACAACAACCAACACAACAACCAACAGTTCAAAATCCAGCACAACAACAACAAACAGAGCAAAGACATAAAAGAAGTAGAGAAAAAGGAAACCAAGAATTCTTAAAAATGCTTAAGGAAGATTATGGTTACCCAGATACTCTTGACTTTAGTGACAGATATAAAGAAGCTATTAGAAAGTTCAAGGAAGGAAATACTGACCCGAACATATTTAGCTTTATGGTTCAGCATAAAATCGGATATAATCTCAAACCTGGAAAATACAAGCTCGCTAAGGGATATGATTTAATAGCATATCATCCAAATGACATGGATGAATTTACTCCGAGATATTTGATGTCAGAGCTAAATGATAATTCAACTCTCTTCATGAAACGCGTAAAAAATAGAGACGGAACGAAAGAAGAAAGGTTTATGAGTCCGGATGACTTAGATAGGGAACTTGTTAAAAACGGTCTCGGAATATATGAAATGCCACCAGATGAGGTACAAGAAACTCAACAGGAAGAAGTTCAGATACAACCAGACATGGAAGAAATAGTTCAGCAACAACAGCTAGAAGAGCCTGAAGGAAACGAACAAGTCCATCCTTTGGAAACTAACTTCACAGAACTAGATGAAGATTTGGAACAGCCGAAAAATCTTGACCCTCAACAAGAGTATGAGGAGAATATGGAATCTTCCAAGAGTCTAAGAAAAATTCGGCTGACATAGTAGAAGGATATCGAAAAATGTTCACCGACATACAAAAGACTCCAACATCAGATGAAAATATTCAGCATAGAATGGAAGTACTGAAAGAAAATGTACGCAAATACAATAATCCTTTTTACTTACGACCATATAACGTTCAATCTTTGGCTGAACTCGGTGAAAATAAAAGGTTAAATTTCAACAAAACATATAGAAATGAAACATTGTTTAAAGTTCATTCAGAACCTAACCAATATGGAAACAAACCTACTTTTGTTTCTGCAGACTATGGAACTACAATGAGATGGGGTCATAAAGCTAATCCGGATAGGTGGTTCATAAACTTACAACCTCAATTCCAAGAAGTTGTAGACGCAATGGAAGTGAATGGTGAACCAGATATAACGGGTATTTTCAGCGCGGCTTTAATGCCATTGAAAGATATGAAAGATGCAGATATTTTGGACCAGTATGAAATGAACATGGCTGAGGGAAATATAACACCTGACGTTCTAGAACATTTATCTCAAAGAACTACACAGAACCATAGAGATGGTATATTTGGTGAAGAGTTTAGAAAGAGAGTTAGGGAGAGAGAAGGAAGAGAACCTATTGTACATGACCTTGCAAACGAAAGTTTGCAAAATGTCATAAAAACTTACTTTGCAGACAATGAAATGAGAAGGGATGAATATTTAAGAAAACTCAAATGGACAGTACCAAATGAAATGTTAGTATTGAAAAACATGTTCCATGACAAAATAAAACCAACTACAGAAATATATGACGCAAGACTGAAACGTTGGGTAAAAGCTTTCCCATTCACAAAAGATATTATTGGTTACATGGAAAGAAAACCAGAATGGCTACAAAAACATATATTTGGAAACGAGCTTATTCCATATGGACAAGCTCTGTTTGAAGAGCTTGAACCGGAAACTCAGGAAAGAGTCATGCAAACAATAAGCGAAGACTCAAATACAAACTATAACAAAATCTTTCTAGGATATAGGTTACCTGAGATGGGCGACCAGAGCCCAAAGGCAAAAAGGACATGGGAAATTTACAACATACTAGGTGAACATGAGGCAAAGATGCAACAACTTGAAGCAGAGGGCAAGTTACCAAAAGCGACACCAAAGAAGAAGAGAAGAGTAGAACAAAGTGAAAGTAGTGAAGAAGTAACTTCATCTAGTGAAAGTAGTGGCAATGAAGGAAAAAGAAGAGTTAAAGATTCAGTTAAAAACTCAGTCAGGAAGAAAGTAAAGCTTGGTCCGAGTGGGTTCTATTATGACATATAAATCCAACTATTCTATATTTTTACCCATATGAAATGTACGCCGCTCAGAATATAACGCCAACAGTTTTGGATGCCATGAACGGAAATGTTTCCGAATGGTATAACAAATGCGACAATGCCATTAGAAGGTCAGAAATAGTTCCTGGAACTTACGAATATACAACTGCTGTTTCTTATGGAAACGTAGGTGAGTTTGGAGAAGGTTCTTCAACAACAGTAGATATTGCTTGCGACAGGTTTCATATTATTTCTATTGACAACTCATTCTTATACGTGGAACAAGACATTGAAATAAAACCTTCTGCCAAGTTGTCTGACAAGAAAGGTTGCAATGGAATTTTCTATGTCGGATACCAATATGCTCCAGAAGTTTTCATGGGATATAAGATATATTCTAACTCTGACTTAGTTCAAACAGTAACATGGGCAAACTATGAATGGTTCGCTTTGAGAAACTCAGTACAACCACAAGCTAGAGAACAAACAGACCAGTATGCAACTATTGAGAAAATAAGAAGACTTGACCCTAACGTTCCAGGAGTTTATGTTAACCTTTCTGGACAAACTGCAGCAGCAGTAACCAAAGTAAAATTGAAACTTAGAGTTCCTTTGTCATCTTTCCTCATCTTCAGGTTTTTAAGATACTTGCCAAACTGGGCAGGAAAAATTTCTATCGAACTTACTCCAAGCAAAAATAACTTAGTCATTGCACCAGCACAAGACCCATTCACTATTACAGACGTAAAGGGAACAAATCAAACGTCATTCGCCGAATTTTGCAAAGACAAAGTTGACTTAGACTTTGGTTTCTCAAACTTCAACAATGAAGTAAACTATTATTTCAATGCTGCTGGAACTGCTTGGGACCCAGTTAAGTTCACATGCGAACAGTTTGAATGCAAGAGAATAGAAAGCAGACTTGCCGTTTATATGTTGGACCCAGATATTTCAAATGCTTTAGCTGCCAAATATATTGCAGTTCCACTTATGTTCCCTATACACCAAATATCTGTCAAAGACTTTGCAGGTGAAGTTGGAAACCAAAATCCAGGAGCCGCAGGTGCAAGAACAGATATTGCTTTAACAACTGCAATGAAACATGCAGATACTATGTTTGTACTGTTCAGACGAACTATAAATGACTATTCTTGTTTCTACAACCCTGGTATTAAATATCATATAAACATAGATGGCAAATATAGGGTGTCCAAAGGTGCGTTTAGCACAGCGCTCTATATGAGACTATTAAAGGAGATATATGCTGATTATAAATATATAATAAAAAATATGAATATATGTATATGATGAGTAAGTTGTATTTTGGCGCCATGCCGGGATATAAAATGAATTTTGAGACAAGAGGCGGTTTCGCGGGAAATTTTGGCGGTTTTTTTTCATTTTTTTAATGAATCATAAAGAAAACATCCTCGCTCTTGCAAAAAAATGCAAAGACTGTAAAAAATCTACGAGACATTGGTAAAATGCTTCGGTATGGATGCTCCTAGCTATTCCACTGTAACGTATCATGTTAGGATGTATCACTTCATGAACAAAAAGGCGCCATCATAAAAATTGACAAAAAATCGCCGGATCAAAGAAAAATCAAAGCAATTCTTCAAGCGCTAGATGAAGACCCAAGAGCATCACTCAGAAGGATAGAAGAGATGACAAAGATACACGTACAACAGTCAGTTATTATCTGCACAATTATTTGAACTACAAACTAGCGTATACACGTTGGGTTCCGCACAACCTTCATTCAGTTCAAAAAAAAATCTAGAGTCCAATCTTCGAAAGAGCTCCTCTCTATATTGGCTGCGTATCAATCCAAGAAGTTTCGCTTTTTAGTAACAGGGGACGAGTCTTGGTTTCAATATGCAACAGAAGCCAAAATCATGTGGATCCCGAAGGATGAAAATCCGCAAACATTCCCGAAGAAAAAAATTGACACACCAATGATGATGTTGTCGGTTTTTTGGGGCGTGAATAGCATCATCGCAATTGATATTCTTCAAAAACCTAATACGATGAATGCTCAGTATCTAATTGACAATGTTCTTACTCAAATTATCAATTCTGATGAGTTTGAGAAATCCAAACAACAAAAACAAAAGTTTGCAATTCATTTTGATAATTCAAGAGTTCACAAAAGTCATAAGGTAATGAATTACTTGGTGGAAAACAATGTCAAAGTTGTTCCAAACCCAATTTATTCACCTGATATTGCACCCTCTGACTTTTATTTATTCGGCACGCTAAAAAAGAGAGCTGAAGGACGCGAATTCGCGAGTCCAGATGATCTTGAAAATTTTGTAAGAGAGCAATTTGAGCAATTTTCTCATGATGATTTAAAGCGTGTCTTTGAAGCCTGGATCGATCGCTGCGAACGCGTGATTGAATCCAATGGTGATTATATTTAAATAAACTTTATATATATGTAACTTGTTT
The DNA here is from genome assembly GCF_026262505.1 of Trichomonas vaginalis G3. Lineage (NCBI taxonomy): Eukaryota > Parabasalia > Trichomonadida > Trichomonadidae > Trichomonas > Trichomonas vaginalis. The sequence continues at coordinate 32,343,155 of NC_067207.1, forward strand.
ATTTCTATTCGCAGTATTCAGGTTTGTGCTAAACACACCTTTGGACACCCTATATTATCCAAGAGAAGAATATTCTACAGTTGAGGATATGAGGTCATACAACTTGACATTAGATGCTATGAACTTTAACAACAACTTCACAACAACCATTAACCCTGAAATGCAAAGTTCTATTATGCCATATGTGAAAGTATGGACTCATACAGGAGGTCAAAAAACTCAATATACAAATGGAGACCGTTCAAACTTTTGGCTTGGCATTCCATTTGCTGACTCAGAAGACTTTATGGGTGGTATTTCAACTGTTGGTACAGTTCAAATACAATATACTGGTGACAGAGACGGTCCAGATGAATTGAGAGCAAAGAAGTTTACAAAACCAATAGCACTTTTCACGGAAGATGCTCTTTTGAAGATTCGTTCGATGAAACCTGCTGGGGCTCCTCAGATTGGCATAACGACAGCTTCCATCGAGCAGATTTTGGCAGCAGGTCAGTAAGTTGTTCTTGAACTGACTTCTCTCCGTCAAATATTGACAGTACGCCAGTTTTGACATAATATTGTATTATAACTTTCCTTTAGTAATATCTGTAAGTTTTGAAGTTATATTTTTGTCTGCTTCAAGAACTTTCACCATTTCAGTTATACCAACTTTCTTTGCTTTATGAAAATATTTAGGTTCAGCAAAGACTGCTATTCTATAACATTTTCCATTGTTTGTGTAAAGAACTATTCTGTCAATGTATTTGTATTGTTTGTGAGTATAAACTTTGTTCTGCTTCAATTCAATAAGATATCCGAATACGTCCATCTTTTTATTCTAAGTAAAATGTCATTTCCGAAAAATAGAAGCGTAAGTGTTTCAAAAGGTTTAATGGCGGTGGCAGATGTGAAGTTAAATTCACCAACTCAAACAAACAGTCAAAGTGTTGTTGTCAATGTCAAAGACAGAGATGTTGAAGTGGGGAAACCATACGAAGACGAAGATGGTATAAACAATTGTTCCTGTAAAAGAACCAACATATCCTGAAGTTAACAGAGACTTAAGTTCTGTTGCAGATATTCGAAACGACTACCAACAACTGAAAGACAAACTTCAAACTCAGGAGAAGATTTGTCAAGCTTTAAGTATAATGTTAAACTTGGTCGAACACAACCCTGTAAAAGTGAACTCATATGTCATTGCACCTCATGAAGTTTTGAAAGAACTATTGAAACTTTTGACAGAGGCAGACGATATAAACATCAAAAAATAGAATCCGACATTGGTTGCTGTGGTGTTTCATATAATGTCATTGACAAGATATACGTTATGAAAGGAGGTGAAACGTTAACTTAAATATAGTTTCCAGACGTTATAAAATATTTGACGACCACAACATTTCATTAAAATTTATTTGCTAAGTAAATGGCAGAAGACATAATGGTTTATACTATTACGACTAAAACCCCGAGTCATATAATTCTATAACAACAAACTTACAAAGTCCTCAAGGACGATATTGTAAACTAACCTTAAACACAATGACGACTAAAGCCTGTTTTTGCTCTTTTGACACCAGAAGACTTTATTGTTGTGAATGGTAAAAAATACTCCTTTGAAGATACTTACTCAGATATACCACCAACAGGTTTTTGTTGACTTATTTAATACTTTAAGTACGGTGTAACATGTGCTGCAACTAAAGCAGGTTTCATTATGTTTGGATGTCCGACTGAGTTTACTATTAATGATATGAGCTATAATACAAAACTTATATCTGGTTTTTACTACCAACAGTTTCCTATAACAGGAAAAAGGTGTCATACAAGGAATGTCTATTCCATTGACATTAAGCACACCAATCTTATATATTGTTTCAAACTTAGGTTCAAAGTGTTATTCGAATGTCGACAGAAACTATTATGACCAAAAGATACTTATGCGTATAAACAATACTTTTCTCTGCTGGTTTGCTATTGTTCATTCGAATGCAGAATTTTCAACCTTAGTGAACTCAAACACTTTGGCAAGTATAACGTTGACATTAGTTGACGCAAACTTTGTTCCTGTAAAACTTTTATGTCCTATGTATTTGTCAATGACGGCAGAAAGTTTCGAATTGGAAGATGCAACTGGTGAAAGTATTGTATTACAAGAACAACTTCAACAACAAATAGCTCAAGAACAACAAATGCAACAAATGGAACAACAAAGTCAAGAATAAAAAAATAATATTTTTTTTATTTTTATAAAAATGTACAGAATAGATGTTTCAGATTTTTATGACTTCCAAGCATTCAGAAAATATGTGTCCATTTAGAGACTATAACAAAGCAGTCGAGAATTTGAAACGTTTAGTCATTTATGTTGACTCTGCCCCAGAATGTTATGTCATGAAAGAATGGGATGTTGTCTTTAACAAACCAAGAGCAACAATAGTGTCTGAACAAGAATGTAGACAGAAACTTAAGAAAATAAAAGTTGTACAAGTTGGAATGAAGATGTTAGATGCTTGGGATATCTTATTGTCAAAGTTAGAAGATTTTTCAGTTCGAGGTATAAAGTTCTATACACCTTCTCCAAACTTCTATTCTATCTTCACTGGATATAAATACGAACAAGTAGAATGGAAACACAGTATTAAAGAAGCTTAGTTAGACCATGTCAAAGAAATTATATGCAATGGAAACGAAAGAGTCTATGAGTATATCTTATGTTGGTTTGCAAACATCTTACAACATCCAAGTGCTAAAAATGAAACTGCTCTCATTATAATTGGAAAACAAGGAACAGGTAAGAACACATTCTTTACAGATATCTTATGCAAACTGTTAGAAGGTTATTCGAACCCTAATATGACAAACTTAGAAAACATCTGCGGTAAATTTAACTCTTCAATAGAGAATATGAAACTTATAGTTTGCAATGAATTTCAAAGTATAGATACAACAAAAGTTTTGAACTCAGATGCTTTGAAGAGTCTTATAACAGATAAAGTTGGAGTTGTTGAAAGAAAGTATAAAGACTCAAGAGTTTGTGAGAATGTTGCAAACTTCATTATGGTTTCAAACAATGCTGTTCCGATGAAGTTAGAAAGTTCTGACAGAAGATATGTAGTTGTCAGAAAGTCAGATTCTCATATGCAAGATACAGAATATTTTGACGCTTTGTCAGAATATTTGACACCTGAGTTTTACAACCATTTGTTTTCATACTTTATGACATTAGATATTTCAAAGTTCAATCCAAGACAAATTCCACATACCGAAGAGAGACAAACATTGTTAGAAGCAAACAAGAGTGTATATGAACTGTTCGTAGATGAAACTGACTTTGTGTCATTAGATGAAAGGTCTTTATATGATGAATATAAACAATATTGTCAAGAATATGGTTATATGGCAGCTTCTAAACGTACATTCTTGGCAAATGTCAAAAGTCTTTTAGATGTTCAGAATGGTGTATATACAAAGAAAATTTTTTCTGAGTAAATTTTAAAAAAAATATTTTTTTATCCGATAGAAAAGATGACGAAATATATTTCAGTAAACAAGTACATGTCAGGACTTAAAGAAGAACTAGACCCATTCACATATTTGAATGTTTACTTCTACCATTTTGAAAAGTCTTCATTCAGCAAAGTTTGGAACATCGAACCAGTTAAGTTTGCTATTGTGACTAAAATGGTGCGAAATTTGAAGACTTAGACATAGAAGGTTTGTTAACAGTCAAAGAAAGTTTTGACAGAAGGTTCTCAAACCTTAAAGAAGGCAAAGCATACAAACTTGTTATACCTTATGAACCAAAGAAGACAGACGACTATGAATATTATGAGTCTAAAGTTGTAGAAGTTCAAGGTAAATTGGGTAAAAAGCTATTAGAGTCTAAGCCAGTGTTTACTCCTAAAGAGGAAGAGAACATTGACATCGACCCAGAAATGTTCTAAAAATAAAATTTTATTTTTACATGTCAAATTTCTTTTTCTCTGGAACTGGTTCAGGTTCTTTCTTCTCTTCTACTTTTTTCTCTTTCTTTTCTTTCTTCTTCTTCTCTGGTGGAGATATGTCAAATTTCTCAGAACCATATCTATGTAAAAGTTCTTTGTCCTTTAATAGCTCATCTATTCTGTTTTCTATTTCATCTTCAAGAACACCGCATGTGTCTTCTTTGCATTCTAAGAACTTTTGTTGGACTTCATCTTTCCAATCGGCGTCATCTCTGTCAACAAGTCTGTCATTGACAAATTTTAAGACTGCTCTTTGTAATGTTTTATGGTTCTTGTCATATTCCCAGAAACAGAACTTTAGAACAAATTCACCTTTCTTGTTTACACTATGTAAGATTTTATGGTCGACAGATGTTTTGCTGTCAAAAAGCTTGTCTCGAATATAGATAGCGAAATCGCTAGACATTTTCTAAAAGATAAAAATTTTAATTTTTCTAAAAATATGTTAGAAAAAAAGTTTGCTGACATTGACAAGAAATTTGAGAATGTTTTAAACAAGAACAAGAGGAAGTTAGAAAATGCTCAGATAAAGCCTATACATGACAAGTTCTTATTTGCTCAGAATGGTATAACAGGTCTAATTGCACCACCTGGGTCTGGTAAGACTTTCACTTATCTTAAAATGGCTGCACAACAACAAGAACTAGATGAGAAGAACCCATTCTATGAGTTAGTAGTCATTTGTAGTACTTCTGGTCAATTTGACCAAACCGTCAATTTGTTCAAAGATATTATAAAGAAGTCTAAGTTAGTATGTATAAAGGATACTGAGTTGTTAGATTGGATAAAGAAGTACCAAAGAAGAGTTTTGAAGTATAATGCTATAAATGAGTATATAAATTCTAAGTTTAAAGAACCTAATGAGGAAATGCAGAGAATATTAGACAAACACCACTTCAGAAACAAACAGAAAGAGATAGAATACATTTCGAAGAAATTGCAATCTTACGATTGGAAGACTTACCCTCATAGATGTCTTCTTATCTTAGATGATTTCGCCTCTCATCCTTTGCTTAAGAATAGAGAACAAGATATGTGTCGAATTCTTAAGAAGCTCAGACACTTTAACATCTCAGTTGTCATTTGTGTACAGACAGCAAAGAGTTTAAGTAAGGATGTTAAAAGAATACTTACTGACATAATACTTTTCCCCGGATTGTCCGAAGACGATTTCATGGAACTTATGAAAGAGTCCATGGCAGGTAAGTTTGACAGACATGAACTATGGGAGAAGTACAAAGTCATACAAGACCCTCATACTTCTTTCAGAATTCATATCTACGCAAACAAAGTTCAAATTGTAAAAAGTCAATCTTGAAAAATCTAAGTGTTTAGTCTTAGTAAGATGGTAGCTTCTTAAAGCAAATACCATTGCTGAGTTTTATATACGTGATGAGAAGTACAATGAATTCAATTACGAGTACAATTGCAATGACAACTAAGGCAACTATTTTTGTCTTTTGCCAGCAAGAGTACTTCTTCTCTTCCAATGGTTCGGCAGAACTATACTCACTCATGAGAAATGCCAAAACGGTTTAATAGAAAAAGTGTCATTTTTTCATGTCCGAAGACTCGAAGGTGCAACACTTCCAAAATACCGACGAACTCAGAAGAGCAGCATGGCAGTATGTTCTTGACAACTTCTTTGAGTTCTCCAGGTACACCTTGGAAAATGCTGAAGAACTCCGACACAGAGAATTTGGAGAAATTGCGCTCCAATACTACCTTGACAAACAAAGGGTAAATTAAGACTAAAAACTTAATGTTTAAAAAGTGACATTTTTATGAGCTCCGAGTCACCGAGAAAACTTGGTCAGATGTTAGCAGTTTACTTCCCTGAGGAGGATGGAAGCGTTACATACATCAGGTTCAAAAACAACGAACCTGGAATTGCGTACCAAATTCGCAATTACATGACCATGGAAGAGTACGAAAGGTTTCTACAAGAGAAACCAGCTCTAAACAACTCAGAAAAGAAAGAGTAAAAAGTTTAATTCGTAATTGTTTATTTTTTTACTTGTAAGGGCAAGCTGCAAGTATGAAGTCGACCATCTCCGTCTTTGTTTTGACGAGCTGGACGGCTCTTGCGAGTACGTCTGTTTTGCGGTCTCCAGCTGGTGTCTGCCCTTCGTAATTGCGCATGTTCTTGAAAGCTCCAACTGTAAATGGTTGTAGGATGAAGAGTCTCTCAGACTGCTTGAGGTAGTCTTCACGGTCACGAACCGAATCTGTGGTACGAGTCGAATCGGTCGATTTGAGGGAAGAGACTGAAAGCCTGTCGTCTTCCATTGGAGCTGTAGCATACTCTTTGCGTAAGCGGTTCAGACCTTCTTCGAAGTCTTGGTCTCTCTTGGATTGAGATTGGAATTGGAATTGCTGGGGTGGAGCTTGCTGGAACAACCAAGGGTTGGGGAAGTAAGGCATAGGCTGAGGAGGGTAGTTCGGGAAGCCTTGTGGTGGGTAGTAACCTTGAGGTGGAAATTGGTAGTAATTCGGAGGTACTTGCTGGAACTGAGGTTGCTGAGGAGACTGTTGTGGTTCTTTAGGTTCCTCTGGTTTGGGAATGGACTCGGTTGGTGGGACGTCGGACATTCGTTTGTGTCCTGTCGGACCACAACGATAAAAATCTCTGCTACTAGCAGTACTTTTACTGACAGTAGCAGTACTTTTACTGACAGTAGCAGTACTTTTACTGACAGTAGCAGTACTTTTACTGACAGTAGCAGTACTTTTTCTGACAGTAGCAGTACTTTTACTGACAGTAGCAGTACTTTTACTGACAGTAGCAATGGTCGAGGTCGAACCTACCGACGAGGCAATTTACCTAATTGAAATTAACGAGCTTGTTAAAGACTTCCTCAGGCAGAATGTAAAAGGCAAGCTTGTTAACGGTTGGATAACGGGAAGGGCTGCCTTGAATCTCGAGATTTCGACTGGAATTCCAATTGAGGTACCAGAAGGCACTCCTTTCGACGACATAAAGCAAGCAAAGAAGGAAGCCATTATAAAGTTCTTTGCCAAGCGTCCTTGGATACTACTTCCAAACAGAGAGAACCCTTTCCCAAGAATGAACCAAATTCTCAAGGGTCTCCTTCACTTCTCTGGTCAGCCGTTCTACATAACCTGTGAAGGCGACATTCAGCCAGTTCAGTAAACATCTCATTTTAACTCACTTTTTTTATGTTTTTACTCACACTCGTACTCACCAGGTATGAGTACAACTATTTCAACTGTGAACCTTGTATTGACCGGTCTTCCTGTAAATGCAAGTTCGGTCAATACACAGTTTATGGTGGCAAGAAAGACAGTGGGGAATGCGCGCTCGAGAGAGAATTGAAATTCCAGACCCAACTCCAACAAGAACTCTCAAGTTACCAGAGACTCGTGTGAAGAAGAAGTCATATAACAAAGCACTTATAGCCATCTATATGGCACGTTTAGAGTAAAAACATTTTTTTTCATTTTTTGAATGAAGCAAGTTAAATTCGTCCCACACCAATCTCAATGGACCGATGAAGAGTTTCAAGCTATGGTTGAAGGTGTTGAGAACGACATAGACGGCGAACTTGAAGGAGCTCAGACAACAATTGCAACCAAAATTGCACAAGTCAAAGAAGAGATAGCTCCTCTTAAGGCAACCAAAGCTACTCTTGACCTCATGGATACTTACCGTTTAGAAGTAAAGAGTGGAATAAGACAATTAAAATTGAAACTTCTAAACTACGAAGCTATACTCCAAAAGTTAGCAGAAATGAGAAGACTTTACCAGAGCTACTTACATGTAAGGGACTTACCTCCAAGCAGTCCGACCAAAGATGAATTTTCTGACATTGTCCCAATTTTGTCCGAAAGTCAGCTCAGATGTTTTGAACTGCTCCCAACATATCCAGAATATGAAAATTTGCCTGAACTCTTTCGGTTCCTCAAAAAACGTTTTTTGGTTCTCATGTTCGAAACTTTTATCGGAAGAGACAACAAACGTTCAGAAGAAGAACAAGATATTATTTTAAACTTGTTGTATGACTTAACTGTCATAACCAGCTTTTTGAAGTAAAACCGTCATTCTCAAACCACTTCATTTTTTCGATGTCCGAACAAGCACCGAAGCCGAGCACAATGGCAGGTGTCCTTTCAAGGTTGCCAGACAAGCGCCCAATTCAAATTCAAATTGCCCAATTGAAAGCTCATCTGACAAACACCATTAAGACTCTCCAAAGTAGTCTTATGACAGAGATGACCAATCTCAAAGCCGATGTCCTCATGAACCAAGCTTCCAATGAGAAATGCCTGAACGATTTCGCGGAAACCTTGCGCAATTACGAGAGAGAGAACCGAGACCTTGCCAGACTCATCTACCGTTTCTTCGAAGAGATAGACGCCATCTGGAAGGTACTCGGAAAGGACAGAACATGCAACACCGTACTTCGTGAGTACCAAATTGAAGAAGGAATTGTCGAGGAAGAAGAGGAAGAAGAGAAACACGAAGAAGAGGAAGTTTGGGCAACCCTTGTTGCCGATGACGCTTACGAAATTTCCCAACCCTACCCATACCAAATCCGCAACAAGGAGACAGGCAAGGTTCTTACCCCAGTCCTCAACAACTTGGGACACTTGAACCTTAACCTTCGGAATCGCGGTTCAATCTCCATGGGCAAGCTTGTCGCAATTCAATGGGTTCCAAATCCAGACAAGAAGACGAAGGTCAGACACATTGACGGTGACAAGCTCAACAACCGTAAGGAGAACCTCGAGTGGTTCTAAGAGTAAAAAATTATTTTAGGGGAAAACCCCAAGTAAATTTAAGTTTTTATTTTTGGTATTCGTACCAATTTTGGAATGTGAAGACCACATCCCAACCTCTGTACGTGAGTCTTGGGTCCACGTCTAAGACCCTTCTGTAGCAATTCCAAGCCCGAGCAAATTCAATTGTCAACCACTCGTCTCCTCTGTAGTCTTCAATCCATTCTTTGAAGAGACGGTTGAGTTCGAGCCTGGAATATCTCTTGCCTGGGTCCGAGACCAACATTTGGTTGAACTGGACGAAGCGCTCAGGGATGTACGCCATTAAAAAAATGTCACTTTTTTTTGAAAAACGTTTTTACTTCATGCAATGTTTAACTATTTCACCATCTTCTTTAACACCCCAGTACTTACGCTTGGAGATGACATGAACTTCGGTGAAAATTTTGTCCAATTTGAATTGACCCATCTTTTCACTGACCATTCCCATTTCAATGAGTTTGTTGTATCCTTCTTCGTTCGTCATGAGTGCGTCAATGTTCTCATAGTAAACCTTGACTTTGGATTTGACTTCGGAGAAGAATTTGTTGTAGTTGTCAAGGACTGCCTTTGCGAACTGAGGGTAAGACCAATGTTCGACAATAGGTTTTAATGTGGTTACTAAGCCACTTTGACCTTGAGTGAATTCGTACTTCAAAACAAAAGGAGAAAACCTTTCAACAAAGTTGTCGACCTTCTCATAATGTTTACTCTTCATCTCTTGAGGTTTCTTAATGGAATATCCCCATGTCGAATTCATAAGCAATTTGAGTGTCATTGCAAGTTTGGGGTTTGAAGCTTTCCTAATATCATACAGTTGTTGTATGACTTTTCCAACTGTATAGTTCCTTCCCGGGAACTCACCATCTTCGTTTGGAATTCCAGTCGGAATATATTGGACAAACCTCATGTATGCAGCGTTAAGGTCGACATAGTATATCTTTTCATCTGAGTCGAACTTGTCGCAACCAATTGGTCCAGTTTGTGGAAATTCAAGTGAGTCTCTTATCTTCTGAGAAACTTCTCCTGTTATCTCATAAACATCGTCGAAGCAACCTGTTTCATATAAAACCTTCTGACCTAACTCAGATGCTCTCCAATACAATTTGACGTCAATTGGATGTCTCAATGGAAGTTTGTTTATAGCATCTTGAAGTTCTTGCAACCTCATTGGAAGTTCTTCTGGTTCAGGTTGGTATCCGAACAAACCAACTCCTTGTGGAACTGTGTACTTCTTTTGTACTAGAACTTTGTCTGGAACAACTTTTGGTCTTGCTAACAATGAAAAGTTTGTTTCGTCTTTTGGTACAAAAGTTTCTGTCAGCTTGTCATCTGGAATTGGTTCCAACAAACCTTTCTCGAAAAGAATGTTTACAGCTCTGACAATGTTGCACTTACTTTTACCAAAGAATGGGTTTGTAAGACTTTCGTTCAACATGAAGTGGTTGTGGACAATTACAATCTTCAACCATGGTAAGTCTTTGTCAACAACATAGTCGTCATGTGAAGAACCTTTAGCTGTAGGTATGTTGACTCGGATATTGACATTTGCCAACGGTGCAATTTTTGCCAATTGACCTCTGAGAATGTACCTTGTCTTCACACATGACTCAAGATACTTCATCTTCTCATCTGTAACAAGACCAGAGTTCCTGAGACATGTAAGAATGCAAGGTTCGTTGACAATTGTTTCAATTGAATTGTAAATTCCATACCTTGTCAAGTCAATGTCAGACTTATTTATGAACGGGAAGTATCCAGCATGTTGTCTGACTGCTTGAGGGTTAGGTTGGTACCATTCGAACTTGACACTTGCAATTCCTTCAATTGCATTCAAAATGTCTGAGTCGGAGTCAACCATTTGTTCTCTCTTTGTAGTCTTGAAAGCGTCAAGAAGTTTTGCGGCTGTTTGTTCATTGCCATGTGCATAGTAAATGTGACCATCCAAATCTGTTATGGTCAATCTGAGATTGTGTCCTTTCTTATTTCCGTCTTGTATGGCAGCAAGTACTCCCATGAAGCCTTCTTTGTTCTTTCCTTCGTCAAAGTTTACTGTAAAGGTTCGACCAGATGTAATTTGACTTCTAACTTCACGATACTTTTCATATGCATATCTTGTTCTTTCCATGGGAGCATGTGCGTCTTCACCTTTTCCTTTTTTCCTTCTCAAAGGATGCAATTGTTCGTCATGTTTCCAGTAGAATCTGGCAAAGCCGTCGTGTCCTTCAACTTGAGGTTCACTAACATCGAAAGGCATGTCCATAAGACGTTCTTCTTCTAACCTCTCTAGTCTGTTTGGATAATTGGCACGTGCTGTTTCCAAATCTAATTCGTAGGTAAGACCTGCCAATTTGTCATAGACTTTTATTGGCTTTCCCTTCCTATATTTAAACTTCTTCGAAACTCTCCAACCATATCTTTGTAACTCTGCTTTTATTCTAGCAGACTTTCTGTCCATTCTATATGGGGGCATTTTTATAAAAATAAAAAAATATTTTTTTTCTTTACTTTACATAACCGCCTGCTGCCATAAGTCTTTGACGCCAACCCATACCAGCTAATGAAAGTTGACTTGGTTTAGTTTGGAAACTAAACTTTGGTTTTGGTTTATCTTCAGTTTTTGGTTTCTCTTCTTCTATCGGTTTTTCGTCACTTTTCGGTTCCTCTGACTTTACTTCACTTGCAGGAACAGTTGTGTCGTCAACATCTTCATAAATATCATATGCCATTTGTTTTTGTTTTCCTTTCAACTTTTTGTGTTTGTTGTAAAGTTTAGAATATTTCGACTCTAAGTCAATGAGATGTTCTATAATGAACTGTTGGTCAGTGAAGTAAACTTTTCCATCTGTTGTCTCGAAAGCTCCTTCAGACTTCAATATTTTATTTGTGAGAGTCTGTTTCTTTTTTGAGATACTAGCCGTTCCATTTCTATGAAAAGTGACTTTATAGTTAGGGTTTGTATTTCCAGACCTGGCACTTTCTATTATTGAATTTTTCTCTTCATCTGTAAGTTCTTTGACAGGTTTTGACAATGGTTCTGAACTTTTTGTTTGTGGTGTCAAATCTACCGTTTCAACTTCTTCGGTCATTTCATCTCAGTAAAAAATTTTAGTTTGGTTTGTTTTCAACTGGTTGTTGTTGTGGAGGTGGGATGGTTCCTTTAATAATATCATTCAGTTTCACATGCTGAGCCTGACTATATGGTATCGGTTTAAATGCTGGAAGCCGACAAATCCATCTTGAACTCATTTGTCTCAATGCTGCATTGTTCATTTCATCTCAATAAAAAACTTTACATTCCCCACGTTTGAGGCGGTTGAGGTTGGTTATTGTTTACCCACTGTTGTGCATGGTTATATCCTCTGTTAAAGAATCTTTCACCTTGGTCCATATAGTGTCCTGCTTGGTTATAGTAGTCATTTGCTTTGTTATAATAGTTTCCTGCTTGTCTTCCTACATTGTCCATCCATCCTTGAACTTTTCCTCTTGTTTCAGGATTTGGAATAAGATTTGTTGCATCTCGTGCTACATCCCAACCTTTCTGTACAGTTTGTATAATAGGTTGTGCTTTCTCTTTCAGTATACCTAATGTACTCAAAATCTTCCTTCCAATTCCAAATGCACCTCTGGCTATTGTTCCCACTGCGGGTAAAAATCTAGATGCGACTCCTGCTAATGCGCCAAATAAACCCATTTCTTATAGGGTAAAAAATGACGAATCCGAACAAGGACCCCTATGTTTCTAAAGCGACAAAGAAAGCACTCATGATAAAAATCTTTAGTTCAACACCAAATGCTTGGTTTATGGATATCTTGGAAAACATTCCGAGGTATAGAGAAGATGGACCACCATACTGGTTAATATTTGTTGGTCAAAACACAAGATACTGTGAAGCCATACCATTACAGTCCAAAGCTATTTTAGATATCTTAGCAGCTTTGACAATATTCGTTGACAAATACCATCCAACAAAACTGACATCTGACTGTGAAAGTTCTTTCAAATCAGATGATGTAAAAAACTATCTGCGTTCAAAAAATGTAAACCAATATTTCATTGTCGACCAAAACCATTCTGCTCTTGGTGTCATTGACGGTTGTATAAAAATGTTAAGAGACTTAAACCAACCACAAGGTGGTGAAGCAAATGAAATGTCATATGACGACAAGTATAGACACTTCTCCCAGGCAAAGATGAGACAAGTTTTAAATATTTACAATAACCGTAAACAAAAAGGTTTGGGAAACCACTCCCCCGAAGAAATGAAAAACAACCCTGACTTAGAGAAAGACTATATATTTAATAATTTAGTCAAAAGAGACAAACAAGAAAGAATGCCGGGCTTCAAACTTCAGAAAGGTGACAAAGTAAAAATAGAAATACCTAAACGCGACCCATATGAAAATACTATTGACTATGACAACAATGGGAACCGACAGGTACTCACATTCGTGTTCGTAAAAATAGAAGAAAGTATACAAGAGAATATTATGAAGTTTTAGGCAAACATGGCAAAATGTACACACTGCAAGCAGAAGATAAAACTACTATTGTCAGACCTCGTTTCAAACTTGTCAAAGTTCAAGGTGGTATACTTTCAAAGACAGTTCCTAACAAATATAAGACAACTCCTGACGAATATGCTAAAGAAGTTGAAAATGACGACTAAGCAATTCTATACCATGCGTAAACTGTCATGTAAGGTGGCATGTATTCTTTACTTTGTCCCGTTGTTTGCGTATATCCTGAAACGAAATGTGTATGGTTTCCTTCTCCCTGAGTGTCATCCAGTAACAATTTATAGCAAACTTAACGTCGTCTTTAACATCATATCCTTTACCTTTTGTCATTCCTGACCAATCCCAATATCTATGCTTATGCCAACCTGCTTGAGATGTACTTAAATCTATGTAATGACTGTGTGCAGGTAAATTTTCACCTGAAATCGTTTTACTTCCACCTGTTTCCTTTGAAGAGTTTGCACAATACAAAAACCTGTCGACTATTTGTTCCCATGCACCAACACCAAACATTACTTGAGGACCTCTTGCATCCATAGATGTATAAATAGAACCTACTGGGTTCATTAAATCAAACATATGAGATATTATAGGATTGTCTCTTTTGAACTTAAAATATAGTGCAACTATTTCAGGTTTCTTCTGGTTTGTGTCAGAATATTTTTTATAATATAATCTTATGTTTTCAGGGTAGGTAAAATCTTGACTATAATATTTATTTCTGTCATCTGTATAATAATATACTATTCTCGTTTTTTCTATTGCATTATATCTTTTATATCTATAATAATCTAAATATAATGTTAGCTTTTGTTCATCTACATGTGGTGTTCTGTCGTCATCTCCATAGTCATAATAATGTGGTGCCGGAGCTGGGTCAGGCAATGTCATATCTGCCATTTCATAAACTCTTAAATATTTCTTTTGTTCGTCTCCATATAAGTTTAAGTAGCAGTTGTTGTCTAATGGAACTTTAACTTGTGTACCATCATTCTTTTTATAGCTTACATACATTTCATTGTTATTTTTCGGAATGAGTTTATACCGTGTACCATTTTTTAAGGACTGTACCAACTGCCATCTAAAATATTTATTTTCTTCATTGACAGAAAAGTCACCAACAATAGTTTCAATATTTTTTGTTCCTATCAAACTTTGGTATATTTCATTGACATATGTTTTATCTGCTTTCTTTTCAAGGCTAACGTTTAAGTCTGTTATTTCAGAAGATGTATGTGTATGTCCAACGTCACTTTTCCTGTTTAAGGTTTCTTGTAAGTTTGTAATATTTGCAATGGTATGTGTATGTCCAACGTCACTTTTCCTGTTTAAGGTTTCTTGTAAGTTTGTAATATTTGCAATGGTATGTGTATGTCCAACGTCACTTTTCCTGTTTAAGGTTTCTTGTAAGTTTGTAATATCAGATATAGAATGTGTATGTCCAACGGCACTTTAGTTAGTATACATATCATGTGTACGGAGGCACTGCGAGCCTCCTTACCCATTATATGTGAATTTGACACTTTACAAAACCGTTAGCGTATATTTTACAATACAAACACAAACACCAACTTAACCTTAAATATTTATAAAGCCGCCAACCACTTCACCTCACTAACGTTTTCACAAACGACTTCACTACTGTAAAATAAACGTTCTCACTTACAAAAGTATTGCAACTCTTCCCATTGCTGTGCTTCACACAATAGTTCATATTCTTCAGTATCGCTGCTGTCGCTCCAATCGTCAGAGTCAAAGTCACTGTCAAAATAAATGTTAGTAAGTTTTGACAAAGCTAATGAAACACGCTTACCGTTTGTATCGTATGCTTGTATAAACTTTCCATTCTTCATTCCTTCATAAACGCTCAAACTAACTTTACCCTTTCTCCCTCGTATCTGATAGAATGTATTTTCACGAGGAACGAAGAACAAATTCTTGAACTCATGACCGTTGTAGTTTGTTATCTCAATAGTTTTCGTCATTTATATAAAAATAAAATAAAAAATAATTTTAAAAAAATAAACTTAAAAATTAATGATATCACCACCCTCACACATATGAAAACATAGCACAAAAATAAATTTAGGTGAAGTGTGAAATCTCACCTCTTTTTTCACCTCTTTTTTCACCCTGTTGAATTCATTGCTTTATAACTCTCTTCCTTTCTCAACTCTTCTAACTTCTTCTTAAGTTCAGCAATGTTGTCCTCATGAAGTTTAATCTTTCTCAAAATTCCTTCTTTATCTAATGGTTGCTTTATCTTTCTAAACTGAACTCTACCATCCTTCATAGTATGAATGTAAAAACCTTCTGGAATAGTTCCTGATTTAATGTATTCTACCAAAACTTTTGTTTCATTGCTTCAGTGACTTTAGTCGTCATTTCAATCAAATAAAAATTTTAATATTAAATAAAAATAACGTTATTTTTCAGTAAGGAAACGCAGGAGTTTTACGATTTATTTGAGGAGTAGGTTCTGGTTTAAATGTTGGAGTCGGTTTAGGAGTTGACTTTTGAACAGGAGTTTGTACTTCCATAGGTTCAGGAGTCATTGAAGGTTTTGCTTGTGAAGGCGTTGGTTTTGACGTTGGTTTTGGCGAAGGTGTTGGAGTTTGTTTAACTTCAGCTACTTCAGTATTATTTACAACATTTGCTTTATTTCTTTTCAACATCATAACTTGCTCCTGCTGTAGCTAGCAAACCTAGTGGGAGACCATATCTTATATAAGGACTTGACCAAATGCTATTTTTGACAGGAGCTGGTGGAACACCTAACCTTGGTGAGACTGCTCTTTGCCATTGTGCAGCTCGTAAGAAATATTCAATAGGTGCTCCATAATCGTTTGGTAAAGTTTGTTTCATAGATGGTGAAGGTTCACGAGAGCTTGATGAAGAACTCATTTATAAGCTTTAAAATAAACGTTCATCCTTTATTCCTCACTGTCGTCCGCAGCTAAGTTATAGTCATCTAATCTTATTATTGGGATTCCATTAGCACGCACCTGAATGGCAAAGCAACAATCCCTCATAAATCCAATAAGTGGCTTTGGTACATTTTTCAGTTGCTAGTTCAATAGGTCCTTTAACAAACAATTATTTGTATGTTATTGGAGCAGTAGATGTTTGACCTTGCTGGAAGCAAAAGTCCACTTCAGTTGGAAAACCACATAAGAAATGTGTGTTGTCATAGCTAATCCCATTTATGTTCCACACTACCACATCCACCAATGACCTCATAACATCTTCATTAAATCCTATCATATCATTGTTTGTATTGCAAGCGTTCGCAACCATTTCAATAAAATACAGGTCCATATGATTTTTTCAGGTTCTGCAGGCATATTTCCATAAGCTCCCATGGAAAGCTGAGATATTTAACTTAGGGTTCTCAAAATTAACATAATAGTTGTCTTTCTTTCTAAATAGTGCCCAAATACTTTTAACATTAATAGGCGTATAAGCTGCTGTAAATGTTGCACTTGAACTATCTGTATTCTTTGAGAATGAACCGTCCATAGGAATCCAATCCATAACTTTAACAGGAAAACATAAAGCCTCGTTTGTATAATGTTCTACAAGTTCTGTATAAATGTTAGGGTCTAAAGAGAATGACTTTGGATGAATGAAACATTCATTAAAATCCATCTTTGTTCGAAATAGTTGCTGGGTTACAGTTGTAATAGTAACTGTTCCACTAGCTTCTATTGCCTTCGTTATCATAGTGAATGGTTCATTCCATGGAACAAATTTATTTGTCGGTGGATTTGAATCTGAAGCAAATGCAACTTTAAGAGTTGGATTGAAAGCAATGATATCATTTACAGATATAGATGTGCATTGTAAGGCGTCGCTACTGAACTTTACTTTAAGCTGAATGTTTCCTGCAAAAGCTGGAATAAATCGAATAGCTTCTAATGGTAAAAACTTCTAACAGGAATTCTTAAACGAAGCTTAAAATCAAATGATTTTCCTGCTGTAATTGGACCACTAACAATTTGTCCTGTTCTGCATGTTCCCGAATGACTCCATACATCTTCATGTCGAGTCTTTGAGAAAACATCTACTTTCTTTATTTGTTCGGTAGTTTGTGAGTTTGAAGTTATATATGCTTCTTCTCTTGCGTTGTCTTGAGAATATACGATACGACCATTTGCAAGGATTTGATATCCAGCAACTGCATAGAAAGCGTCATCGAAACCAATCCAAAATCCTGGTGGGTTTGTTTTATTGGAACCTGAACCAATTTCTTTATCTACAATAAATTGACCTTCCATTTTATACGTAATGAATGTATTGTAAAGGTCCAACATATTTTCACCAGGAGGTGAGAGATTGAATGTTACCCATGTGTTATCTTTAGCAGTTCCAGGTTGTGATGAATCTTTGCGTCAGAATATTTTCTATTAGTGTCACCAATTTGAACTGCATTGTCTATGATATCGAAATATGAGCGAATCTGATGAATATGCTCTGCTGGAGTAAATTCGTTTAGCTGTTCGTTCTGCATGTATTTACTTCAGATAAAATATCTATTTACTTCATTATTCTCACTCTTCTTCTTGGCATTCGTGGTGGAAGTTGTTTCTTGACATTTTCAATGAACTGTACATTCTCTTTTGTCTCAACTTCTTTCACTGGTGGGTCAGGGTTCTTTGACTCGGTTTGCTTTTCGATGAAATTCACGAACTTTGCAATAAGCTCTTGGTTCGTTATTGAAAGAACATTGGCTTCTTTTCTTCTGGTTCTATTGACTTTTCAGTTTGAATAGAAGGTTTTATATGGGCTTCGTGGACTTCACCCTTGCCATGCACCTTAATGTTGTCGCTTTCTGCATTCGCTAATGGAACCTTTCTTTTTCTTACGTATATTTTACCATCTTTACTCTGACTTACGTAATAGAAAGGATGTTGTATTCCTCTTGCGTCATTTAATATAATAGACTCTCGCTCTGATTTTGACAAGCTCATTTTACATCGGTTAAAGTTTTAATTTTATTTTTTATCTGCAGTCAAATGACTCAGACAAGCCCTACGGACAAGACCCAAGGGGTCATAGATGTTGAAGCATTGAAGAAAGAAATTCGTGAGCAAATTTTATCCGAACTGAAGGAACAAAAACAAGCCAGAGAGACCAAAGAGAAAACTTAGTGAAAAAACAACTTGCTGCATTAGCTGCTGGAAGACAAAAGAACCACGTTTGCTGGCGAAGAAAGCTAGAGAAGAGCTGAAGCAAAAGCTAAAGAAGCTGAAGCAAAGAAAGAGTAAATGTGTTATTTTTATCGGAACTAAATGTATAGACAAATACCTTTATCTGTTGCGTTCAGTAGTGAAACCCTGACGTCAAAATAAAGGGGAACAGAGTAACGTTTAAGTTTCCAACAGACTGGATTGTGAACATAAATGAAGAGAAGTACATTGGCATAACATCTATGTATATAACACGTGCTTTCAGAAAGGTTGACTTTATACTTCAAGTCGAGATAGAAAATGACGAACAGTCTTTAAGCGCCCAAAACATTCACATATACAAATACTTTAAAGACGATACAACATTGTTGCAATGTATGATTTCATTTAATGAGATGTTCGAGAAAAAGTTCAACATTGAGTACAAACTTTACAGCCTTTACGTGAGTTTTCTTGCACAACTGAAAGAAGAAGGTAGTCAGCCACAACTTATAGACTTTCATTATGAATTTAATGAAAATGAAGATGGAACACATGACTGTCAGTTTGTTGTATTCTCACCATTCAATGAAGTCGCTAAAGAGAAAGAAAATCCATTACGTATAAGATTTCAAATTTCTGAACCAAGTGATGATTCAAGAATGTTTTCAATTATGATGCAATGCTTCCGAGGAAAAATGAATTTCAAAGATTGTAACACCTGGCATTTGGGATAGAAAGCAAGCTATATTATATTCAAACTTAAGTAATGGAGTTGAAAATGAGTTCATTGGTCATACAAGAAATTCACCATTACCAAATCCTAAATACTATAAATTAACTGGCTTCAATCGTGAGTTTTGGATAGACATGTACTCAACTCACGACCATAAATGTCCAGTGTTCTTGCCTCCAGATGGGAAAGGACTGTCTCTACATTGAAGCACAACTCTTAAACTCTACCATCGCAGTATTGTAAATCTACGCTAGCTTTATTTTTTATCACGAATGACCTCATTGCTGACAAAAATAAATGACCTCATTCATGACCTCATTGCTGACCTCATTCATGACTCATTCATGACCTCATTCATGACCTCATTGCTGACAAAAATAAATGACCTCAGAACTTCAACTTACGAATAAAGCTTGTTTTTAGTCGTTATTGAGAAGTTAAACTTTTCAGCAAAGCAAGGACTAGAAGACTTACATAAGTCAAATCCAATCTCTTGACCGTCATAAAGTGCTTTATATAACTTCATAACACTGAACTCAGAGTCTTTGTCAATTTTCCTTGCGGAACCATTAAACCTTTATCTTCATCATAGAAACACTGAACAGAGTCAGGAAACATTTCATTAGCGGTTAAAGCAATAACATCTTGCTTCACGCCTTTCATTCTGCAGTGAAATGCAACTTCATTTAAATCATTCGTGAGTAAGTCTATGTAAGTCTTCTTTCCACAAAATATTGACTTGTATGCTAAACTTTGTTTATCTTTTTGTGATTTCTGCAAAGTCGCTATGAAATTGACCAAGGTTTTTACCAATGAGAACTCTTCCATAACGTTTCTCAAACTCTTCAGCTAAACGAGGGATATCTTCATTGTAGAGATGCATACTGTCGGTATCGCTATAAAAGATGTCCATTCCTAAGTCCTCAGCAGTACAGAATACTTCACACATTATTCTCTTCGACATAGACAGAATGTTAACACCAAGTGGACAGAAGTTAAAGTGTCTGCAAATGCTTTTCGTTAGCTTGAAAATAGTTTTATCTGAACCATCCAAACCTTCGAACTTCACTATATGGTTGTAGTTTCTGATGGTATATCTTATAGCATCTTTGTCATCTACTATGGTTATTTTTGACTCAATAGGAGATAGAATAGTTTTGTCATAAATACTGTTCAGAATGAGCTTTATATTTTCTTGCAAAGGATTTCCTTCTTTCTTATACTTTAACCTTAACTCAAACAACTTCTTTACTTCATCTCTTATTCTAATATCTCTGTTTCCATCGTAATAGTATCCTTGCAACACTTCACATTTGACACCTTGATATTTTATGAGGTCTTGTAATGTTATATGGTCAACATACATTAAACAGCAAGTGTTTGAACTTCTGGGAACGTTAAGTTCTGGATTTAGTTCAGGGTCACAAACTATTAAAGGAAAGTGTCTATGTATTCCAATCTCTGTTATCTTAATGAGAACAAAGAAGCCAGACATAAACTTTTCACCAATGGGTTCCTTTTGGTCGTCATCGAATAAATGTCTCATGAGATACTCTGTGCTTAGCATCTCATCCTTCATAACCTTTGGAATTCCTTCTAAAGTATAAAGTCTTGCTATAGCTGATGGATATAATGAAACAGCGTCGAAGTCAGCAATGAGTTTCTTTTTCGCTCTTTTGTTTCATGTTATCTGACAACATACATCTTCCACCTTGAATGCATCTCGAAATAAATTCTCTTGGTTTATTTGAGAGGTCATATAAATTTCCATTCGGGAAGTACACTCTGTTCTCAAATAATTTGTTAGCAATTGAACAAATACTAACGTAGTCATAAACGTTTAAATCAAATTCTTTTAATATGTCATTGCGGAACTTAACAAAACCTTCTCTTAAAATTCTTACATCTTGTTTGCAATAAAATGTGCTATACTTTTCTAAATCGAAATGGTTTTCATCTATTCTGCAACCTTTGATGGAATCTATGTTTTTCATGAATGTATCTGCATCCTTGACAAACTTACATGCTTCAGAAATGACACCAGTTCTGTTGTCATTTGCTAACAAAACACTGCTGTAGTAGTGTATGGAAATACTTCTTTCGGTCCTGTTTGTAAGTTAAACATAGCAGGAAATAGTTTAAGCTTCTTATTTTATACACTGTAAGAGTCTTTTATAATAATTGCCCTTCTTTATATAAGCAGTTATTTGCATTGTTCGTGAACCTTTAATGATGGGAGTTCCTTTTACTTCTGTCATGTTCTTAGATGAAGTTTATATCATAACTGAGGTTATGGAAATATATTAAACTCTTGTCAGGAAGTCGTTCCAAAAATTCTGTTGCACAATTCTGACCCCAAATGCTTTCACTCACTGAACCATCTTCACTGTCGTAACATATGTTAAAAGCTTTATGAAAGCCATCGGTACTGCACTCAAAGTCAGCAAAGAAAACATGCTCAGGAATGAACTTGCACTTATTTTTATTTACTTCTTTTGACTCGGCTTTCTTCTTCAGTTGTACACAATACTTTGGAGCATATGTCAAATCTTTAAATGGTGCAAGGTTCTGTTTATATAAGTCAGTCGTATATGTGAAAAGTTCTCCATAAGAAATAGGTTCGAAATATTTGCACTCCCACAATGTTTTCATAACATCCCATAACGGTGTTGTTCTATCATAACGAACTACATATTTATCTTCTTCTCTTTGTATAAATCTTCATCTGTTTCTCAATGTTCATTCCACCACAAGCTTTGAGAATTTCTTTGTAATTTCTGACGAAATATGTTGTCATTGGTAATCTTTCATTTAGCATGTAGTGGTCTTCAACAAGAAGTAAGTCAATAGTTCGAACAGTTTCACATTCTTTTGGTATATATCTCTTTATTTCATTATGTCTTGAGTCATTGAAATAACCAATGGTAACATTAAATGCTATACCTGTTGCGTCAGAAATTTCTTGTACTTTACTTTGAGGAAAGTCTCTAACACGAATGACTTCTCTCATGTGGTCAATAGTTTCTTCATTTACTCCAGCCTGAATGCAAGCATAAACGAAGCAGTTATCTTCTGTCATAAGTGTTGCAGTTCTTTTGTTCAGTTCATTGAAGATTTGGTAGCGTTCAAGATTTATAGGTTAATGTGCAAAGATACTTCCAGAACTGACCGCTTCTCTTCTATAAAACTTCTTTCACCATTATCTTTCCAAAAGCTTTCTATAAGTGCTGGGTTTCCTGTTTGCTTAAGAGTTCCAAAATGGCTTTCTGGTCATTTGTCAGTGTGCTTTCATCTCTTATATGGTCTCTTTTTGGTTTGCCTTTCTTTACATCTGACATCGTTAAGCCTTCATATTCTGTTAAATCATACATCTTTATTTCAGTAAGATTCTTTATGTTTGTCAAGAAGAAAGTCATAGTGCATTTCAACAATACCTGCGGCATTTGCTTCTATCTCTGATATAAAGTTCTCCTTCAAGAGCTGATGTAGTAATGTTCCAATATTATTGAGGTTTAACGTAGAACATTCATACTTTCCACCAAGTTTATAACATACCATCCATCTTTGTTGGGAGTTTATTTTAATCTTCTCTAAGAGTCTTATGAAAACCTTACCGAAATGTTTGTGTAAATATTCTCTGTTTGGTTCATCTAAAGCTTCGATGTTAAAGTCAATGAGTCTATTGCCTGACTTCACATTTCTCTTCCTATTCTCTTCATCTTTCTTTAACCATCTCTCACCTTCTTTGGTTTTGTCGTCAATGGAACGAATGACATCGCTAGCTTTGCGAACTTGTTCTATAGCACTTTTAAACATCTCTCTTCTCTGTTGTTTCAGTGTGTCGTCTCTTCTTCTTGTTTCACCAACGTTTGCATTTGTTATGTTTTCAAACATTTCTCTTCTTACTTCATGAGGTACTGAACGTCTATGATATAAGTCAATAGCAACGTCATTTAAAGGAAATGCTCTTGTATGGACTTCGTCCTCGCCACGTTGCGGCTTTATGAACTCATGAATTCTATCATAAACTTATTGCACCATTATAGTCATTGAGGATGTCAGCGAGTGCTTTTTTGTTGTTGCGTAATGCTTTGCAACATCTATATTAGCT
Source organism: Trichomonas vaginalis G3 (assembly GCF_026262505.1). Taxonomy (NCBI): domain Eukaryota; phylum Parabasalia; order Trichomonadida; family Trichomonadidae; genus Trichomonas; species Trichomonas vaginalis. The sequence continues at coordinate 32,366,459 of NC_067207.1, forward strand.
TCTGTAAGAAGTTGTTTTATTTCCAAGTGTTCTAACTTAGACAACTTTCCGATACATCTTTAGTAGGAAATAAAAAAATATTTTTTTGAAAAAATTAGATTAGATTTTTTTAAGTTATTTTTCAAAATAATTTAATATTTTTATTTTAATGAAACACATGCAAGATTGCAAGTTCTTTTCATACAATGCTCTCGCTACTGCCATCAAGAATGAGTTCAATAATGCTTCAAATGTTAATGTTATCTTTAACAAGAAGTTTGTGAAAGAATCTAAGTTTGGTCAGTATGTCAGACCATTAGCTATCGTCATTGACCGCAAACGTTATACTTCACAAGAGTTAGCAGTAGTTTTGAAACAAAAGAGTTTCTTCGTGAATGTCAAAGATACTCATTATACTGTTATAAAGAACTCTAATATTGACTTCTTCAGTATTACTTTAAATCTTTCCGAA